>NC_137870.1:9081280-9201280 GCF_963924005.1 Protomyctophum bolini
AATACCTTATTTGCACTTTTACGGAAGTGTGCATTTTGAATTCCAGACTTTTACTTAATTGTATAATTTCTACATTGCAGTATTTGTTTATACTTTTAATTTAGTGAAGAATTTGAGATTTAGTTTTTATTATTTTTTTCCACCACTCACTGTTACTAAAGTATTCAATCCAATAAACCAATCAATCAAATGCAGACATGAAAATAACTGGAACTGTTTGGTCTGAGAACAGAACCAATGTGTTCAGATAGAGAGGCTTTTAAAGTTGGACCCCCATGCATGAAGATCAGCTGACATCCTGATGAATTCAACTCATCTCAACTTTGACTTCTGTTGGTTTTCTGTGTGGGCTTTGCAAACACATACATTACACACACACACACACACACACACACACACACACGCACACACACACACACACACACACACACACACACACACACACACACACACACACACACACACACACACACACACACACACACACAGAGAGAGAGAGAGAGAGAAAGACTGTAGTGGAGTTGATGTAATCAACTGAGTCAAGTCAGCCCACACACACACACACACACGCCCCCCCCACACACACACAAAATGATTTTGATACTAGGTGTTGATCATGCTAGCTCTTTTTTGTGGTATCTCATGTTTCACTAAATATGATTGTCTTTGCATTTATGTGCGTGCATGCATGCATGCGTGCGTGCGTGCGTGCGTGCGTGCGTGCGTGTGTGTGTGTGTGTGTGTGAGTTAGTGAGTCATCAAACAGGTCATAGAGTGCTCACTGTGATGCTGTCATTTTGACCCCAGTGTCACCGTGTAGACTTTGTCCCCGAGACTCCAGGAATCTAACACCCTCTGTGTGCTCAACTCTCCATCGTCTTCTAGTCAAACAGTTCACATCAAGGCCCATTATGTAGAGCATTTTATCTTTTTATCACTATTATTAGCATTTCCGTGTTTGTAAGGTGTTTCAGTGCATCCCACAGATTACAACCACACACAGAGATTTTGAAAACATGACCAATGACAAAAAACTCCCATATCTGCTGGGCGAAGTACAACAATGTGCAAACACAGCAGCAAGATTTGTGAGTTGCTGTGATAGGAGAAGGATATCAAATGGAACACAACCACCCTAAAGACTAATCATTGTGTATATTCCTGCACTATACCTGCATCAAGTGATCTTGGTACACAGAAGTTGATCTATTGAAGATTCTGACCTTCAAAGTACATACTTTTTGTTCTGATTGTATTGCTGTATCATTGTATTGTTCTTTCTGCTTTGGCAATGTAAACGTATGTTTTCTCATGCCAATAAAGCCCTTTGAATTGAATTGAATTGAATTGCATGTTTTGAGTGGACTGGAGAGGCCTCTATGTTTTCTTGATGTTGTAAGTGTATTGTTGTGTGTTGACATGTTTGATGTGTTGTTTTGTCTATGTACTGTATTCATTGTGTTGTCTATGTACTGTATTCATTGTGTTGTGCCCAAGGACCCCCTCTAAGGACCCCCTCTAAAACGAGATGATGCACCTCAAGGGGCTATCCTCTAAATTAAATTAAATTTCAATATTATATTTGAGCCACAGACCACCATTTGATGACATTTAGCCTCTCAGACCAAAGACTATGGCCTGGACTTAGAATATTGTGTTGTCGCCGGATAGGACTTTGTCCACAATACCATGCTGCATTGATGGTGAAACCATAGGAGATAACAGGTGTGAATGGAGAAAAAATAATCTACATTCTCTAATTGTTTATAGACTTAATGTAATCTAAGTAATGCAGATGTTTAACAATAATGTAACTCTTGAGAGTGTCAAATGAAACCAAATGAACCCGTAGGAGTTAAAGATCTACAAGGGTCCATTTGGTTACCAACTGTACCTCATTTAGCTGGGGACCACCTGGAACCCTCTCAAGGACCACTGGTGCATGGTCCCCGGACCACTGGTTGAAAACTACCGGTCTAGGCAAACATTCTCATTTCAATCAATGAATCGTCAACTCATTTGAACGTATCTCTCTGGTCTTGTGTATACAGTGAATAATAACAATATTCCCCAACAAACACCCACCGGGAAACGTCATAGTGCAACACAAACGCAGATATGAATGGAATACTGTATCTGCCTTATTATTATTTTCTTTTTGTTACAGTAAGGACGAGAATTGTGACATACGTGAATTCCTTGCGCAACACATTGCAGCACACAGAGTTTACTTTAGTAAAAATAATCAAATACTGCAGTGCACAGAATTACTCTGTTATACAGGAGAAAGTTCATATAGTAAAAGATAATTTGAGTAAAAGTACAAAAGTATTAGTATACATATTTTTAAGATAGGGCCTACCAAAAGTAGAAGTACTCAAGGGTTCATTTGGTTACAGAGCTCATTCTGGGGAAAACATCTGTGTTATTTCAGATGTTAGCTACGTACAGTATAATATAGCACATATTTTTGTTCTCAAAGTGGGGTTCTTTCATTTGGCTATGTCCTCAAAAATAGCAGATACACAAGCTCATATAACGCTCCCTTTGTACCACACTATGAGCTTGTAGATCTGCTATCTTTTGAAAAATTGGGGGCATTATTTTGTGCAAAACTTTGAATAGGAACATTTTTAACTCAAACCTTTGCTTGGAGGTCCCTGGGGAAAAAACATGTTGACATGTTTCAGGAAAAAGTCATGACTTAGAAGATTTCTAGAGTTAACACTTAGGATTTGACTGTGAGGGCCCTAGTGTCGCCTGTGCCTTACCCCTTATTCCTAAACTTGTTTGCCCTTTTCTTTTTTACTTAGAAAACCATAACCCTTACGTTTTAAAATACTTCAACTAACCGATCTACACCGAAACGCTGCCAGCTTGAAGATCGGTCTATTTGAGCTATTTTTAAAGATGTTTTTCAAAATAGTAAAAAACAAAAAGCAAAGAAGTTTAGTTTGGGATTCTGGGGGTGATAAACAGGGCCCAGAGTCTCCTCACATCACCTCTTCATTTGATCCCCTTCCAGACCCCCCCCCCCCCTCCCCCCCCTGCTGTCCCGTTACCATGGTAACCAGCAGAGGTTTATGAGGCCATAAAACTGGGTGACACCCCCCCCAGGTCTCACTGCAGCCCGAGGGGACATCGTTAATAACAACGGGTTCAATCAAGGCCAAGCATTTGGTTTTTTTCCCCCGACCCCAGGATGCCGTTGCCTTCCTTGGATCTCAAGATGTTTTCTTGGAACCTGAAGTTTCCGTCGGAAGCGGCAATTAAATCCTTAAGAAAAGGTTGTTGTGGTTTTTTTATTCCCACTGAAATAAAGAACGAAACGGAAGTAGGGGGCGTGGCCAGGAATTCCGAGTATAAAGTGTTTCCCAAACGTCGTATTCAGCTCAAAGGAGAATACATTTGGTTGTCCTTTTCCGGGACTAAAACGTAGAAAGAGAAAAAACATTCTTCTTCTTCTTCTCCTCCGTTCAGCGACAGTATAGTCGCCGCAGGGAATCACGTTTCTGTTTTCTCATCGTCCGATAAATACAATCAAAAACGTAATATCTCAAAAACGTAGTATCAGGAAATATCTGTATCGGTTTTTGATAACAGGTTTCAATAAGTTACAGGAGTTCTTACTGCATGCTGTGTGTGTGATATGAAATGTGAATTTAGTAATCCCTAATCATTATTCAAGGAGTTTTGGAGAGAAATAAGACAGACTCCAGTCACTTTCGGCCTCACATTGAAAGTCACTGGAGTCTGTCTCATTTCTATCACAATGATCTTTGTCACTGTGGCTATTACTATAGGCCGTGTGCATGATTTTCTTGACTAAGACTAAGATTATGAGATTACTATATCACGTACATATGTTTATTGTGTACTTGTATTGTATGTAATGTTTTATCTTTGTATAGGACCCCCGCAGATGCCCCCTTTGCGTGAGACAGTCCTTCATTTCCAAGACTTTTCGGGCGTCCCACAAATTGAGACCCTGTGACTGGCAGGCATCAGTGTTCAAATGCCCTAACAGTGAGCCCCCTAATAGGTGGCTTTCTGTTGTAAAGCTCTGTCAAGACTGTCATTGTCACTTTTCCTGTCTATGTGTTTTTAAGTCTGTTAAAATAACATGAGAAATATCCCCTATAGGCTACAGTACCAAGTCGGCCATACCACCCCATGACCAAAAATTGCAGTTTAAAACAAAATGTGAGACGCCAGAAGGTTTAATAACAAAATGTGGCCTATACGGTCGAATATGACATCAAGGCATTTCATTGGAACTTAAGTAATACGTTGCTAACCCCGTTCCGTCCCACTTGTTAAACACAAGTGATACTTCTGTCCCTCAAATGAACAGTTTGGATCTGGTCATAAGACCATAGGGTAAAGGAGAGCTTCAGTGAATGTTATCAGGCTTGACCTTTGAACCTTTGAGTCTCTACTTCGCAGAACGCACCACCTTGATCCCACATTTATCTAGATTACCGCTGCTATCACCCTCCACAGGAAGCACGGTGCCAACCGCAATGATTGGGCGGTTGCATAACGTCTTAAAACGTTCCAGAGTTCAAATTGAATGCAAAATATGAATGATGAATGTGGTACTTTCATTTGTCAGAAAGATAATTGTGCTTGTTGCCGAGTGGAGATAGAATGATTGGATCAAAAGGGGTGATTCAGGGTTATAATGCTGTTGTAAAGTGATGATAATACTGGCAGCATGTTGTACTAAAGGCCTGTCATCATTACATAACCGCCCCATCACAATTCATTGACGTAATCGCCGTTAGTTTTTGCTTGTCCGCCCTGAGTCTGGGACCCAGGGAGGGCACACTTTGTCCATTCACTTAGGTCCCATTTACACTTGCAGCCAAATCCAGTTTCACATCCAGATTGGAATCCGATTTGTTTAAATAAATCTAAACACAAACGTGGAATCACGTGGAATCCGATTTTCCGAAGTTAAAAGTGTTGCTCTGGAGAGGGAAGTCTGGAGCTCTTTGGTGGAGCTGTTGCCCTCGTGACCCGACTACGGATAAGCAGTTGAAAATGGATGGATGGATGGTGACTGCAGTGACTGCAGTGGGCCTGAGGGTGACTGCATGGGGCCTAACTGACTGTAGCTGCCCACTCTTACGGTTAACCATTATAGTCGAGTCCTGTAGTATTTCCAACAGTCAACATCAGTGATTGCATCAGCATCATGCTGAATGATGTGGATAAGATACACATACCGTCAGAAACACATAGCTGCTCTGTAGCTGCATGATACGCATACAGAAACACATGATTAAGATAGTTGTTGTTGTTTTTTTTGGGGGGGGGGGGGTTGTCAGGTGAAACCGGCTAACAACAGCTCATGAAATAGAAGACCTAGTCATACACGAGTCATACTGAGCACCTGGTCCTGATTGGTTGCCACACACGCTGCTGTCATGTATTGGTTACTCAGGTCACATGACCAGGAAACACGTAACAGGAAGCAGGTAACATGAATCTTTAGAGACACCCAATGTTATGTAAAGTAATGTTATGATTGAGACCGTCCGGGTGAGAGGAGCGTTCGTTACTAAATAAAGAAACCAGCGCTTCTTTCACCTGACAAATATCACTATATGTGATCATTTTTATTGCCATTTTGTGCATTTTATTGATAGATCACATGCAGTAGGTAGACAGGAAACGGGGAGAGAGATGGGGGTGAAGACACACAGTAAAGTTAATCGGGATCGGGACTCGAACCCGCGACACACTGTCATGCAGGACTACCAGCCATGGTGCCTGGACCGGCCTAGGCCAGAAAGACATGATTGATTGAATACTTTATTAGCAGTTTGCAAAAATAAAGCACAATGAAGTATAGTTTGATACAAGGTCGGCATTGGCTCAGGGGGTGTTGAAGTGTCCTTGAGTGTGTGTGTGTGTGTGTGTGTGTGTGTGTGTGTGTGTGTGTGTGTGTGTGTGTGTGTGTGTGTGTGTGTGTGTGTGTGTGTTTGTAATGCACCTTGGATAAAGGTGCTATATACAGTACTGTCAATGCACCATTTATTTATAACTGACTAACGGAGGTCAGACCAATGACATGTTACCCTGTTTCCATTGGGGGCCTTTGTACTCAATTCATCCAAACATTTAGTCATGGCTGTTCTGTAGATACAGATACACTGTTCTGTAGCTGATAAATATTTAATTAGTCAATCTGATATCTGGCCGCTGGAGTTCAAAGGTCACCTGACTGCTCCAGCTGCCTCTGTGATGGAGCACCAATCACAACGCAGCGGGGGACGTTATTTCAGCTGTGAACAACAATGACACACGCACGCAGGCACGCACATACACACACACGCACGCACGCACGCACGCACGTACACACACACACACACACACACACACACACACACACACACACACACACAGACACAGACACATTATACTATACTTGTGAGAACAAAAACGTTTTGGATTATGCTTTTTTGCAGCCATTTTTTAAGACCCTTATAGGTCTTTAACCACATGGACCCTTATAGATCTTTAACCACATGGACCCTTATAGATCTTTAACCACAAGGACCCTTATAGATCTTTAACCACATGGACCCTTATAGATCTTTAACCACAAGGACCCTTATAGATCTTTAACCACAAGGACCCTTATAGATCTTTAACCACAAGGACCCTTATAGATCTTTAACCACAAGGACCCTTATAGATCTTTAACCACAAGGACCCTTATAGATCTTTAACCACAAGGACCCTTATAGATCTTTAACCACAAGGACCCTTATAGATCTTTAACCACATGGACCCTTATAGGTCTTTAACCACATGGACCCTTATAGATCTTTAACTCATGAGAGCATGAAATTATTTCATTTTCCGTTCTCAAGACTTCAATTATCGTTAAACATCTTCATTACTTCATTTCTTATTAAAGAATGTATACGCACGCACACACACACACACACACACACACACACACACACACACACACACACACACACACACACACACACACACACAGCCAGGCCTATGCCTACAAACCGTTCAGCTTCGTGATACAGCCTATAGTCTAGTGAACTCCAGAGATTTTGCAATATGTCAAACATCTGTTGCTGTGTCACCTCTGCCTTAATCCACATCACAGTTACTGGAACAGAGATGGAGTCACTCGAGGTTGAGGTACAGTGTTGATTCTGACAGCAAAGCATATACAGTAGAGCACACACAAACAGATGTGTGTGTGCTTCCCGGTATTAATCTGTCGTTATGCAAAGACAACGTTTCGACCAACGAACAATCTTCCTCTGGTGATTTTTTTTTTTGGGGGGGGGGGGGTATTTTGAGGTCTTTTTGGCCTTTATTGATGGATACAAAGTAAGTTGTCGGGATTGGGACTCGAACCCGGGACCCCACTTTGAAAAGTCACTGTTAGTATAAAGTAACGGTCGGCCGAAGTAAGTTCGGCCGACCTTAAGGCCCTCTCTGGTACATAACGTGAGACAAGGTCAGTGAGATAATTTGGGGCCTGACCATGTAGAGCTCTATAGGTGAGCACTAGGACTTTGAAATGAACTCTGAAGCTAACAGGGAGCCAGTGCAAGGAGGCCAGGATGGTGTGATGTGCGGCACCTTCTGTTAGACCTGGTGGGCAGTCTAGCTGCAGCATTTTGTATTCGCTGGAGGTGGTCCATGGTGGTTTTGTTAAGGCAGGTGAAAAGTGTTGGCCTACCTACGGAACAGAGAAACCTCTCCCTGAGAGGTAAGAGGCAAACCAGTCGAGGGCGGTCCCAGTAACCCCCACCTGTTCCCTGAGCCTATCTATCAACACATTGTGGTCAATCGTGTCGAAAGCAGCAGTCATGTAGTATTAGAATAGAGCATTTGCCAGCACCTGAAGACATTAATAAATCATTTCATATAAGAAGAGCTGTCTCAGTAGAATGATTTTGTCTGAAACCTGACTGAAATGTATCTAAAATGTTGTGGGTATTTAAAACTGTTAAAAGTTGGTTAGTGTCACGGGGCAACCCGTGCCCTATATACAAAGACACTTGAAACTGCTTTCTATAACATGCAAGGACTAATGTTTTAAACTTGTGTATGGAAAACTGTGTGTTCACTGATTGTTTGCTAATTGTCTCTCCTGCACTGCTGGTGGCATTGCCCTTGATTTAGGAAGGGGCCAAGTGCTATGCAGAGGAGGGGGGGGGGTTACTTCTTATGCTTTGAGTATTTGTCATTGAGTGTTCATGCTTATTTATATTTGTTTAATGGTAACACATCTTTAGTATGTTTAGGTTACTTTTATACAAGGGATTATTTATGGCAGTATTTATTTATAAGTATTTATTGAGAAGAAAGGTTGCTAATTGCTCTGTGTCCTGTGGTATGATCCACCCCTATTTAAGGGAGGCTGCAGGGACAAGTGGGTTAGTTGGTTGTGGGCTTTAACACGGGTAACAGTCCTGAGGGAGAGCTACAGGGCCTTGGGTGACCAAGGGTTAACCTGAAGAGAGTTCTCATCCTATGTGATCTTGTTCAATTGTGTTTGCATGCCTAGGTATTTGTTCTGTTGGTCTATTGTTGGCCAGTATTTAGTTTGTGTATGTGAATTGCACTGAAGAAAACTGTCTGGAGGTTGGGGGAGGAGTTTGGGGAAAATAAAAGCCCTTAACGAACATTTCTGACTGTTCTTGGAGCCTTGGCCGTTCGGGCAACTTCAGTTAGTAACAGTTTCCTCTAAAATCTAGCGGTAGTTGCAATGTAATGCAGGATCTAATCCAGGCTTTTTTTAAAGCGGCTGTATAGCAATTTTAAAATAGGAGGGAACATGACCTGAGAGCAGCGAGAGGTTAAAAATGTTGAGAAGGGAAGGCCCATATAGATCCTAAAACATCCTTTAGAAGACTAGTACTCACCCCCCCTATACCGGGAATATTAATTCCTGCCATCCGGCCAATGGTTAAAGACCCCTGTTACAAAAACGCACAGTTACAAATTTTCATTCATACCTACCTCCATCCGAGCCATCAACAAGGGAAGCAGGAGGAGGTAGATGTAGTTACACTCGGTGCACTTTAGCCCTGGTTGCACTTTATATTTAATGTAACATCTGTATCTTGTGATAATGTATACGTATGTCTGTTGTTATGTATGTTGTACTGTATTGTCTGCTGTAAAACGAAGTGCCCAGTTTGGGACATATGAATAAACTTGACCTTGACCTAGTAGGGATCACGTCTAGTGGACTGGAGGGGGTTTTCATAGTGCTCACTAGCTTTGTTAACTGAAGGAGAGAAATGGGTTGAAAGTGGTTCAGGATAGACTGGTGGGTGGGACCTTGATGAGAGGGAGGCAAAGGAGGGGAGTATGCTTGCCCTAACATTGGCAACCTTGTTGACAAAAAAGGTGAGGAAATCATTGCAGTCATTCATGGAAAAAAACAGGAGGGTCTGGAGTTGGTGCGGGTTGACGAGATTATTGATATAGTATCGAAGAGGACTTTGGGGTTACGCTTACTGGATGAGATGAGTTTAGCAAAGTATGCAGTTCTAGCAGCCTTAACTTTGGAATTAAAATCAACTAGAGGAATTTAGAGGACTTCCAACGGCGCTCCGCACTTCTGCATTTTTTTGTCAAAGGGAACGAATGTCCTCGTTTAACCATGGAGCTTTATTTAAAGTGCGAACAGTGCATGATTTAACATCTAACTGCCGTAGCGTCTCTATAGGCTGAGCTCAGCAGTGGGACAGTATACTGTGGACTGGAATAACCTCCAACGGTGATGTGGCAACGTGTTGATAAGCAGGCTGAGGGTCACTCAATGACACAGGCAGAGCAATTTGTGCGCACGTACGCACGCACACGCACGCACGCACACACACGCACGCACGCACGCACGCACGCACGCACGCACACACACACACACACGCACACGCACGCACGCACGCACGCACGCACGCACACACACACACACACGCACACACACACACACTCACACACACACACACACACACACACACACACACACACGCACGCGCACACACACACACACACACACACACACACACACACACACACACACACACACACACACACACACTCACACACAGCAGGGCATGAACCTCTGTGCCCATGCCGCTGGGTTGTGCAGCACTAGATAGGAGCTATTATCTACAGGTAGTATAATATATTATAGTGTACTGGGTTCATAGTATACAGCTTTATGAGCGTGTGTCCACCTATTTCCTTTGCCCATGGTTGACTGGGGATGTACAGTGCTGTAGTCTGGTCCGGTGCTCAGGGTGTGACCGCTGGGCGCCAGTCCTGGAGGCCGGAGCTTGCCCCCCTGCCGACGCTGGGAGGCTGCGTGCTATATGCCCTCCTCGTGTGAAGCATTTGTACAGTACAGTAGGCATTCTCTGCTATGTGCAATAGCCTGTACCAGGGTACAGTAAGTATGACAATAGTTACAGTCAGCCCTATACTATTTTCCACATTTTCAAATATGGCTCCCTGTGAAAGAAAAACATAATAACCAACATAAATGATACGCTGTTGACAGATTCTGGATTAAAGAATTTAGGTATTTGGCAGACACTCTTTAAACAGTGACGTACAGTATAAGTACGTCACTGTTTAACACAGGCAAACCAAGAACCTAGCATGAGTCTAACGTAAACCATGATATCAAAGATAACAATCTGTACATTGAAAGTATAGTTCAACTATTATGGCAGGTAAACAAATGAACCTGGCATGTGTCTAAATAACATGCTGTCTCGGGTAGGTAAAGTGCTGTGTGTTGTGGGGTTGCCCGCTGCGGCCTAGTGGTCCAGGTTCATGACGACTTGTCTCTCCCCTACTCTCCCTCCCTCCTTCCTGTCTCTCTTCACTTGTAACTATCAAGAAAGGCAAAAATCATAAAATAAGTGCTGTGTGCTGTGGTGGAGAAACAAACTGATTCCGTGGACACATGGTGGTTGAGCTGCTGTCCAGAGTGTGAGTAATGCGAGCGTAGGAGTTGAACCTGTAACCTCAGTACCAAGGGCCTGTTTGTAGTTCTGAGGCTGCATGTCATGCACATTTGCTCAAGGGCGGTATAGGGTCGTTCACCTTAACCAAACCAAACCTACACCTACACTGTACCACACAACGACCACATCGATGCAATCAGAGAGCCAAGAAGACCCAAGTGGGATGATGGGGGAGGACTGGAGAGGGAAAGGTGAAGGACTCGTAAAAAATACAGTACGTCCCACGCAGTGTCGGGAATGTTACTCAAAAACTGTAATATATTACCTATTACTACTTTAAAGAGGTGCTCACCATACTTCATCCATTCATTGTCAAAGGGAATTTAAATTTGTGTAGGACAAAAATAGCCGATTCGCTCGTCTACATATGACGTAAATTCGCCACTTTTGAGTATACACAGATTTAATGTTTTTGATTGATTGATTGATTGAAATATTTATTAACATTTTGCTGAATTCCAGCTCAATCAAGCACAAACTCAATACAAAGACTGTTAACTGTGAGTGGACGACCCAATTAAGCATTACACTTGTTTACAAGAGGGTCCACCTTGTTCAATTCATCAAAACATTTAGAGACGTACAAATAGACACTTCTATGTTTGACTTTAGTTCAATGTTTGTTTTGTAAACCACATCAATGCATGAGAATAAACAAGGCTAAACAAGGCTTTTTTACGTGATGTTTGTGTGGAGTGGAACCCGAGTCCATATTTACACTCCAGGCCTGCAGGGTCAAAGTAAAAATAAAAACAGGAAACAGAACCTGTGTCCAAATGGGCCAGAGACTAGTCATTCAGCCAACTCTCTCTCTCTCTCTCTCTCTCTCTCTCTCTCTCTCTCTCTCTCTCTCTCTCTCTCTCTCTCTCTCTCTCTCTCCTCTCTCTCTGTTTCTCTCTCTCTGAATGAGGAGCAAGCAGTTGCCAAAATGCATTCCACTGACTCACTGCTGCCCTCTTGTGGTGGTTATCTATGCACCGCACTATCTGGAAAAAATAACTTTCATTATTCATAATTTTATTGTTTTTCTATTTCATTTGCACACTAAGAACAAACTGGACTGAACTTTACATATGTACTTCCTTCCGTACACTCGACTTACTGGAATGAGAAAATAATTTGGCCCGGACATTTTTGCGGAATTTGGCCAAGACTGGCCCACCACAACCAGCACGCAGATACTCTACTGACTTTTACAAATAGTTGCAATACAAGCCCTTAACACCACCACATGTACAGTACAACATAAATACACAACAACACCAACAGACAACTAATTTAACATTTGGCCCAGACCGGCCCACCAGGGGGTCGGCCCGCATATGCCTGGCTGGTACGTCCTGTGGCCAGTCCACCCCTGCTTACTAATGCCTATAAGGTCGACAGACCGAAACGTTGCATATTGTGGACATCAAATTAAAAGCTCTTTAACCAGCAGGTGGCAGTGTGCAGGTCTCCCTCCATCACCATACAGGGTAAACATTGGAAATATAAATTGATTGCACATTATTTTAGAAAGAGCTCATGATTTTATCAGTGCATTGATTTGACTAGACTGCATGGTGCTCGCAGCTGTAGAGCTGTAGTCACTAATGATGGAAGTTGGAGATCCCACCTGGATATGCAATACCCGTTGTACCCGTGTCAGAGTAGGCCGTTCCACCCATCTGTCTGTGTCCCTTCTATGCCCATAATGGAGATTTCTGTATCTGTCTCTCTGTGACACGTTAATATATGGAGTCCTGTGGTCAGGCATTCCCAAATATGGAGTGTTAACAGGCCAGCTCCATATACAGGAATAAGCTATATGGACCCTGCGGGCAGGGGCCCTGTCCAGAGCCTGGCCCCGGGGCCTTTTGTGCATGGCGGTTTTTGACATCCGTGGGTCCGACCGACTTGACACCAGGCAGGCAGGGACTGCACTCCCTGTGGAGCTGTAGAACGTGCACAAACTTATTTTGAAGTCGGTGGGGGGAATGGTTCTCGAGTTACGTTGATTACAGCCGTACAGACAGACAGATGTACAGAGAGAGACATGGTGCATTCATAGATAAGATATCTGTAGTTATGTCTTTTTTATTTGTTTGTTTGTTTGTTCATTCATTCATTCATTCATTCATTCATTCATTCATTCATTCATTCATCTATTTATTTATCTATTAAACAGCGCCCCCTGCTGTTTGTTTCGGAATCTGTTCTTTAGATTAGACGTTGAAAACCAATAATCATGAGCCACAGGCAGCCACAGCACACACACAGAGAGGAGAAACCACATTGTCCAGAATGCAACGCGCGCTGCGTCGTATGTGCAGCCCTAGCCTACTTCCTGCTCAGAGTGGCTGCTGCTGCTGCCTGCAGGGAGATGCTGAGGAGGATGCGGGATTGATAGAGAGAGAGAGAGGCTGAGAGAGAGAGAGAGAGAGAGAGAGAGAGAGAGAGAGAGAATGAACGGATAGAGGAGATGAGGAAGATGGAGATCTGTCAGTCCCAAACGGTCGCCTGAAGGAGGATAAACCTGGGGCCTGCGGTTTGTTGGGAGGACGGGGGAATCTGTTTTCATTTGGACGCACGGAGAAGAGAGAGAGAGAGAGATTTTTGCCCGTTTTTATAAACGGCGGCGGCGGCTTTGATCTGTCCCGACCATCCGCGGTCCGGATCGGGAGGATTCTTTACAGCGTGGGACCTTGATGTCTAAATTTAGTTCTCCTGCTGCTGCGGATTGTTTTTGTTGAAAAGACGATTTGGGGACGGATCCGTGAAGGAGACGAAAGAATCACCCTTTCATATGCATCTGACTGAGAGAGAATAGGGAGAGATCAAAGTGGGATATTTGTTGTAATATCTGTGCATCCTTTTCTAGACTTGATCTTCAATGAAGGATATTTCGCTCACAGCAGAACTGCCATGAATATGCTGCTCTCATAATAAGCTGTTGTTAATTTTGCGCAGAACCTTGATGAATTGAGTATGATGAAGGACCCCAATGGAAACAAGCCAAGAAAAGGCTTTATTCTTGGGTTTAAATCCTCTTAGCAGACCTTGTTGTATTGATCTTGAACTGTACTTTCCTCTTTTATCCCCCTGCAAACTGCAAGTATTCAATCAATCAAATCAATCAAGCAAGCAAGCAATCGATCTTTTTACGCACGAAAAAAAAACGAAAAAAAAAACATCACAACTGAAGGTGAAGATGTCAACCTCAAAGGATCTCTAATATAAAAACCCCTACCACAGGACAACAAGTTGAACCATCCATCATGGGTGTTCTCCTCTATGCATGCTGGGTATTGGTGTCTTTTTGGACCAACACTCTGCGTTGTGATGCCAGCAGCAGCAGCAGCGTCTCAGAGTCTGATGGAGGAGGAGAAGGAGGGAGTCTGGTCCTCAGGGTGCCTCTGAGCCAGGGCACACTGCTGCTGGCAGCACCCGGTGGTGCCGCCGCTGGCGCAGGGGGGCCGCGCGCCAGCGCCACCCCCACGGCCACCACCACGGGCAGGAGGAGGAGGAGGAGAGAGGTGCTGTCGCCCAGCGGCATCAACTTCGTGGACATGATCGATAACCTCAGAGGGAAGTCCGGACAGGGATACTATGTGGAGATGGCCGTGGGCTCACCTCCACAGAAGGTACGTAGCAACACGCGTCACATATGTAGCAGAGTGGCTCAGAGCCTCTGACTGATGGCCTCAAAAGTCTAACGTCTCCCCCGGTCCAGAGGGATATCCCTTTGGTCTAGTGGTTAAGATTTTGGACTTTCACGCGGGAGTTCGAATCCCGGGCGTTACATTGGTGCCGTGACCCGGATCGGGTTTCCCCATGGGAGGGAGGAGGTCAAAAGGGGGAGTGTAGCAGAGCCTCTGCCTGATGGCCTCAAAAGTCTAATACAGGGGTGGGCAACTTTGACGATGGCGAGGGCCAATATATGTTCACACTCACTCCAGAGGGGCCACAGTGAATGTTACTGTTGTAGCAACAATAGCCGATAGATCGGCTATTTTTGCTATATTTGAATTGAAAACCTGAATAATTGTTTGCTATTTTTGAATTGGAATCCTGAAAAGTAACCTTTTTATTGAATTTCAAATGCATTTAGTTATAGTTATGTTAACTTTCTGAACTGTTAACATAACTACATTGGACACAAAAAGACAATAACATTTTAATTCTAGTCATTAAGTACTAGTCATTTAATACTAGTCATGAAGTAATTAAAGCAGGTTTGGAATTGTAACAGCTGAAATCAATCAGTATTCTGATATTAACATGCGGGCTACATTAAGTGAAGGTGGGGGCCGCATGTGGCCCCCGGGCCGCCTGTTGCCCACCCCTGGTCTAATATCTGCCCCTATCCCTTTGGACTAGTGCGGGAGGCCCGAGTTCAAATCCCAGGCGTTACACATATACACTCACCTCCACAGAACGTAAGAAACAACATGCGTCGCATATTCACTCACCTCCACAGAACGTAAGTAACAACATTTCCATATATATCGATATTACCCTGAGCTGGAGTCGAACCCCGATCTCCAACTCAGTAGACAAGGCAAGCAACAAGCCGCGCCTAGAGAGCTAGCTCCCTTGGAGGATCAAGTTATACGGCCGGGTCATTCGCAGGGATCGTAACACTATATACAGTATCGTGGCCTCTGTGTCGTGATACATACTGTATCTGTCGTGAGATTGCAAGCAATATCCACCACTAGTAACATAGGTCTATGTATGAGTAAGAATAATCTCACACACAGGTGTTTTAATAAAATAAGGTTGATGAATGCAGTGTTCATATAAGGTGCAGTTCAATAGAACACTGGCTCTCTGTGTGTCGGGGGGGGGGGGGCAATTTAACCCATTCAGGACCCCTTTTGGGGTTCTTGTTGCTATCTACAGTAACAATAACATTCAGCCTCAGTCCTGAATGGTAAGACCTTTCTAATATGCCAAAAACATTGTGATTGGCCAGAATGAGATGATGATATAGGAGCTTATCATCATACATCGATTCTGGCCAATCACAATGTGGGTCCTCACTTTTTGTCTTCAATGAGGGAACCCCGCTGACCTCCCTGGGGGGTCGTGAGACTCGTGACCCACAGGTTGAGAACCACTGGTTTAGAGAGTGTCCATGGCCGCCCTTGAGATTGGGAGCTTGACGGGGGTCATATACCAAAGAAGACTTTAAAAATGAGAACCAATGCCTCCCTGCTTGACACTCAGCAAGGGTTGGACTGGGGGGTAAGTGTCCCTACGACATACTAGCGTCATGTCCATGGCGTGTACTTGTATATCATGTCCTTGTGAAATAGCTTCTAGATTCAGGATGACAGGAGCCCAGGGCTGTACTCGTTGTACATCACTCCACAGAGACAGGAGATATACCCTGTGGGCCACCAGTGTTGATTTCGTCGACTAATACTAGTTGACAGAAGTTGAATGTTCGTCGACTACCTTTTTAAATGGAAACTAAACTATGATGACTAAAACTAAGACTACATTCATCAGATAAAAACTAGGCTAAAACGTTGAGAGGAGAAGAGGCCATTTCATGCTCATTTGCGCTCGGGTTTTGCGCTCTGAAAATAGCCGATCTGCAAGCTTGTAGATCAGCTATTTTCAGCATGCAACCAAGTAAAATCTGCCATTACAACAACATCAAGGCCCTCAAAAATGCAAATTTTGAAGTTTCTATCACTAAACTAAAATAGAAATTTGCTGCCAAAATCAACTATACTATATGGACCATATGGTTTAGGAACTGTTGTTTCCTTCCTAGGGCCCTACTTATTGACTTACTTACAGTGTCGGACTATAGTCTCTTTATGCGGGATTACCTTCCCTCAAGTAGATTAAGTCCATACGTCCTTATGTGGACTTACCTTATGGGGATTTAACACAGGGGAGATTGTGTGCCCGCCTGTGACCTGTACATTTATATTTAGGCTCTGGGTGCTGGACATCGAGGAGAAGAGGGTAAATCAACTGCACACTATGGTTTAAAGCTCCAAAAACCTATTTTATTGAGGGGCGCTAGTCCCTTCTATACATCCAGCTTTTGGTTACCGTCGTCCACAAACTTTGTCTTAAACAAACTTCCATTTGACAATGAATGGAGAATTTTACGCCATAGTGTCTGAGCATTGAGCATGTCTATTTTACGCTGTGAGCATGTACGATGATAAGAGCTCCCCTCACTTCACGTGTGTGCAATGTTTCGACTTTATATTTTATTTGTGCCATTGATACAATGCCATATGCAGTGTGTCGGATGCTTTAACTTCTCCTTGATTTAACCTAGAATGAATGTGTGCGTTTATTTAGCTTTCCTTGTTGCAAAGACTCACTGTATGTTCCTGTACAGTATGTACCTGTTAGCGTTCTAATGTTCCTGTATGTACCTGTTACCGTTCTAATGCAGTGGTTCTCAATCTCTCTCTCTCTCTCTCTCTCTCTCTCTCTCTCTCTCTCTCTCTCTCTCTCTCTCTCTCTCTCTCTCTCTCTCTCCTCTCCCCGAGAGAGAGAGAGAGAGAGAGAGAGATAGATGGGGGGGAGGGGGGCATATAATGAAGCCATTAATTCTCCAGAGAGAGGTGTGCCAGCTGTGGGTGGCAGCTGTGGGCACCAACTGGCACTTAGGGGCGAGAGGGAGAGAGAGAGACATAGAGAGAGAGAGAGAGAGAGAGAGAGAGAGTAATTGGCAGCAACAAGTGACTGTTGAGGCTCTGTCCAAACTCGCTCGCTCACAAATTACTTAGGGGGTGTACCATTATCTGATTACACCTGGCCTGCAGGGCATTGATCCACAGATTTGATTACTCAAGTACATCTTTATCATGTGATCAATGATAAATGGTGCATTTAGTATAGGTTCCGCACCTACACTTTATCAGGCCTGCCCAGTTCTAGATCTGGATTCTAGAGTCTGGGTGTAAATATGCACCAATGGCAGCAGTCTCAGGAGATATGGGATGGGAACCTTGTGAGGTCCGGTGGAAGGTCTGCATCGCCAGGTTGTGGAACAGATTTGAACGATAAGAGACTAACTAAGTATTTAACTGGGACAAATAACAGAATGGACCATGGTCCATGGATAGAGGACATGGGCAATAATGCTCTGTGAATGTGGAATTGAGGATGTTTCTCTTGGACTGGATCAGGTTAATATTGTGGGGCTAAGGGAGATACCTTTATACTGAAAATGACTATTATACTGAAAACTATGCCAAAGAAACGTAAATATCACTTTGTGCCCAGATTAGAGGAGGTATACTGCCACTTTACATTGAAACGGGTCGTTATGTAAGAAGATCGAATCTGTCAAATGTGTGATCTCAATGAGACAGAGAATGAGTATCATTTTGTGTTGCAATGTCCTTTTTATGATGGATATGAATGAATCATGCGTGTGTGGCGTGCGTGCGACCGTGCGTCCTTGCGTGCGTGTGTGCGTGCGTCAGCGTGTAGGAAAGCAGGAAGTGGGCAGGACATATCGATTGTGCACAGTCAACAAATTTGTCTCCAGGAGAGGAAGTCAAGACCGTGTACGACCATTGGCAGCAGTGGCCGTGCGTGTGTGCGTGCGTGTGTGCGTGTGTGCGTGCGTGCATGCATGCCCCAGGTTGGCAGAGGAAGTGTAGTGCCCAAGATTACATTAGATAATTGACACTGGGTGAAAAAATGGGTTGCATAATCGTGGGATACAAATTATAAAAAAAAAAAGATACTGCTTTTTGACAGCACATTTATACTTACATTTTAGTCATAGACTTTTTAATAAGATATAGTTTTAGTCAATTAGTCGTTTTAGTTTTACTCTAGTTGTAGTCTTATTTATATCTTACGATTTTAGTCGACTAAATCTACAACAAATTTTGTCTCGATGGTGTCTTAATAGCAGATTTTACACTTTGTTGCATGCTAAAAAGAGCAGACCTACAAGCTCACACAACGTGTAGCTCTGTGACACGTTCTGAACGGCTATTTTCAGAGTGCAACCAAAGATAAAATGACTTGTCTTTTAGTTCTACTGTTCTACATATTTATTCCGTTTTTATTTAGTTTCTGCCAGTGAAAAAAGGTAGTCGACGGACATTTCTCGTCATAGTTTCGTCGTCGAAACCAACACTGCTGTATATAGTGTGTTTTCCTCTCTCACACACTCACTGTTTTTTTTTGTTACTGACTGCGCAAAATATGATACTCACATTGAGACTGTTACAAGGGGACCTGGGGGGAGAGAGAGAGGGGGGGAGAGAGGGAGAGAGACAGAGAGAGACAGAGACGCAGAGAGAGAGACACAGAGAGAGAGAGAGAGAGACACACACACACACAGAGAGAGAGAGAGACACAGAGAGAAAGAGAATGAATGAATCATTGAAGCGACAGACAGACAGAGAGCAACTAGAAGGACATTCAGGGTGACAGGAAATAACATGAGAACTTCTGGATCACTGTGTGTGTGTGTGTATGCGTGCATGCGTGCAACTGTATACAGTTCCAATTAGGCTGAAAAAAGTCACACCTGTGTGAACTGAGTGGTGCAACTATATATTTATTTATACTGTACTTTACTGTGCTCTGTATAGTATACTATATTGCAGTGTACTGTGCTGTACGGAGCGGAGGCACCACACAAAAATAAATCAAACAGCAAATAATAGCCACTATATCTTTTATAGTTTAAGATAGTCTTCCCTCAAAGTTGCAATGTAACACACTGCAATAGAGAGAGAGAGAGAGAGAGAGAGAGAGAGAGAGTTTTAGCAGTCAGTGTCTGTACAACATGACCAGGTCCATCTGGGTCTCCTAGGGAACGGAACGCACATTCAGAGCAGTGGACTCGCCCTTCAAAAAAGAAAAAAAATAACCAACGAACGAAAACAAGAAAAAAAGAAACTGCACAGAAACACAAATCCACTTTACGATGTAATCTGAGTGCAAAATCTTTCACAAACCTTATCGATTCTCTGGCGCTGAGGAACACATGCAAACACATTACTTATGTCTGATTCATACAGCAAGGCGTCGCCTCTCCCTGGCTCACACTGTGTACTCCTGTCTGTCTGTCTGTCTGTCTGTCTGTCTGTCTGTCTGTCTGTCTGTCTGTCTGTCTGTCTGTCTGTCTGTCTGTCTGTCTGTCTGTTTGTCATCATTCTAGTGGATATTTAGTTAGTTTTAGTAAACCTTATCTCTGTCTCTCTCCATCAGCATTAGTTTTAGTAACTATAACCTTATGTCTCTGTCTCTCCATCAGCTCAACAGTCTAGTGGATATTAGTTTTAGTAACTATAACCTTATGTCTCTGTGTCTGTCTCTCTCCATCAGCTCAACATCCTGGTAGACACAGGCAGCAGTAACTTCGCTGTGGGCGCCGCAGCTCATCCATTCCTGAGGCGCTACTACCACCGTTCCCTGTGAGTAGTCCCCACACACACACACACACACACACACACACACACACAACTCTTATGAGTACAGACAAGTGTTAAGGTTTCTGCACACAGAGCGCGTTTGTTCTGATTTTTAGCGGCGTTTCATTTTCCGAAAAAAAACGCGTCCAGTCCAGTGTGCAACCACCTAAAGTCTTAGGCCCAGGCTACACGTATATGGAATGGATCTTTTGCTAAACGCTATTCTTTGTGTGCGTTTGGGCCTTTCAGCCACACGCAAACAGCGTTCTCGGCCAATCAAACGGAGGTTTTTGGAAACTGATAAATAAGTGAAGATTTTCCAAAATATCCGGATCAGTGGATCTGCGTAGTCATGTGAAATGTAGCTTTTGAGAAACGATGATGTCATGTCACCGCTTATTAGCGCGTATCATTTGTACTATAATTAGGTGAGAAATGCAGCTCGTGCCTGCATGGAAACTACACGGATATCTATCCAATTGTTCATGTTTATCACTTGTATTGGTGCCGAGTGCGAAGCTTGAGGTTAATTGCGGAGCGCTACAGATAGATAAACTGTGGATATTAACCTACCAAATAAATAAGGACCCAGGCCAAATGCCATTGCAGTATAGGCTACACCTGCAACAACACGTCTATGCGTGGTGTGTGCATAGCCATGTGAAACTATATTCTCGTGCTGTATTTTGCTCTCCATTTCATGGTCATGGAGGCGAGAGAGAGAGGGCCGGGTGCAGAGAGAGAGAGAGAGGTGTGAATGGTGAGAAGAAAGTATACAGTGGGTCGCCGTGCGCATATACAGTATGCCTCTCTCCTGTTTAGGTAATAAAGGGCACACCCTTGACTGCATTTGTCACTGTGCCTGCATCCCGACAATGTGCACGTGTGAACTTTTATTAGCCTACATTATAACGTGACATTTATTATACACCCGAAAATATAGCCACTCTAGCTCATAAGTGGTTGTGGACACTTCTATAGGTCTGACGCTGCTATTATTTTCTGTGCAGGACTTGCCAAGTCGCGAGAGCAAATGAGCAATGGTAAAGTGTCTATCATTTTTAAATTATATGGAGAGAAAAGTCAAGAGTCGGGATTTGGGGATTTACGTGACATGCTGAGTGCTGACAGACAATGAAAGAAACAGCCTACAATTGAAACCTGCTACTTACTGCAGTGATTTTATCCTGTGTTCAATGCGTTTCTGTGTTTGTGTGTGGAGATTTTTCTGTCGTATGGGCAGAAAGATTTCCCTTTTTCAAAAGATCCATATACGTGTAGCCTGGGCCTTAGTCGATTTAGTTTTAGTCCTATTTAGTCATAAAAATGAACACTGCTTTATACTGTATATTCCAATTCAGAGATATCCCTATATAATATTGGAAAAGCTGCTTAATCTGTTCCACTCAAAAGGCACTGCTGGGATTTGAACCCAGGATCTCCTGTTTACTAGACAGGCGCTTTAACCAACTAAGCCACAGCGCCTGTGGATGAGCAGGTTCCTCAAGACACCATATCACTTAGTTTGACCTTTTGAAGTACAGTAGATGAGTAGAGTAAACTGCTGTTAAATAAGACCTGTTCCTCTCCTCCCGACAGGTCCAACTCGTACCGGGACCTGGGCAGGAGTGTGTACGTGCCGTACACGCAGGGCCGCTGGGAGGGCGAGCTGGGCACCGACGTGGTGGCGGTGCCACACGGCCCCAACGCCACCCTGCGTGCCAACGTGGCCGCCATCACCCAGTCCGACCGCTTCTTCATCAACGGCTCCAACTGGGAGGGCATCCTGGGCCTGGCGTACGCAGAGATAGCACGGGTTGGTTACTGATTGATTGATTGATTGATTGATTGATTGAAAATGTTGTTAACAGTTTGTAGAATGGGTACAGTTCAAGGAAAGTATACAGGTCAATACACAAACTGCTATACGAGGATAAAACCAGACTTGTTTACATCAGAGTCCTCCACATTGATTGACAGGTATTAATTCAATAATTCTCCTGTCTGTCTGTCTGTCTCTCTGCCTGTCTGCATCGGTGAGTCAGTACTCAACTGTGTTAATTAAGACCTGTCTGTCTCTCTGTAGCTATATCAATGTGTGTTCCCCCCCTCTCTCTCTCTCTCTGCAGCCTGATGAGAACTTGGAGCCGTTCTTTGACTCTCTGGTGCGCCAGACGCCCGTGCCCAACCTGTTCTCCCTGCAGCTGTGCGGGGCCGGCTTCAGCCAGAACACTACGCTGGGCAGCGCCACGGTGGGGGGCAGCATGGTGAGAGGATGGCACCACACTGGAGATGATAAGAAAATAACCCTTTACTTATTATTGTCAGGGGGTTCAGATTAGAGAGGAAAAGATTCACTTCCTTGCACTGGTTCTAAGGTCGGGACCAGGAACCACCAAGGGTTCCAAATGAACCCTTACTCTGAGAGCCCGTCATTCTCAAAGTGGGAAGTTGGTACTTTGTGGGAAGTTTGAAAAAAATCTGATTCACAAGTAGATTGAAAAAAATGTGTAAGCAACATTGTAATAACAGGTGTTTGGACTCCTGCAGGTCATGACTGGATAACCTTAAACAAATAATTTATCAATAACTTTTATTGTGAGAACAAAAGTCCAGTAAACGGGCGGAATTTGGTGTAGGCTAATCATTATCCCGCCTCCTCCCTGCTGTGCTCTCAGATTATTGGAGGAGTGGACGAGTCACTCTACGTGGGGGAGCTGTGGTACACGCCCATCCGCAGGGAGTGGTACTATGAGGTCATCATTGTGCGCATCGAGGTCAACGGACAGGATCTCAACATGGACTGCAAGGAGGTAGCACGGCCTCTAGTTTATATCATCCTCCTATTTCCCCTCTGTGTTTTATCAATTTATTTCCTATTTCTCTCCATTCATGTTTTATTCTTTGGTTTGTTTTTCTTGACCACTTTAAGTACATAACGTTATTTATATAACATGTAGATGCTATGTTCGTTGTTTACCCGGTTATCCTATACTTTCATAATGTAGAAGAGAATGTTATTTAGATAGCATGTTGTTTCTAAAGACAGATGCTAGGTTCATTGTTTACTACTGTATAAAGCTTGGGCGATAGGATAATGTTTTCCTATCGGCCATCATCTGCCCCCAAAATCGCTGATTTGACGATATACCGTATTTACGCTATAAAAGCAATAATGTGAGAACAGCTGCCCAGTCCGTTAAGCTCGGGTTATATTCACCGCACAGCGTGGTCGCGTGTCGAACATTGCAGATCTACAAGCTCACAATGCTTATTGTTTCCCTGGTATCCTATAGTTTATTTAAGGCACTCTCCATGTGATTGTCTATGCTGTATCAAATATTAATGGACATCATTAACGACACACAGCCACCCCCCTGACAGAAAGGCCGGGATGATCGGTTTATTTTTCAAACACAGTTCTTATATGAAGCGACCTAAAATCACTGGGGGGATTTCAATGCAAATAAGAAAATACATGAACCTGTGGACTGGCGCCCTCTACTGAAAGTGACGTCATACTTCGGTGCTCTATAACAGTAACACCCATGTGTTTCATTTAGTTTTAGTCCTATTTAGTCATCTGAAATAGTTTAGTTTAGTCTAGTCTTAGTCGACTAAATATCAAAAACCTTTGTCTTTTAGTCTTAGTCATCAAAATGAACACAGCTTGATATATTCCGATTCAGAGATATCCAATAATATTATATAATAATATAATTCGAAATGCTGCTTAATCTGTTCCACTCAAAAGGCACTGCTGGGATTTGAACCCAGGATCTCCTGTTTACTAGACAGGCGCTTTAACCAACTAAGCCACAGCGCCTGTGGATGAGCAGGTTCCTCAAGACACCATATCACTTAGTTTGACCTTTTGAAGTACAGTAGAGTAAACTGCTGTTGAAATATAACAAACATGATCTACGATTATGTTGCGTTTGAGCCCACGGACCATCAACAATTCTTCTACATTCTTATTGTGTAGACTTCTTGTTAATCTGACGTGCAGATGTTTAACAATTATTTAACCCTCGAGAGCATACAACGAAACCGAATGGACTCGACGGGTCGTTTGTTTCATTTTACGCTCTTTCAAGAGTTAAAGATCTATTAAAGGTCCATTTGGTGACCTTAACTCTCCATCATTTAGCTGCAGGGACCACCTGTTATTTCGTATGAAGTACAACAATGGACAGTGATAACAGTAATCAATACTCATGTGTTATTCCGTACAGTATAACTATGATAAGAGCATCGTGGACAGCGGGACCACCAACCTGCGTCTGCCCAGGAAAGTGTTCCAGGCTGCCGTCAAGGCCATCGAGGCCGCCTCGTCGGTGAGTCTGTCTCTCTTCACCGTACTAAATGAAGCAAGCTCCATACAGTAGAGGTTTCAAGTCATTGGATCATAACAATAATACTATTTTTGTCCCCTTTGGCTGGTGTTGTTTGTCACTGACTGTACATGATTGATTGATTTATTGATTGTTTTTTTTCTTTATGTAAGTGTCATGCTTCCAAGGAAGCCTATAGCCCATACAGTATACAGTGACCAGATTTGACTGACGGACTGCCATCGTGCAGCCTCAAGCTTTTCACCAGAGGAGAAAAACTATTTCTTATCCAAAATGAGTTAATAGCACAGACTCTTCACATACTAGAGCACAGGACACTTTTATTTTCATTTTACATGAACAATCAATCAAACTAAATAACAAACTAAGAACGCCCAAGCTTCATACATGGCAGATTATTACACAATTATAATTATACAACATAACATTGAATTAAATACACCATTGGGCCTGCAACAGGAGAAAGGACATGGACCTAGTTGAAGAGCTGCAAGAGATTGTGTTCTCCTCCAGGCTCTAGAAACAGACTGTGCAGTCTTAAATACGTCATGATTAAATAACCACTCCGACTTCTGGCCATCGTCTTCCCAGAATAGCTCATGGGTTTTGTTGCTGCATTACATTTTGGAGATAAAGCCAGAGAGGCCAGACTGAGATGGTTTGGACACGTACAGCGGAGGGATAGTGAGTCTATCAGTAGAAGGTTCCAGACAGGAGGCCTAGAGGAAGACCAAAGAGAAGATTTATGGATGTAGTGAAAGAGGACATGGAGTTAGTTGGTGTGAGAGAAGAGGAGGCAGAGGACAGGGTAAAGATGGAGGCAGATGATTTGCTGTGGCGACCCCTGAAGGGAAAAGCGGAAAGGAAAAGAAGAATGGTACATTTGCACATACAGAATTAGAATCAACTTCATTGACACATTACATTACAGGTTTTTTCTCTCTCTCTCTCTCTCTCCCCCTCTGGTCTGATGTCCTCTGTGTGTGTGTGTGTGTGTGTGTGTGTGTGTGTGTGTGTGTGTGTGTGTGTGTGTGTGTGTGTGTGTGTGTGTGTGTGTGTGTGTCTGTGTGTCTGTGTGTCTGCGTGCGTGCATGCGTGCGGTCGGTCCTCTCAGACGGAGCAGTTCCCCTCAGGCTTCTGGCTTGGGGAGCAGCTGGTGTGCTGGCAGGCTGGCACCACGCCCTGGCACATCTTCCCCGTCATCTCCCTCTACCTGATGAGCGAGAACCGCAACCAGTCCTTCAGGATCTCCATCCTGCCCCAGGTAACTGACATCTACCCATAGGAACTATCTACTCCATCTACCCAGGAACTATCTCCTCCATTTACCCAGAAACTATCTGCTAGGCGTAGGTCGCTGTTGGGATGACCACTGACATATAGAGGCCTAGCTTGGTGGCCGTAGAGATGGTTTTAGACGACCAAATGGTGGTGTCTGCTTCTTATATATCACCTGGCAGGGAGGAGTTTCTCCCAGTTGGATGTAGCGCGTGGAACACGCTATTCCAACCAGTTCCTTTTCCCTCCATCAGGCTGGCCAGGGGGAGGCTGTAGGCCTGTAGAGACCAGGATTACTGCATGTTTTCTGTGAGTGTAGGACTAAATACTAAACCTCTGTGCCCCCCCTCCCCCCATGCAGCAGTACCTGCGTCCCGTGGAGGACGTGGCGTCGGCTCAGGAGGACTGCTACAAGTTCGCCGTGTCTCAGTCGAGCACCGGAACCGTCATGGGAGCCGTCATCATGGAGGGCTTCTACGTGGTGTTCGACCGACACCGGAGACGCATCGGCTTCGCCGTCAGCACCTGTCACGGTGAGGGGGGGAGGGGCGTCAGGCCCTGTCACGGTGAGGGGGGGAGGGGCGTCAGGCCCTGTCACGGTGAGGGGGAGGGGCGTCAGGCCCTGTCACGGTGAGGGGGGGAGGGGCGTCAGGCCCTGTCACGGTGAGGGGGAGGGGCGTCAGGCCCTGTCACGGTGAGGGGGGGGAGGGGCGTCAGCACCTGTCACGGTGAGGGGGGGAGGGGCGTCAGGCCCTGTCACGGTGAGGGGGGGAGGGGCGTCAGGCCCTGTCACGGTGAGGGGGGGAGGGGCGTCAGGCCCTGTCACAGTGAGGGGGGGAGGGGTGTCAGGCCCTGTCACGGTGAGGGGGAGGGGCGTCAGGCCCTGTCACGGTGAGGGGGAGGGGCGTTAGCACCTGTCACACGTCTTGATTGTTCCAGCCGGGGCGAAGATACCAGGCGGCTGTTTGCTTCGTTCGCGTCGTCTTTGCATTGACTTTGTATGTAATCGCGCCGCTCTAACTACTCAGGTCTGAATGCACCCCTTTTGGTGTTTTAAGCATTATGTTAATTATACTTTAGCTATTGAAAAATAGCAGATCAACAAGCTCATAGCGCAGCACAGAGTGCCACGCTATGAGCTTGTAGGTCTGCTATTTGTGTGTGTGTGCTATGTGGCTCTATGTGGCGCAAACCTTTGAATATATTCTTTTCTTTCAGAGCGAATGTTTTTAACTCAAATCTTTGCTTATGGGGGTCCGCGGCAGATAAAATACAGATACAAATACAGATAATTCTGGGGGTCCTTGACATGAAATAGTTTGAGAACCACTGACATAGAAACATAGGTTTTTCAGAAAACTGTCAGGATTCAGAAGACATTTGTAGAATCGTCCTCAGGTCTAACAACCTCTGTCTCTGTCCAGTGCACGATGAGTTCCGCACGGCGTCAGTGGAGGGTCCGTTCCACGGCGGCGTTGACCTGGAGGACTGCGGCTACAACGTGCCGCAGACGGACGAGTCCACGCTGATGACCATCGCCTACATCATGGCGGGCATCTGCGCCCTCTTCATGCTGCCCCTCTGCCTCATGGTGTGCCAGTGGCGCTGCGCCCGCTGCCTGCGCCCGCACGGCGACTTCGCCGACGACATCTCCCTGCTCAAGTGACCCCCTCCGCCCGCCAGCGCGGGACGGACAGACGCACAGACAGACGGACGGACGGACGGACGGATGGATGGATGGGCGGGGAGGTGACGAAGTGGAAAATGAAGGGGGCTGCGTGGGGGGGTGGTGAAGGTGGGGGAGGTTATTCGCTGCACCATAATGCAGTGGTTCTCAAAGTGGGTGATACTGGGCATATACTGCCTCCCCCTGGCCAGCCGGGGCAGCTGATGGAGGTGGAAAGGAACTGGTTGGAATAACGTGTTCCTGCCACAAGATAAAAAACAAATAAAAATAAATAAATAAACATGAATGAAATTCTACCATTACATAGGGTAAAACTGCTGTACACTATGATGCACTGCGTCTCAACCTGGGACCCTCAAGGCGGTTCCAGGGGGTCCCCAGCAAGATTATTCAGAGCAGTACTAGTTCTCAAACCTTTTTCATTTAGCTGTAGATCTGATCAGTGTTTTGTGCCAGCAGTGACCCCACTTCAATTGAGAACCACTGGTTTAAAGTCAGGAACCAAAATGGATCCTTGTGGGTCCGTAAATCTGACCATACTGTATGTGTTAGGAGGAAAAAAGGATAAAGCCACACCTTTTTGGGTTTAAATTGTCTCCTATAATATTACAGGACTCAGATTGCTTTGATGGCGCATGTTAATGAGGCTAAATGTACGTGTTAAAAATGTGCACGCGCGTGTATGTGTGTGTGTGTGTTCATGTTTGTGTGATTGTATGAATGTTGAATCTACATGATTGTTTGTGTGTGTATGTATGTTGGGGGGGGGGGGGGGGGGGGTTGCGTGCCAGTGGTGGTCTGGATAAAGTACCCAATTATCTTTTACTTAAAGCAAAAGTAGCAGTACCTCAAAATACTCATTCATTCATATTTAGTCGAGTAAAAGTGCAAAAGTATTGCCGGCAAAATATACCCGCAGTACCAAAGTAAAAGTGCTCAAATGTTTCAAACTTTTTTGATAGGTAGATAGGCTGATTTCTAATGGCTGAAATAGATAACAAACAAACAATAATAACAGGACTTAATTGGATGATGTATGTTTTGTTATAACGTACAAAGTAAGTTAACTAAAGTTTTCAAATAATTGTAGTGAAAAGTACTATATTTGCCTCATGCAGTGGAGTAGAAGTCTTAAGTATTGACCCATTCATTGGTCATGCTCAGGTAAAGTAAAAGTACCTCTAAATTCAACAGTATTTTGGGTAAATGTACTTAGTTACTTTCCACCGTTGGTGCGTGTTGCACATGCACTGAACACACTGTCTGTAGGAAGATTATGTGAATCAGATTATTGATTATGAATACGTTTGAAATCACAAATTATGTCACATTTTATTCCAGCAATTCATAAGGTTAAGCGGAAGCGTTGACACCTAAACTCTGTGCCTCAATGTTAAAACTGATATTCTTTATAAAATGAAAAATATATAATCATTTCAAATTGGTTTTGAAGTCATGTAAAGTACACACGATTTGAACACGCTTGAACTTTTGACATTTAACCCATTAGAGACCTGAGGGCGATTCTACAAAATGTCTTCTAAGTCTTGACAGTTTTTCTTTGAAAAAAACCTGTTTCTATATGAGCGGTGCCCTCATACGTTCTCATGTCAAGACTAAGAGCCCCCGAAATGACCCTCATCTCTTTCGTTGTTATTATTTTCCTTTACACTTTGGAATAAATATCCGGTTTAACGTTGATGTGCCCACATTGTTTATCTGCCCACTCTCCATTTATCCTTCACAAGAAGCAAGGCTAAAGAAACTAATTTGATCTGTTATCAGATAAACTAAATATAATAGCATTTATGATATAAGAGCAGTTTTATGTAATTGATGCAAAAACAAACACACACTACTGAATACAAACAAGATGTCACTTTTTATTGTTTTATCGATAGCTTCAATGTGTCTATATTGTACATGTTATGACTGGTGCAATGAACTGCTGTATATGCACTAAGCTGTGCAGTGCACCATATGCACTGCTGTACGCACGCACACACACACACGTGCGCACACACGCACACACACAGCTTTAAACTGCTGCATCATCTGATGATTTTAACACTTGATAGGGCTACTTACACACAGTCACACACACAGACACACATTTTTATTACTATACAGTACTTGTGAGGACTTCAATATTTTAGGACAAACATTTTATGAATGTTTTTATTTTTTATTTTTTTGCTTTGCTACACCACCATCCGACAATACCCGATCGACAAGCTCAACACATGCCGCAACATGACCCGTTGCTGAGCTTGTAGGTCAGCTATTTTCGATGTACGCACGCACGCATAACTAAGTGTAAATTAGGCAGAATTCCAAACCTAGCCTCAAAATGCCACCTGAGGCAACACAGTCTACCGACGCTTTTAAAGATGGACTGAAAAAACAACCTTTTACTAAGTGTTTCCTAAGGTTTCTCAGGCCTGTTTTTCCCCCTTCTCCGCCTTGATTATACCTAGTTTATAATTTATTTATAATATAAAAATATATATTAATTTAGCCCTATACTCGGGTCCCATGTAGTTGCTTGGTTGCATTTGCTGTTTTTATACCTTTTTTAAACATTGTTTATTATTAATATTATCATTTGTTCCTCACAAGTATAGAGTATCAAAGTCCTGATGCCACTCGCTCATCCCCTGGAACGTGAAAGTAATTGGTCTCTATGGAGAATAACTTTGGGTCATCTTAGAATTGTGGTCCAAAGATATTGTCAGGGAGGTTGTCTGTAGGCTATATCGTTTACGATAGTCTGTTTCTGGTGAAAATGTAACTACTTCGGTGGTGGTATATACCGTGGTAACATTACCCTTTTCACTTTCAGCAGTTGATGTTTCATATCCATACGACTCAAACCTCTGGAACACAATTCTTATTTGATGCGAAAATAAGTTTATTGGAATTCAGAATGTGGGGGGGGGGGGGGGGGGGTGACACACACACACGACCCAATTAGGATGTGTAAAATACGTCAGACTTCGGTGCTCTATACTAGTATACAGATAATCAGCCTATATGTCACTATAGTGGGGACCATCTGTATGCAGAGATGAAGAAACCAGCCCAATATAATACAATAATATACATATAAAATAATATCAACATGAAAGAACACCATGTATCATATCTATGAGTGACATCTATTCTGTTCTCACTGCAAAAACTGTAAAGAAATTAACTCAATACTGTATATTTCTGTCAGGAGCTGACAGTATCTGATGAAACAATAAAGTATCTATTGAACCTGCAGCATGCACTCTTCTTTGGGTACACATCTGCAAGACTATATACACTATATACTGTCTGTATGTCTGTGTCGTGAATCTGGATTGGAAATTGAACAGGATTATGTAAAGGTATACGGTTACTGCAAGTCATATTTTTGGTTATGAAGTTAATGCTCTGTATTCTAATAGAAATCATTGACTGTTTGTTCAGTAACAGTGTTAAATAGCTCTTCTAATAGTAATCATTGCTATAGAGTGTTTGTTCAGTAACATTTTATGAAATTTAGCCTCTCAGACCCATTTGAGCCACGGACCACCATGAGATTTAGCCTCAGACCCATTTGAGCTTTTTAACACTTACTGTACAAACACTATACTATATCAATGATTATTGATACTGTACACAATATTATGGTTATGGATATCATGGATTATGGATGGATGGATGAACTGTCATTTGGCTCAGCCAATCAGAGTTCGACTTTACACAGCATCCACCATGTCACGCCGTACTTGCGGTGCACCATTGAATTCTGTGACTGTGAGTGATTGAGGCTCAAACCATTAGAAATAACTTTGAGGGACATAGACAATATGATATTAAATATTAAAAGATGTTTTAAAATGCATGTTATTTGCATTCTCCAAGTATGAGTAGCCTACTATAGTCGCTTCTTTGGGGCTTGTATTCATAGACCGAATTGCTTATTTCTCTCACACAATCTGGCAACCGTGGTGAAGCGTCCTTGGTGATGTGTTGTTGCTAGTGGTAGCATTATGATGCTAACATGTTGATAGTGGTGCTTGCTAATCCTTCTACCGGTATGTCTGCTTCAACATGATGGATTTAAACACTTACTGAGCCGTTCTGACGCCCAGGCTCGTCACAACACTTCTATCATCTTGGTAAGTAAACAACACAACGTATTGTTTAACTGTTGTTAACATTAGCTTTGACAGCTAAACAGAACAAGAGAAGAGGGGCTACTGTGCTAAAGCTGAGATGCTAAATACAACAACTAGCATAACTTTGACTGTTAGAATGATTTACAAATCGATTTGATGTGTTAGTTAGTTAAAAAAAATCCTTTTCTGAACCGTATTGTTTGTTAGGCTTTACTTTACAGTACACACACTCACACACACACACACACACACACACACACACACACACACACACACACACACACACACACACACACACACACACGTGACGTGACGTGACGTGAACCTACCAAGTTAAACATCTCTAGACTTAATCTGTTTATAGTCTGACTGGCTATAGAGCCGCTAGACCTGGCTGCATGTAAACAAGTTCTTGAGCTTAGTCCAGTTACCCTGGGTAAACATAGTACCTTTCCTTTCCTTTTACCATGTCAAGCAACGTGTGTGTGTGTGTGTGTGTGTGTGTCACTACCTTTTTAAGATGGACAGAACATGCAACAGCTGTCCGTCCTGTCATTCACGCTGGTGGTATGGTATATAATTGTAACTCTGACAGTGTTACAAATGGACGAAATGCGAGTCCATTTGGTTCCACTCTCTTACAGTGTAGACAAATATAATAATTTAAATTTAAATTAAGGACCCCAGTTTGACTGGCCACGGACCCCCATTTGATTAAAAATAACAACTCTGAGAGTGTAAGGGTCCATTTGAGAGTTACAGACCTGTAAGGGTCCATTTGGTTCCATCTGTTACACTCTCAGAGTCTTGGGTCAACATTGATTCTAAATGTTCTAATATGATAAATAAGGTAAAATAAACATGAAATAAACATGGGGCGAGATATCCAATGGCTCGCCCCAAGCCGTGTATATATATCCACGGCATCAGAGAGAGAGAGAGAGAGGTGGGGAGACTTAATTAGAGGATGGTTTGCCGGTTTGCCCTATTACACGAGAAGAAAAAGCCCTGCATGCACAAATGTGTAGCTCTAATTCTTTAGAATTCAGACAATTCTACTTAACGTTTTTTCCTTGTTTTTAATTATGACATAAAATTGTACATTCGTGTGTGTGTGTGTGTGTGATAGTGAATAGTTTTATTACTATATATTTATTATAGCACTTTTATCCAAAGCGTTTTACATTGTGCATTACATTGGATCCGGATGGAACCCGGGACCCTCGCGGATCCCATCCGGCCACTCTACTGTCTCCATAGAGACCGGCTCACATACAGTACACACTGACTGTGTCATCATTGCGTCTCTGTCTCCATCCATACAGCTGAATCCAGAATGACTGCAGCTGCTCTCATAGGAGACCAGCTCATTCTAGAAGAGGACTATGATGAGAGCTATATCCCCTCGGAACAAGGTAGGTGTTCAGAACAAACGTGGGTCATCTCGTTCTCATCGTCTACTCAGGCTTTTGGGAACACCCGTTTTTAAGTTGCTCGATTCAGTAATTGGATAATTGACATATATATTTCTTTGATTGTTGATTATTTTTGATCATCGAAAACAGCCGTCCTTTGTTCTGGTGACTGATATTGTCCTTCTAATTCTCTCTCTCTCTCTCTCTCTCACTTTTTCTATAAACTTTATTGAGAATTATTCAGGGTTTTACAATGTATACATATATTACATTTCAAATTTTCTTTTTACAATGTTCAGTGCCATGGTGTCAGTTTATTTTTTTGGAGTCAAGAGTTCTCTGTCATTTCAGTTCAGTTTGTATTTGTTTAAATACAACCTCTCCTGAGATGACCACTTCTGATGTTCCATATTTTGTTAACTACAGTGCAAATAAAATGTGTTCTCCATGGCAGACATTTTTTTTCAATACAAACTCCATACATGACTGCATTATACGTGACATTAATATTAAAACCAATTTGTGACATTTCCCCCCAAACCTCTCTAGACCTCTGGCAGTCTACTAGCAGATGCTCTATAGTCTCATCTGCATTACAATTTTGTATCGGGCATTTAACAGTTTTAACAAAGCAGCTCGCTCTCTCTCTCTCTCTCTCCACCCCCCGGCCTCTCTCACTCTCTCCCTGTCTTTGTCTCTCTCTCAGAGATCCAGGAGTATGCCAGAGAGATTGGCATTGATCCAGATGGGGAGCCCGAGCTCCTGTGGCTGGCCAGGGAGGGCATCGTTGCCCCGCTGCCTCGTGAGTGGAAGCCCTGGTGAGTGTAGTGAGGCGTTGGGTGGAATCAGCCCTGGAAACAACATATTTTCAGATGGGGGGTCGGTGGCCAAATATAGTTTGAGAACCACTGATCTATAGAAACATGGGTTTTTTCAGAAAACTGTCATGATTTAGATTAAGGCATTTTTTGAATTTGGTCTAAATTTGGTTAAAGCCGTACCGATAGTGACATGTCTCCATCCATCCATCCACCCATCCGTCTATGTTATGTGAGTCGTTGAAGTGACCCCCACCTCCTCCTCCTCCCCCCTCCCCTCCTCCCCCCACAGTCAGGACGTGACGGGGGACGTGTACTACTTCAACTTCGCCACGGCCCAGTCCACCTGGGACCACCCGTGTGACGAGCACTACCGCCGCCTGGTGGCCACAGAGCGTGAGCGCAGCGCCGCCACGGTGGGGCCCGGCGGCTCCACCGCCATCACCACCACCACCGGGGGCGCCGCAGGCAAGAAGGACAAGGAGAAGAAGAAGAAGAAAGAGAAGAAGGAGAAGAAGAAGAAAGACACCTTGAAGGTAAAGTATCTCATATACTTAATGTTGGTGTTTTGATGTAATAATAAACACTAGGAATGTGTCCAAAATGAAAATCGATTTGTATAATGTTTATATTATATATATATTTTTTAATTATTAAGATTTTTTTTGTTTGTTAATGAACCCTACAAATAAAAAAATCTCCCCCCCCCAAGGAAAACTTGGGGGGGACCCCTGATGTAGATGATTAACAATAATTGTAACTCTTGAGAGTTAATAAGGGTCCATTTGGTTACTAGCCAATTGATCACCATAGCAACCCCAGCCTAGGCCTGATTAGGTGAACGGCTAAATCCTCCAAACCTGTATCTTGATTGGAGTCACACACTCAGTCACTCACACTCCTCTCAGTCATCCAGCTACACAGACACATCCCAGGCACACTTTGGTAGGCCTATAGCCCTGTCCTGTTTGGATGACAATATTGCCTTTCCAACAGATTTTCATTAAAAAAACAAAAGAAAACGATTATTATATGATTTCGGGTCCTATTAACGATTATCGATTAATCGGACCCATCCCTACTCCACACCCCGCCTGCCGTACTACTATGTCAACAGGCTTCCTCCACCTCGGAGGAAAGCCTGGTCTGTGTTGCTAAATCGCCCGTAGGCGTGGTTTAGACCAGGTGAAAATAAATAAAAACTCTGCATCGCTTTTTTTTGGTCCCCCCTGTTTGTTTTTTGTCTCGCCAGTCGCTACGAGTTCGAATAAAAGATAGATATACCAAATTACAAATATACCAAATTATATTGGGTAATTCTGATTCCATGTCCTGCAACCTTCTTCTCTTCAGGGCTTGGGTTCGATCCTGGGCTCCCTGCCGTCGCCTCTGGGCAGCCTGGCTCCTCTCAGAGGTCTGGACGGTCCCGGAGGTCCTCTCTCTGGACCCATCCCGGCTCTCAGGGGGTCCCTGGGCAGCGCTGGGGCGCTGGAGCCCCTCAAGACCTCCTCCTCTCTGGGGGTAAGAGCACTAGAAGGTCAAATGAGGCATTTTAAACTTTGTCTGTTCATTATTGTATTTGTGCCATCACTTCCATTCAAATTACACTCTCGTCTTGACCTCCTTTCTCCTCCTCCCCCTTTCCTGCCTGCCTGCCTGCCTGCCTGTCTGCCTGTCTGTCTGCCTGCCTGCCTGTCTGTCTCTCAGGCCCTCCGCAGCTCCAGTGTCCTGGGCAGCAGACAGGAGGAGAAGGTGTCTCTCTCTCTGCCCGGCTTGGACGAGGATGATGATGACGAGGACGATGAAGACAAGCTGTCGCTAAACGAGGTAATCAGTCGATGCAAGGGAGGGGGACCGCCCGCTGATCGGACGATCACACACACACACACACACACACACACGGACTACGCTATAATGTCGAATCTCTCTCTCTCAGCTGAGTGGTCGTGGGTCAGCCAGACTTCTGAAGAACCTCCATCTGGACCTGGACGTGTTGGGTGGAGGTCTGCAGTATGAGGTCTGTCTGCCTGTCTGTCTGTCTGCCTGCCTGGTGCATTTCTAGTGGCCAGGTCTACGAAATCGAGCGCAAATATTTGCGCTCGATTGTCGAGGCGCAAATCTGTCTGTCTGTCTGCCTGCTTGCCTGCCTGGTGCATTTCTAGTTTTTTACTTGCAAAACAATACGATACGAAGTAAAATTATACGATATTTTGCCGGTTACAGATCGATATGCTTCGATCATTGAAATTAAAATTGATGTTTAGATGCAGTGCCAGTTACCGTATCGTTAAGGTGGTTGCACACCGGCCGCGTTTTTCGGAAAAACGATGGAGAAACGCCACTTACAAATCCGAATTCGTGCTTGGTGTGTGGAGACCTTTACAGCCCTATAAACTAGGCCTCATTTGGGCTTTGTTTTCCCCCGTGGATGCAGGACAGTGACGCCAGCGCCGCAGCTCAGCTGGAGGAGAGGACCGAACCAGAGCTGCAAGACCTCAACCTGTCCGGAGAGCCTCCGTCTCACCAGGTACGCCACGCTTGGAGATCCGTTATTCTTTTTACCGAAGGTACCGTCGCTCTGTTGTTGTTTTGTGAAAAAAAACTACACTAGTGGTCATCCATCATTGTGAAGATGGCAAATCTATGAACTCCCAGCGTGCTCTTCGCTACACTAATCTGATCCTTGTGTGTGTGTGTTGTGTATCCAGTATGTGTCATTTAACAACTAACTAACTACCGTAATTCCCTACCAAAGTGTGAACTTGTTTCTCTCTTTCTTTCTCCATCCGCATGCCATCCGTCCACCTCCACCTCCACCTCTTTGTCCATATCACACTCTTTACTTTCCTCCCTCTCTCTTCTCACCCCTTCCTCTCTCTTCTCTTCTCTTCTCTTCTTCTCTTCGCCTACGTTGCACATGCCCCCCCCCCCCCCCCCCCCCCCCCAACCCAAAGGAGGAGGAGGAGGAGAGCGGCACTGCTCTCCACGGAGGCCTCCCACCCCCGGCGCGCCTCATGCTGTCTCCCCTTGCCGCCAGCGGGGGGAGACAAACTGCGACGGGGAGGGGAGGAGCCGTGGGGCCGGAGGAGGAGGAGGAGGGGGTGGAGGCTGTGGACGACACAGGGTGGGTGGTGACAAGAGAGGAGGAGGAGGAGAGGGACAGAGAGGGAGGGGAGAGTGAGGCGGGAGAGGACGAAGGAGGAGTAGGAGGAGGCGAAGAACCGGGGGAGGAGAAAGGAGGCGAGGAACACGAGGAGGAGGAAGAAGAAGAAGAAGTGAACGAAGAGGAGAAACAGAGAAACGACAGGGAGGAGGAAGGAGAAGTGAGCGACGGGGAGGAGGGAGACGCTAAAAGAAAGGAGGCGCGTTGCTGGGGCGGCGTCGGGGGGAAGGGAGAGGAGGGGCAGGCCGAAGACCCGGAGATAGAGGAGGAGATAGAGGAGGAGTGCGAGGACCAGGGAGGAGAGGAGGAGGAGGAGGAGGAGGAGGAGGAGGAGGTCGACGCAAGTAAAGGGCTGGTGGAGAGGAGGCGCCGTGCGGAAAACGACGGCACAGGGGTCGACGACGGAGTGATGGAGCGCGGCGGGGAAGGGAGCGACGGAGAAGGAGGAGAAGGAGTGAGGGAAGAGGAGGAGGAGGAGCAGGAGCAGAGCGAAGAGGTCGTCGAAGGAGTCACGGACGAGAGAGACACTGAGGAAAGTCAGAAAGTCGTGGTTGCTGCTGCAGAAGAGGAGGAGGAGGAGGTGCTGGAGAGGTGCTCCCTGAGCCAGAAGTTCCCGACCGAGGAGGAAGAGGAGGAGGAGGATATCGATGAAGAGGAGCAGGAGGAGGCTTACGGGAGGAGCCACTCTGTGGTCCGGAGAGTCCGAACGTCTTCGGAAAGCGAGGAGGGGGAGGATGTGGTCGAGAGGTTCGACACCCAAACTCCTCCTCCTCCTCCTCCCGCTGCCCTAGACGTGACCAAGAAGAAGAGACGGCCCCAAACGACATCATGCCCCCCACCAACTACGACCACCTGCCCCCCGGCAGAGGTAGGGCTCTGGCTCCGCTTCCGCTTGGTTGTGCTGCTGCTGCTCATGCTGATTGGTTTGTGCTCCCCTCCCCTCCCATCCTCATCCTCATAATCATCTTCATCCTCCTCACGCATGTACCACCCCTCCTTTCCAGTGATTTTACACTTGCTGAAAAGTGTAAAATTACGTATACTGGATCTCTTCTAGTGTTTATTGACAATTGTCAATATATTTAGTTTTAGTCATCATAGCTTAGTTTTCATTTAGTTTTAGTTTTCGTCAGTGAAAAAGGGTAGTTGCACACTGTCTGCTCTGTATGTGACGTGGTGCAGTCATGCTTCATAACGACCAGCGCAGCTGGCTGCAGACTGTCTGCTCTGTGTGACGTAGTGCCGTCATGCTTCATAACGACCAGCGCAGCTAGCTGCAGACTGTCTGCTCTGTGTGACGTAGTGCAGTCATGCTTCATAACGACCAGCGCAGCTAGCTGCAGACTGTCTGCTCTGTGTGTTACGTAGTGCAGTCATGCTTCAAAACGACCAACGCAGCTAGCTGCAGACTGTCTGCTCTGTGTGTTACGTAGTGCAGTCATGCTTCATAACGACCAGCTCAGCTAGCTGCAGACTGTCTGCTCTGTGTGTTACGTAGTGCAGTCATGCTTCATAACGACCAGCTCAGCTAGCTGCAGACTGTCTGCTCTGTGTGTTACGTAGTGCAGTCATGCTTCATAACAACCAGCGCAGCTAGCTGCAGACTGTCTGCTCTGTGTGACGTAGTGCAGTCATGCTTCATAACGACCAGCGCAGCTAGCTTCAGACTGTCTGCTCTGTGTGTGACGTGGTGCAGTCATGCTTCATAACGACCAGCGCAGCTAGCTTCAGACTGTCTGCTATGCTGTGTTTGTGACCAGCGTTCATGCACATCAGTGTTGTTGCTCCCCTGCCACTGAACGTGTGATAAGAAGTAAAGTTAGCGTTATACGTTGAATTATTAAAAGTTAGTCACTGTGTAATATATACATAATAATTCATGTTTTCTCGTGCGTCTGTGCAGGAGTCCGAGGCCAGCGAGCACGTGGAGGCGTCGCTGTCTTCCATAGAGGATGTGAAGGTACAGTACGCCTGTGAAGTCTTCACGTTCCTCCCCGCGGTAGTTTATAGAGTTTACTACCCCGCGGTAGTTTATAGAGTTTACTACCCCGCGGTAGTTTATAGAGTTTACTACCCCGCGGTAGTTTATAGAGTTTACTACCCCGCGGTAGTTTATCGAGTTTACTACCCTGCGGTAGTTTATAGCTACATTCCAATGCCCCCAAATCTCGCTCACTCACACTCAGTCACTCCAGCATGGTGGACCTGCTGAAATATGTGACAATCGTACTGTAGACAATCGCATAACGTCAGTGTCCGAAGTAAGTACAGTAAATCATTGCGGTTTGTTCATTAGCAGAGTTCAGCCTAGCGGTATTTAGGCCCACGCATTTAAAGACCTCTGTGTACGTTATGTGTGAAGTCCACAAGATGGTCACCAATTTGACCGTAACACTGCCATGCTGGAGTGAGTGAGTGGCTGAGATTTTGGGGTATTGGAACTTTGGCTTTTGAGGTGTAGTTACCTCGTCCAGCCATGTTGACATGGATAGATAGATAGATAGATAGATAGATAGATTGAATCCTGTGCAACTTGGTTCTACACATTCTTGAATTTCTGCCTTGAGAATATAGGAAATGTCCGCTCTCAATTAGTGCCTGACCGATATATCAGCTGTATGCACTACTGTCACTGTACCTTTTACATTATATTTATAATTGATTAAAATTCTTTGCACAGTCCACACAGAAACAGGCCCATTTTCATTCCAGCTAAAAAACAAAATCACTATTGGTTGCATATCGGTTATCAGGTGACTGTTCAAGGCTAACGTATTTGGTCTCCGGGGAGACATTTGTCTTGGAGACGAGGACCAGAGCTGCACAATACAAAACCAAAAAAAAGACACACTGGTCATTCACGGTCATTCCTAAGGCATGATGTATCACCCCAGCTGACATTCAGTGCACAAACTGCTGTGGTGTGCATTGTTCTGCAGTCTGGCGTGCTCTCCAGGAGGTCTGAGAAGAATGTCCTGGACCTCCTGAAGGAGCTGTCTCCTGCTGTCAGCCCTCTGGAGGGGGAGGAAGAGGAGGAGGAGCAAGAGGAAGAGGAGGAGAAGGAGAAGGAGAAGGAGGCCACCAAGCAGGAGGAGGAGGAGGAGCGGAAGAGGAGGGCTGAGGCTGCTGAGAGGTCAGTAGGGGTGGGACGATTCATTTAACCTCCCGATTACATAAGATCTCCATACCTAGGCTGCCTATTTGATTTATATTGCGATTCTTAATTATATTGCGATTGTTGCGATTCGATTATGACTTTTTGCAACAACAAAAAAGAAATCCCCCAAGCTACTTAGCTTTTTGAGTGGTGCAACCACTCCAAGGAACAGCAATGTCAGTGTTCACCTATGTGTTCACCTATGTGACTATGAGCACCAGTATGACTATGAGTACCAGTAGGGGTGCTGTTGTGCCAGAAACAGAGAGAGATAGTGCTGCACTGTTGCCTGCTAATGAGAGAGAGAGAGAGAGGAGGTGGGGGGGAGAGAGAGAGGGGAGTTGCACCACTCAGTTCACACGGGTGTGATTTTTTTATACTATAACATTTAAAAACGATTATAAACAACAGAAAACAAGGTTTTCGACATACTATCGGTCCGAATGTCATTAGACCGACAACCTACCTCAAACCCTCGCCTCACCCTAACCGCATGCGGGAGCAGCGCATTTTCGACAGCATGTCTGACCGATGTTTCCACATGTCGGACCTGTGTGTGCATCGCAACGCTGCATCATACGCTTCAATGCAGCCAGTTCACAGCAGTCGGTCTTTCTGACAAAAAATAAATGTGGCATTAAAAATCGTGATTTGTGTGAATCGATTTTTTTCCACCCTTAGTGCATTCATCCAAATCAAATGTATTTGACACATTATAGCACCTTTTATTTAAAGAACTTTGAATGCACGTTACTGCCAGAGTAAATTAAAAGTGCCGTGGTACAAGCTTGTAGATCTGCTTGTAGATATAATATTCTTTCACAGCGAACATTTTTTTGCTCATCTTTTATTTTTATTGATTGATTGAATATTTTATTAGACAATATAAAAATGCAAACAGCACAAGGTACAGTCAGGCATTTTGGTCCAAAACGATTTCCTGAAGAAAGACCTTGCGGTCTTGTTTCCATTCGGGTCCCATGATGCACTCGCACACATACAGTCATGAACAATAATCTAAAACAGCAGTCGATCACCTCCTCTCCCTCTGACCTGCTGACAGGTGAAATTTTAGTCAGTGATTTGCTTGTTTTAAGGGAAGGGTGCAGGGCATTCCACACCTGGATAGCAGTGCTGCGGAAGGTGAATTTACCCATATAATTGTTTTATAAGTGGGCGGCACCAGCTCATTGTTTACGCTCCCTCTAGTGTTGCGGCTGTGGGTGTCGCTCACTTTTCTTTTCTTTGCTTCTCAAAATATCTGCGGCCAAATACACATCATCTTTGGGATCCTTGACCTACCATTGAAATGCGGTGTTTTTTCAGTTGCTTCGTATTGATATTCGGTGCATTCAATTGTTATTTTAAATTTTGTGTCAGTAAAAAGGAACATCGCAGGTGCAGCATGGTGACTGGGCATATCATGTTTGTTTAATTTTCTTTCCAAAATTCTAATTCAACATAAACAAGGTGGAACCGGGGCGGGACAAGCCAGGCCGGGACCAATCAGATGGTTGACAAACTGAATTTGTAGCTCAACAAAAGCAAATGTGTCCTCTAGCATATGACGGAGGAGAATTTCACCATGAATTGAAATCTCTGCGATGCCATTATTGTGGGTGTTTTTTTTATCACGATAAACGATAACGATTATCATCCCATCCCTAATGGAAACCAATCCCACGCTCTGTATGTCTCTCTCTCTCTCTCTCCAGGCGCATGCACGTGAGGCTCGACCGCCCGACGGCGCCCAAGGTGGTGGACAGGCTCATCCTGCACCAGTCGAGCCCCTCCCCCTCCCTCTGCAGCAGCCCCTCCCACTCGGAGAGAGAGGTGGGCGTGCGACCCAAGGCCGAGGGCCTCAGCGCCTCCCTGGCCCTGCAGAGGCCCGAGACGTCCCGGGGGCCCCGCGGCCAGGGCCAAGGGCCCCTCCAGCTGGAAGGCTCCTCCGAGGGCCCCTTGTCGCGGGTCCAGAAGGTACACGAGGCCCCTGGCACAGTTTGACAACACGTTTTATCAGCTTGCAGAGCTGTCACGTGGTCTAGTAGCGATGCAGTGGAGAGATCTTTATGATTGGCTGGCGTCTTGACCTCTAAGCCAATGGGAGACTAGCCCTATACGGCCAATGGGATATTTCTGGTAGAAGCCGATGACGGCTGATTTCACCCTTCTGCCAATGGGACACTAAGCCCCACGGCCAATGGGACACTTAGCCCCACGGCCAATGGGACACTAAGCCCCACGGCCAATGGGACACTTAGCCCCACGGCCAAACTTGTTATGAATGCAACCAAAATTCTATGGGTTTTTTTTCAATAACTTCATGAAGAAACAAAAGAAAAATCCATAATAAGAAATTCCATAAATTAGAACAAATATGTAAGAAGTAGTGAAAATAGCCGTTTTTACAAGCTGAGCTTGTAAATGTGGCTATTTTCCCGGGACAATGTCTAATTTCTGTTTTGGGTCACGGGTTAAAAAAGTTTGGGAACCACTGCTTTCTATACTATAGCAGTGATTACTATCATTGCTGAACTATTATCAGGTTGCTCACGCAGCATGTACAGTATTGTAATCAACATAATGCGAACGCGTTGCACCGGACGCTCTTGACACAATTGAATGGAAATACTTTCGTTACCGCATAAGCAGTGAAAATAATTTGTAATATCAATCAATTCATTTTTGTTTCAATTAATTCATTTAAATAGCCGTGTAGTCAGGGTCCAAACAATCGTGTGTGTGTGTGTTTGTTTGTGTGTGTGTGTGTGTGTGTGTGTGTGTGTGTGTTTTTATATCCCACCCCCATGAAGCCTTTCCAGGAGCCGCCGAGTCGGAGTAGAGACCGGGAGGAAGAGGAGGAGGAGAGGAGAAGGAAGGAAGGAGAGGAGAAGAGGAGGATGAGGAGGAGAGAGGAGAGTGAACGACAGAGGAGGGAGAGAGAGGAGGAGGAGGAGGAGGAGAAGGAGGAGAGGAGGAAGAAGAGGATGTGTCTCCTGAGCGAGGAGCTGAGGAGAGCGGAGGAGGAGGAGGAGACGAGGCTTAGGGAGGAGAGTGAGGAGCGACTCAGGTGTGTGTCTGTCAGTGGTGTGGAAAAACGCAGAGTGCATACGTTTGTTCTCTAATGTTCTCTAATGTTCCGTCTAATGTTCTCTAATGTTACGTCTAATGGTGTGTCTTCTGCAGCTAAAAACAGTGTTCTGAGGAGGGTGGTGTGTCTTCTGCAGCTAAAAACAGTGTTCTGAGGAGGGTGGTGTGTCTTCTGCAGCTAAAAACAGTGTTTTGAGGAGGGTGGTGTGTCTTCTGCAGCTAAAAACAGTGTTTTGAGGAGGGTGGTGTGTCTTCTGCAGCTAAAAACAGTGTTTTGAGGAGGGTGGTGTGTCTTCTGCAGCTAAAAACAGTGTTCTGAGGAGGGTGGTGTGTCTTCTGCAGCTAAAAACAGTGTTCTGAGGAGGGTGGTGTGTCTTCTGCAGCTAAAAACAGTGTTTTGAGGAGGGTGGTGTGTCTTCTGTAGCTAAAAACAGTGTTTTGAGGAGGGTGGTGTGTCTTCTGTAGCTAAAAACAGTGTTTTGAGGAGGGTGGTGTGTCTTCTGCAGCTAAAAACAGTGTTTTGAGGAGGGTGGTGTGTCTTCTGCAGCTAAAAACAGTGTTTTGAGGAGGGTGGTGTGTCTTCTGCAGCTAAAAACAGTGTTTTGAGGAGGGTGGTGTGTCTTCTGTAGCTAAAAATGCGGACGGTTTTGATATCATTAATCTCCGTCTTGTTAATCAATCTCCGTCTTGGGCATCAGGTCATACTAATTAACAGGACGGAGGTCTCCGTCTGGGGCCCTTAAACTGTTAACTGTCCTTGCAATGCTTTGGCGGGCCGTGCTTTAATTTCCACTAAGCTCTCTCTCTCTGTTCTCTGGATGTAAATGGTGGTGCAGGTCGCTGCGTCAGAGTCTTCAGAGCCAGAGGACGGAGGAGGAGGACAGGCTGGAGCTGGAGGCGGAGAGGAGACTGCAGGAGCTGAGAGACACCGCCCAGAGAGACGCCCAGAGACAGACGTGCACGCTGAGGTCAGATATATGCGCACGCACACACGCATACATGCATGCTGAGGTCAGATATACATCCACGCATGTAGCACACACGATATACGTGCGCGCACACTGAGGTTTGATACATGGTGTGTGTGTGTGTGTGTGTGTGTGTGTGTGTGTGTGTGTGTGTGTGTGTCCGTCCACAGGGAGGAGAGCGAGGCGTCGCTCAGGGAGCTGCGCGCCACCATGGAAGCGGCGCGAGTGGATGAACGCGATAGGCTGGAGGCCCAGAGGAGGCGGGACTCTGAGCGAGCCGAGGAACGCGATAGGCTGGAGGTCCAGAGGAGGCGGGACTCTGAGAGTCTGAGGACGGAGCCGGAGCAGGAGGTCCAATCGGAGAGGAGGAGACTACAGGGAGAGAGGAGGGACAAGCAGGAGGTCATTCATTCATTCAGAAAGGATTTGAGCAATTCATTAAATTAATTTAAATAGCCGTGTAGTCAGGGTCCAAACAATTGTGTGTGTGTGTGTGTGTGTGTGTGTGTGTGTGTGTGTGTGTGTGATTGTGATTGTGCGCATGTAAAGGTCAGAAGCGTTGACCTGAAGAGTGAGTTGAAGAGTTCACGACCTGAACATCACCTGATAGAGTACCAGAGAGAGGTGAGCGCGCACACACACACACACACACACACACACACACACACACACACACACACACACACACACACACACACAGACACCTCTACTGTACTGCCCTTTGTATGGTGAACTACGTCAGAGATGGTTGAGTAGGTCGGTGTGTGAACCTGGATCTGCTATGGTTCGGCGACACAGAAAGACTGGTTTGGATTATCAAACATAAGATAATTATTCGCACTTGAAGAATACGTAGAGAAAGCGTGGGACAAACGGACATCACATCATATGTTTTGATGTATTTTCAGTTCTGTTTTGGTGGTATTAAGTTTAACCAAATGTTGGTTTTTTTGTGTAGTTTCTGTGTTCAGGAAGTGAATGTGATATTGTTTATGTATGTTTTTGGTGTCTTATGATCCCGTAAAAAAACAAAATCCATGCATGCACGGTCGCACGCACACACACATGCTTGCATGTACAGTATGCCTGCATTTTCATCTCCTTCAATCTAACGTCCAATGGGAACGGAGAACACTAAAACATGTGACCATGTGACGGTGTGACAGCTGACAGACGTGCTGCTGGAGGTTCGAGAGGAAGTGCAGCGAGACCACGACAGGAAGCTGGAACAGCTGAGAGACGACCACAGGAGGGCGCTCTGCCTCATCAGAGAGACGCACCTGGATGAGGTACTTCTATTTTTACCCCTTTGTCATGATGCCAATTTGCCCATTAAAAAAAGGAATAAAAGTGTAACCTGTGTGTGTGTGTGTGTGTGTGTGTGTGTGTGTGTGTGTGTGTGTGTGTGTGTGTGTGTGTGTGTGTGTGTGTGTGTGTGTGTGTGTGTGTGTGTGTGTGTGTGTGTGTGTGTGTGTGTGTGTGTGTGTGTGTGTGTGTGTGTGTGTGTGTGTGTGTGTGTGTGTGTGTGTGCGCGCGAGCAGGAGACGGCTGAGAGGGAGTGCTTGGCGTCCTCATTGCAGGAAGACAGAGATCGTCTCCAGAGCTCACACACCTCACACCTGGAGAGACTGCAACTGCGGCTGGACGCCCTGACACGAGAGGCACAGCTAACACACACACGCAAGGTGAGCACGCACACACACACACACACACACACACACACACACCAGAAGCCCATGAGCCCCTCATGAGTAGACCTGTCGCTGATCCAAGCGACGGAGCCTGCGTCACTCTCTCCCCGTCAGAAAGGACCTGAACTTGTAACTCTGGCCAAATGCCAGTAATAAGATTATTAGCCATTTAGTGGTTGCCTGAGCGGTTGTACAAAGGTGGTCCCAAAAGTTTCACCCCATCCGAGTTCATCGGTTTTGTTCACATCTCTGCCATCTTTTCTGTTCCTTTCATTCTCTTCCGATTACTGCCGACAACCAGAGCAAAACGCGGGACTACAAGGTAACAAACAGCTTGGCACCCCCATACCGCCGAGGCCTGATCCAACCCTTAACACCCCGTTAGATTAGCTTACCACGTCCGAGCCTTCCCTAAAACACCCTGGACAACGCTCCACACGTCCCAGACTCTTCTCCCTTCCCTAAAACACCCTGGACAACGCTCCACACGTCCCAGACTCTTCTCCCTTCCCTAAAACACCCTGGACAACGCTCCACACGTCCCAGACTCTAAGCCATCCTACGTGTTGACGGTGCTAACCGTGATCATAAGATGCTAAAGCTAAGCCATCCTACGTGTTGACGGTGCTAACTGTGATAATAAGAGGCTAACGCTAAGCCATCCTACGTGTTGACTATCTCCATGCAGGGGGCGGAGCTTGAGGAGCTGGCAGGTCAGTTGGAGCTGAAAGCCAAAGAGCTGAAGACCCAGGAGGAACTGCTACAGACCAAGGTTAGTGATCTGTGCCACATGCACTGACAACACATCCACTGACAACACATCCACTGACAACACATCCACTGACAACACATCCACTGACAACACATCCACTGACAACACATCCACTGACAACACATCCACTGACTGACCATCTACTGACAACACATCCACTGACTGACCACATCCACTGACTGACCACATCCACTGACAACACATGCACTGACTGACCACATCCACTGACTGACAACATCCACTGACTGAACACATCCACTGACTGAACACATCCACTGACTGACAACATCCACTGACTGAACACATCCACTGACTGAACACATCCACTGACTGACAACATCCACTGACAACACATCCACTGACAACACATCCACTGACAACACATCTACTGACTGACCACATCCACTGACTGACCACATCCACTGACAACACATGCACTGACTGACCACATCCACTGACTGACAACATCCACTGACTGAACACATCCACTGACTGAACACATCCACTGACTGACAACATCCACTGACTGAACACATCCACTGACTGAACACATCCACTGACTGACAACATCCACTGACTGAACACATCCACTGACTGAACACATCCACTGACTGACAACATCCACTGACTGACAACACATGCACCGACTGACCACATCCACTGACTGACCATCTACTGACAACACATCCACTGACTGACCACATCCACTGACTGTCTGACCACATCCACTGACTGTCTGACCACATCCACTGACTGTCTGAACACATCCACTGACTGTCTGACCACATCCACTGACTGTCTGACCACATCCACTGACTGTCTGAACACATCCACTGACTGTCTGACCACATCCACTGACTGTCTGACCACATCCACTGACTGACTTAACATGATGGTGGTCCATTATTCATGTGGTCTTTACTGTACATTCCACTGTACTAATGTGGTTCGTGTGGTCTCTGGCAGGCGGCAGACTTGAAGAGGAAGAGGAAACAGCTGACGGAGGAAGAGGAGGAGACGGACAGAGGGATAGAGGTGGGCCTTCCACTGTCTTCTGTCCATCTGTCTACTGTCCATCTGTCTACTGTCCATCTGTCTACTGTCCATCTGTCTAGTCCAGAGGTTTTCAACCCTTTTCATATCAGACAGACAGACAGAGGTGTCAGACAGGCTTCGAACACACATAAAGAACATTTTTAAAACAAAATGTGAGACTCCAGAGGGATTTAATAACAAAATGAGGGGCAATATTAATTAGGCCTATCTATGGTCGAATATGACATCAAGGCATTTAACTTAAAGTAATAAGTTGCTAACCCCGTCCCACTTGTCCAACACAAGCGACACTTCTGTCCCTCAAATGAACAGTTTGGATGTGGTCACCCTATTGGTGGGGGTGGTGCATGTATTATTAATACATGCATGGTCATAAAAAGCCCTATCGGTCCGACTGTCATTCGACCCACAACCTACCTCAAACCCTCACCTAACCGCACGCGGGAGCAGCGCATGTTCCACCGCATGTCGGCCGCTGTTTCCGTGTGTCGGACCTTTGGTGTGTCGGCCCCGTGCATCCCTGATTAGCGTCGCTCACTAACGTCTACTAAACGTAAACCAGCCAGGCAGAATCAAGAAATGGGACTATTTCTAGTCTAAAACACACATGCGTGCGTTCAGTCTCTCCCCAGGCTGCAGCAGGAGGTGCAGAGGGCCAGGGAGGAGAGAGACGCAGCCAGGGAGCTGTCCCAGAGGGCCAGGGAGGAGGCGCAGAGAGCCAGGGAGGAGGCGCAGAGGGCCAGGGAGGAGAGAGACTCGGCCAGGCAGGAGGCACGCAGCATGAAAGAGGCCAAGGAGGGATTGGAGAGCAAGGTGGAGCTCCTGCTGGATCGCTGCGAGCGTCTCGGACGCAGAGTCAGGTACGAAGCCTTAGTTTCCTTTAAAGATGGTGTGCCATGGTTATTTCAAGCTTTCAGCCTCAACATGCATTTAAGACAACCCACAAATTCTCTGTGTGGGTGTGCGGCCCCGGACACATGATCATTCTACAGTTGTGGCCCCCTGCCTAATCTAGTCCAACACCCCTGGCCTGCACTGTGAATTGCAGCGAGCTGGAACAAGGCGGGGCAGCCAGGGCCTCGCCCGGACCACAGACCAACCACCACCACGAGGAGGAGACCACAGCGCCCTCTGCTGGCAGAGGAGACGCGTCGCCGCTACATGTAGACGACCTGGAAGAACCGCCCCACTCCCCTCTGCCGGACAGTCACAGCAGCCTGGACAAGTGAGCGTGTGTGTGTGTGTGTGTGTGTGTGTGTGTGTGTGTGTGTGTGTGTGTGTGTGTGGGGTGGGGCTCACAGATTAAAGGGCCATTTACACTGATCTTGATAAACTAGAGTTGTCCTGATCACGTGATCGGAAAATCGGGTTCGGAGAGCACAAAAAAATAACGTGATCGGGACATCCCTATAGTATTATCATTATATTTGACTTGTTATCGTCTGTGATTTTGGATACTGTACTATTGCAATAGGGCAAGTGTTCTATAAAAATATATGGGCGTGTCCACTCAGTCTGCGGCGGTACATCTGGTCGGAGGGCGTGTCCACGCAGCGGGCGCGTCACTTCCTGGAGAGGGAGAACCGGCAGCTGCGGGAGAGACAGGCAGCGCTGCGGGCAGCCCAGGGCCCTGGCCCCGCCCCCTACCAGGACCCCGGCTTCTCCCACCAGCTCAACCAGGAAATGATGAGGAACCTCCAGCAGGTGCGCTATTCGATGTTGAGAAACGGTGCCCTAGTTGTAGACTACAGCTATCGATTCATTTCTTAGCGATTGTTCTATCGATAACCTTTTTCATGAATCAAGAAACATGACTATTGATTGTTTTTTGAGGGCCTATGCACAGCTTTACGGGTTTGTGTAAACAATCAAACATTGAGGATGATGTATGATGATAAGAGCCCCAATTTGAGATTATTATCTCTAAGAAATTATGCATTTTTCCCCTCCATCTCTCTCTCTCTGCCTTTCTCTCTCTCTCCCCTCCAGGAGGTCAGTAATGTGGATGAGTTGAGTAGGACGGTGCAGAGAGGCAGCGCCCTCCTCAGGAGGAAAGAGGAACAGCTTCACCAGCTGGAGAGCTCCGTAGCCGAGGAGGTGAGCAGAGCACAAGGTTGCACGCACAGTTTGTTCCACAGCTTGGGAGTCATGAAGGGAGAAGAGTCTAGGACGCGTGGAGCGTTGTCCAGGGTGTTTTAGGGAAGGGAGAAGAGTCTGGGACGTGTGGAGTGTTGTCCAGGGTGTTTTAGGGAATGGAGAAGAGTCTGGGACGTGTGGAGCGTTGTCCAGGGGTTTTTTGGGAAGGGAGAAGAGTCTGGGACGTGTGGAGTGTTGTCCAGGGTGTTTTAGGGAAGGGAGAAGAGTCTGGGACGTGTGGAGCGTTGTCCAGGGTGTTTTAGGGAAGGGAGAAGAGTCTGGGACGTGTGGAGTGTTGTCCAGGGTGTTTTAGGGAAGGGAGAAGAGTCTGGGACGTGTGGAGCGTTGTCCAGGGTTTTTTTGGGAAGGGAGAAGAGTCTGGGACGCGTGGAGCGTTGTCCAGGGGTTTTTTGGGAAGGGAGAAGAGTCTGGGACACGTGGAGCGTTATCCCGGGCCGAAGGTTCTACTTGACGGTTTCTGTCTCGTGGTCCTCTTGTCTTCCCAGCCGCTGTTTGAGGACGCGTCTCGGCTGACGGCGGACAGGAAGGTGACGTTCGACCTGACGGAGTCTGACCTCAGCAGCAGCGCAGAGCCGCCGGACATCGCAGGTGACGCAGCACCCCACCGCACATTTGATTTTAACGGAAAATCCTGACCTTGTTTTAGCCATAGTCTTTTGAATAAAATTCCATTTTAGTTAGTCATCTTAAGTGTTTTAGTTTGAGTCTACTTTTACGAAAAAAAGCCGATCTACAAAGTTGTGTCGCATTCATTGCAGTGTTGATTTCGTCGACTAAAACTATGACGATAAATGTTTGCTGACTTCCTTTTTTTCATTGACAAAAACGAGTGTAAAATGTTAGGGCGCGACTAGTGGAGCGATCCACTAGTCGTGGGTGCTCTGAAAATAGCAGATCTACAAACTCACGACACGTTGCGCTGCGACGCGCTGTGAGCTGGTAGATCGGCTATGTGCAGCATGCAGAGTGTTAAATCAGCCATTACCATCGAGGCGACGCAAATCGTGTGATATTTAGTTGACTAACACTAGACTAACGCTAAACCTTTCAGATGACAAAAAAATAGATTAAATTCAAGAGACTTTTGACTGAAAACTCAAATCTAAATTTGCTGTCCAAATCAACACTGATTTGTTTGTCCTTCCACTACCACCACCAGGGGGCGGTCATCATCATCATCATCAGCCTACGGTCGTCCCAGCCAGAGTCCAGCAGCTGGCCGAGTCTCTGCAGCAGATCTCTGGACAGCTGAACACGGTTCTGGGAGCGCTGGGTTCTCTGGCCCCCCACAGGGTGAGTTCTGTTACTGAACACGGTTCTCTGGCCCCCCACAGGGTGAGTTCTGTTACTGAACCCGGTTCTCTGGCCCCCCACAGGGTGAGTTCTGTTACTGAACACGGTTCTCTGGCCCCCCACAGGGTGAGTTCTGTTACTGAACACGGTTCTCTGCCCCCCCACAGGGTGAGTTCTGTTACTGAACACGGTTCTCTGGCCCCCCACAGGGTGAGTTCTGTTACTGAACACGGTTCTCTGGCCCCCCACAGGGTGAGTTCTGTTACTGAACACGGTTCTCTGGCCCCCTACAGGGTGAGTTCTGTTACTGAACACGGTTCTCTGGCCCCCCACAGGGTGAGTTCTGTTACTGAACACGGTTCTCTGGCCCCCCACAGGGTGAGTTCTGTTACTGAACACGGTTCTCTGCCCCCCCCCGCAGGGTGAGTTCTGTTACTGAACACGGTTCTCTGGCCCCCCACAGGGTGAGTTCTGTTACTGAACACTCTGGCCCCCCACAGGGTGAGTTCTGTTACTGAATACGGTTCTCTGGAGATAGAAATGCCATTATGCTGCCACCTGCTGGACGCAGAGCCAACTGCAGACTGCCGAGCCTATTTACATGGAGCACACACTGGGACTGTTTCCTGTTTAGGGTGGCCAGACGTCCGGTTTCACGCCGGACAGTCCGGTTTTAGACCCACCTGTCCTCCTCCCACCTCAACCTCTGGCCGGACACATAATTGTCCGGTTTTGTGTGATATACAGTGCTTGTGTCATAACTGTCATTTACGTCGTCTCTGTATTAAAATCTCCTCAGCGCTGCTCGGCTCCGCAGCGAGCCGGCCACACTCCCACTGTCTTAAAAAGAGAGAGGAGACGTTCGGAGTGTTGCCATGTCCGCTTAATTATAAGTGACTTTGGCCTTGTTTTATAAAATAGCCTACTAAGCCTAGTCAGGCTTCTTTTGGGCTTGTTTTCATAGACATGGTTGCTTGTTTCTCTTCCAAAACCTGTCAACACTGCCAGTGGGATGGTCTGTTTGTTTTTTGTGGAATGTGTGTTCTCACAATCACTTTAGTATAGTTAATGCAGGGATAAATAAACCAGAGTTCATAGTAAAAGCGGCCATCTTAACTTCTTGTGAAGTAAAAAATATGTCCTTTAACTAGAACGTGTTTTCAATTCTGGTTTGGGTTTTATGGTATTTAACTGTGATCATTCCCCATGCACTGTCTCCATGTTTCAGAGCCAGCAGGGTCCCGGGACCTCCTCCTTGGGGCCCTTATCCGGGCCTCTATCAGGACCCCTGTCCGGGCCCCTATCAGGACCTCTGTCCGGGCCCCCCTTGGGTCCATCCTCGGCCTGGGGCCACCCGCTCTACTCCTCCTCCATCGGCGTTTCCTCCGAGGACCTCCTCAACAGCCGCTGGGCCCAAATCTTCCCCGGTAACCACAACCTCCAACCTCCAACCTTGGGCAGCCAAACCCAATAGGGCGTAGCAGTGGAGGGCATGCTTTTCTGGTTCCACTGAAACTTGCATCGTTCCCAAGTAGGCCGGTGGCCGTCTAGTATAATTAAATATTCGATTATACATTTTTTCACCAGAATCAAAGGTGTCATGGTCAGTATTCACCATATCTGGATCCTGGATGTCTTGATTCTAGGCTTAAAACATCCATCCATCCATCCATCTCCAACCGCTTATCCGTAGTCGGGTCGCAGGGCTTAAAACATTTGATGTATTTTAGTAAATCTCTATGGGGAAAAATGAATGGCCGTGACTGTAGTGTCAGACTGAATCCTTTGCTGTACTTGTGTCTGTGTCCACCAGGGGCCGCAATGGGACCAGTGGCCTCCAGCACCACTAGGGGCAGCGCTGCATACTCTACATACTCCCCTGCTAGGTAAATACTCTCACCGTCACTGGTTTAAAGTAATTTACCCCCCCCCCCACCCCCCTATGGTCTATGGTGGCTACCGCCACCATAGACTCTCCTTCTATTTGGGGTAGAGCGGCCGGATGCTAGGTTGCCATTTCGATCCTGTGTGTGTGTGTGTGTGTGTGTGTGTGTGTGTGTGCATGGCAGTGAGCGTGCACGTGTCCACAGGTCGGCGGAGGTGGACGGTCAGAGGCTGCAGGGTCTCATCGACACCAACAAGAAGTGGCTGGAGAAACGCAGGAAAGACAACAGCCTGTATCCTTCTGGTAGAGAGACACCAGGACACTATGAGAGAGAGAGAGAGACATCAAGACACTGTGAGAGAGAGGGAGGGACACCCCTCTCTCTCTCTCTCTCGCTCTCTCTCTCTCAAGACACTATGAGAGAGGGAGAGAGACACACCAAGACACTATGAGAGAGAGAGGGGGGGGGGGCAGAGGGAGAGGGAAAGAGACAGACACAGACACAGAGGGAGAGACACAGAGAGAGAGGGAGGGAGAGACAGAGACACAGAGAGAGACACGGACACAGAGAGAGAGAGAGACAGAGACACAGAGAGAGAGAGAGAGACAGAGACACAGAGAGAGAGGGTGAATATGACCCGTCAAAGGGTCCATTTGACAGGGGCGATGTGATGCAATGGAAGTTACAGTTTCACCTTTCAACCTTAAGTTTTATTAATGTTGTCAAAGCTATAGGGCAGTTTCTACGGGGAAGTGCAAAGTGTTGTATGTGTGTAACATTCTCCTCAACCTCCCTCCCTCTCAGACCTCTGCTAACTCGCTACCGGAGCCCTGGTCTGGTCCAACTGGGCCTGGACGACAATAACCACATCAAGGTCTACCATTACTGACCCACTGGGCCTATAGACGAACACAACCACATCAAGGTCTACCATTACTGACCCACTGGGCCTATAGACGAACACAACCACATCAAGGTCTACCATTACTGACCCACTGGGCCTATAGACGACAACAACCACATCAAGGTCTACCATTACTGACCCACTGGGCCTATAGACGACAACAACCACATCAAGGTCTACCATTACTGACCCACTGGGCCTATAGACGACAACAACCACATCAAGGTCTACCATTACTGACCCACTGGGCCTATAGACGACAACAACCACATCAAGGTCTACCATTACTGACCCACTGGGCCTATAGACGAACACAACCACATCAAGGTCTACCATTACTGACCCACTGGGCCTATAGACGACAACAACCACATCAAGGTCTACCATTACTGACCCACTGGGCCTATAGACGAACACAACCACATCAATGTCTACCATTACTGACCCACTGGGCCTATAGACGACAACAACCACATCAAGGTCTACCATTACTGACCCCACTGGGCCTATAGACGCACACAACCACATCAAGGTCTACCATTACTGACCCACTGGGCCTATAGATGACAACAACCACATCAAGGTCTACCATTACTGACCCCACTGGGCCTATAGACGACAACAACCACATCAAGGTCTACCATTACTGACCCCACTGGGCCTATAGACGACAACAACCACATCAAGGTCTACCATTACTGACCCCACTGGGCCTATAGACGCACACAACCACATCAAGGTCTACCATTACTGACCCACTGGGCCTATAGACGAACACAACCACATCAAGGTCTACCATTACTGACCCACTGGGCCTATAGACGAACACGACCACATCAAGGTCTACCATTACTGACCCACTGGGCCTATAGACGACAACAACCACATCAAGGTCTACCATTACTGACCCACTGGGCCTATAGACGAACACAACCACATCAATGTCTACCATTACTGACCCCACTGGGCCTATAGACGACAACAACCACATCAAGGTCTACCATTACTGACCCCACTGGGCCAGGGACAAATTATCCATTGGGGCCGTGGCCCAGGGGCCCTTGGCTCTCTCTTCGGGGAAATTGGACCGCGAGGTACTAGGTCTGACACCCTGAAAAGGGGCCCTTCATTGGCCCTTCATTGGCTGTTGATTTTGTTAAATTTAAGGTTAAAAAGATGATAAAAACACAGAAAAAACACGAATATGTCGCACGCACACGAGCTATGGGGGCCCTGCAAATATTACCGGCCCAGGGGCCCTCGTGGTGGTTAATCCGTCCCTGCACTGAGCCCACTGGGCCTCTACGATCAGAACCACATCCAGGTCTACCATTACTGGCAATAGCCACAGTGTCTCCTTTCAGTCCAACTCCATTTAAACATATATAGTTGTATAAAGTGTTATACATTTGATACTGTATTTTTATATGAAATATTATAATAAATGTCTACATACATTATGTTGTTCATACATGTCCGTGGTCTTAATTAAGTCATGTGTTACAACTAGTCCTTACCCGTTCCAATGCATGAACACCAAATGATGTTTGGTTTTAAGATGTTGATATTTATTTTGTATTCATCCTTAGGACCCCTAAGGTCCTAAGGCTGTCTGTGACAGGAAGGGCAGCGGAGTCTGATGTCACATGCCCATATATGGAGATGAGTGACATCAGCGCTCATCAGTATACAAAGTGGATGTCTAGCAGGTAACAGCACAACGCCTTAGAGAACGTAAAGGAGTAAAGTACGCAGGGTTTTGGGTGTGGTAGCAAACAAAGTAAAACGTTCACTTTATTGCCAAACAGTACAATGTCTCTCTCGGGGTCACAGAACGGAACAGATGGACACGTCATTGAGCTCTTCGTGAAGGCGGGGAGCGATGGAGAGAGCATCGGGAACTGTCCTTTCTCCCAGAGGCTGTTCATGATCCTGTGGCTGAAGGATGCCGACTTCAAGGTGACCAGGGTGGACCTCACCAAGAAACCGGCCGTCCTCCGCGACCTGGCCCCCGGCACACCCCCGCCCTTCATCACCTTCGACGGCGACCTCAAGACTGACGTGGTCCAGATCGAGCAGTTCCTCGAGGACGTCCTGCGCCCGCCCAGGTTCACCAGGCTCGCCGCCAGACACCCCGAGTCGAACGTGGCCGGCGTGGACGTCTTCGCCAAGTTCTCGGCCTTCATCAAGAACCCGAAGCCGGAGAACAACGAGGCTTTGCAACTCGGGCTCCTGAACACGCTGCAGAAGCTGGACGGGTACCTGCACTCGCCGCTCCCCGACGAGACGGACGTCACGGTGTCCCGCCGCAAGTTCCTGGACGGAGACCTCATGACCCTGGCCGACTGCAGCCTGCTGCCCAAGCTGCACGTGCTCAAGGTCGTGGCCAAGAAGTTCAGAGGTTTCGACATCCCCAAGGAGATGGCGGCCGTGTGGAGGTACCTGAGCAACGCCTACGCGCGCGAGGAGTTCGCCAACACCTGCCCCAGCAACAAGGAGGTGGAGCTGGCCTACGCAGCCTGGTCCAATGACAAGCTCTCGCCGCGCACTCTGCGTCGCTCTGTCCCGCCCTCCCATCCCCCAAGCAGCAATTAGGCCTAACCCATTCTGACCTGAGATCATAATTTCTTCAGAGAGCAGAATTATTTAATATATTCTTTAAAGGACCACTTCACAACTTTTCAACCTATCTTCATATAATTGGTCCTCACTAATAATCATGGTAAAATGGCACAATTCTTTCCTACTCAGTTTGTGTCTCATAGGAGGACTGTGGGCAGTTCAGAAACCCGTCCACCAGTGACATCATTGTTAGGCAGATTTTTGAGTGGTGCAACCACTCCTACATCCAGTAATGTCCGTGTACCTGTATGTATGTGTGTGAGCACGAGTGGTGTGCGCATGCGTAAAATTGGAACGAGAGAAGTATGTGACATGGCTGCCACCTGCTGGACGCAAATCCAACTTCTGACTGCCACGGTCTGTGAGGCTGCGCACACGCAGCACAGAAACAGATGTTGTGGGCGTCCATCTTGTGCTACATAAATAGCGTCAATGCTAGCGAGCTAAAATATAGCCATCCTTGCTCTAGAAAGCACCAATGTTTCCATCTAGACCACCGGATAATCAGCAAAGACCTCCGAACATCGCGCTAATTGACCAAACCACGGAGAGCTCCGTAGATTAGGAGTTATTCAGCTTTTAGTTTGCCTGTATAATGGGAGGTGGACGGGACCGCTGTTGTGCAACCTGGTCTAGGTTCGCTAAAGAAGGAAAGGCCGAGCCAAAATAATAATGAAAAAATAGTTCTCAGCGACGCAGATTGATATCCATAATAAAGCTAATCTAACGGAGCAGAGAGAGAGAGTAGGGGGGAGAGAGGGGAGTTGCACCACTCGGTTCACACAGGTGTGATTTTTTTTTTAAACAAGGTTTTTTTTTTTACAAAAAGGTTTAGATTTGTATTATCGTGAGAACGTTGGCTTCCATTTTCGCATTGCAACTTTTCAGGACTAGAAAGCCTGCGGTTTCTATTAGCTTGGATTCTACTGGTGGACGGGTTTCTGAACTGCCCACAGCCCTCCCATGTATATGAGACAGACTGAGTAGAGAAAAATTGCCAATTTATCATGATTATTAGTGAGGACCAATTATATGAAGATAGGTTGAAAAGTGGTGAAGTGGTCCCTTTATTTATTTTTTGCGGCTTTCACCTTTATTTTATGTTTTTTTATAGAGAGACAGACAGTAGGCTGACAGGAAATGGGGGAGAGAGATGGGGGAGTGACATGCAGTAAAGGCCGTCGGGATCGGGAGTCGAACCTGCAGCACACTGCCAGACTCGGGCTACCGGCCAAGGTGCCTGGACCGCTGAGCCACAGACCAGGCCGTGAAGTGGTCCTTTAACATGAAACAATATGGATCAGTCTGTGAATCAATCATCTAGAGTAGTATGATGTCAATCATCATTCATCAATGACCTATCTATGACTGTGTGCCGCTTGAGAGATGGAGAGCCTATTATAACAGTATGAGTAAGACGTGCGAACGCGGGAAGCGAACGCAGATCGTAAATTGCAATAACAATTAGAATAAATTGTGTCCATATATGGGCACAAAAGGGGCCAGGTCCACAACAAACAAATCACTGGCCCCTTTTGTGCCCATATATGGAGCTGAGTGGACCTGGCCCCTTTTGTGCCCATATATGGAGCTGAGTGATTGCTGATGCAACACACTCCATATTTGGATAGCGGGACAGACACACAGACAGACAGACACACACACAGACAGACAGACATGATCTGCTAGGTCTCATAGTAAGTGCTCACTGCGTTCGCAATCAATAAAAACCTTTATGGTTTGCGAAGGCAAGGGGGAGATTATGTTTTCGTCTGTCTGTCTGTCTGCAAATATGGAGTCATACGTCATAGATGCATCATAAACGACTGATGTCAGTTTAGCCCGCTAGGCTATAGAAGAGCTGGGAAGTGACGGAAGTGCAAGCATTACACAGAATGTCTAAGGAAGGCCGCTGCGATTCAGAACCGCTCCACAACGGGAATCCACCCGCGACCCTCGCCGCGCGGTTCGGACAGATCCACCAGTCGTGGTTGGACACGTTGACCCCGTTCTGCGCGGCGCGATGGGCGGCGACCCTACAGCTGCTCCTCGTCTACATGATCAGAGTGTACACGTTACAGGGCTGGTACGTGGGCACCTACGCTCTGGGAGTCTACCTCCTCGGCCAGTTCCTCGCCTTCCTGTCGCCCAAGGTGGACCCTGCGCTGCTCGACGAGGACGAATACCCCTCCCTCCCTACGCGGCAGAACGAGGAGTTCCGCCCGTTCATCAGGAGGCTGCCCGAGTTCACATTCTGGCATTCGGCGACGAACGCCATCCTCGTCGCCATGGTCTGCACGTGCTTCGAAGCCTTCAACGTGATGGCGTACTGGCCCGTCCTCGTAGGGTACTTCATCGTGCTCGTCTACATCACCATGAAGAGGCAGATCATGCATATGATCAGGTACAGATACCTGCCCTTCACGCATGGCAAGATGACCTACCAAGAGAGAACGTCAAGATTGAGAGCTTTTATGAAAGGAACTGGATGAATTGCTGCTTCTCTCTCACTCGTCCCCTGATTTGTTTTCATACTTCAGTAACTTGGTGTGAATCTGTGAACTATATTGTACATGTCTATGCGTGTATACCATGTCCACTTTACTAACAGGATGTTAGTAATGTGTACCAACATTACTGTTACTGTTGATACTGCTAACCAAACTAACCTGCAAACAAAATGGTCCTTTGTGTTCGGCACTCGGTAGTATGCGTGACATCATACCTAGAAGTTATGCGGGAACACCTACTGAGTGGCAAAAACTGCTTTCTGGCCATGACAGCTCCATACATCCACACAGAAAGGTCCTATCTGATTGACAGCCCATACATCCACACACAAAAGTCCTATCTGATTGACAGCCCCATACATCCACACACAAAAGTCCTATCTGATTGACAGCCCCATACATCCAAACATAAAAGTCCTATTTGATTGACAGCCCCATACATCCAAACAGAAAGGTCCTATCTGAGTGACAGCCCCATACATCCAAACAGAAAAGTCCTATCTGATTGACAGGCCCATACATCCAAACAGAAAAGTACAGCGCTGTTCTGTATGTACTGCAGCTTCTGTACATGTTTGCCAGGAATCCCAATGAAGAGGGCGTTGCAGTAGTCCAGTCTAGAGGAGATTGAAATCAATTTAATTCAAAGGATCCACTGAATAGGGGCTGCTCCTGTCGCAAGTTGATGATGTCATAATGTCCATGTGTGGTCCAGCCCTATGGAATGTATTTGCATTATGCTAATAAAAAGTATTTAAAATATTGCTTTGATGCTCATATTAACCTTAGGAAGTAGGCCTATTATGTTGTTTTTGATGGGCACAGGTTTAATGTTTGTTTTAGTTCAATGTTTGTTTTAAAAACGCTATTGACAATGAAGGAAAAGTTTCGTCATCTTGTCCCTAACACAAACATTAAATGCCATTATTAATAAAGATAATTTAATGTTTGTCTTGTCACCGTTTGTTTTATATGACCATTACATCACCTAATTATAGCAACATGAGTTAGACTTTAATATATTGCCCTTGAAATGAAAAGGGTTGAAAAACAAAACACTACTATGGTTTGAGATGTCTCATCTAGCACCTTGCACTTCCACCTCCAGCCGGTAGGTGGGGCCGGTGTTGTTCGCCAGGATGCTTGCTGTCAACTCTTGAACTCTTCTAGACTCGTCGTCTGCTCTTTCCTACTAGACGCGCGCGCCGCTCACTCGCGCACGCGCACCCCGGCTGAACCAAACCAGACCTGAGCAACAACACGCCACGCGCGATGAACCAAAAACAACACTAAATGACATCTTCTTTTCTGCAAAACGTGTCCCTGCTGTGAAAAGTCACCTTAGCAGCTCTCTGTGGCCAGCGTTGTTTATTTAGACTCTCCTAAAAGACGCACAGCGCGTGTCTCTCCCCCCCAAGCAGCAGCAGCTAGCAGATACGCGCCATCTCTAAAACTAACAGTTTTTTGTTTGTTTGTTTGTTTTGTCGTCTGAAAGAAAACGTTATAATTTGTTGCCCTCCACCACCACCACCATGGTGTTGCTGAAGAGCGTCCCGCCGCCCACCGAGGGAGTGAGACACGAGCAAGCCGAGACCACTGCCGTGCTGGACGGGAAGGGACTGGGCAGCGGCACCCTGTTCGTTGCCGAAACGTAAGTGATGAACGATGGAAGTCACAGCAGAGTAGCAGCAGCACTAGAGCCTAGACCTAGATGCATGGAGACTTAATTCATCATGTTGGTCAGTGTGGATTGATTGATTGATGAGTTTATTAACAGATTGGAGAATAGACTAGTAGGCTACAGTACATTTCAAGCACAACTCAATACAAAACTGTTAACTGTGGACAACACCATAAAGTATTACACTTGTTTACAATAGGGCCCCATCATGTTCAATTCATCATGGTTCTCAACCAGTGGTCCTTGAGGGGGTTCCAGGTCTACACAAATAGAGAATGTAAAAATAATTGTTATTTTGATCCACGTTTTGCCTGTTATCAATACATTATAATATAATGTTCTTATTTTGATCAGAAGACACAATTACTGAATGTCAGCCTCCAGGTTTTCATCAGAATATGTATGACACAGAACACTTTGCCACATTAGTAGTCCAACTGGTACTAGTGGTTCTCAAATGTTTTTTTTGCAAGGACCCGCTTAACTCTGGGAGTGTACAAATAGAACCAAATGATAATGAACTTTATTTATATAGCACCTTTCAGAGCAAGGTTCCAAAGTGCTGTACAGTACAAGGTTAAAAAACACAAACAACGTGTAGCAAATCATAATCAAGGGCAGTTTAAAAACGAGACCCGACAAATAAACCCGTAAGGGTCCATCTGAACACTCAGTCAGAGTTACAGAACTGTTTTGGTCATTCAGGGCTAACTCGTTATGCATGTCTGGTAATAATACGCATTTTGTATGTCCACTACAAGGAAGATGACCGCTGTGGTGATTGTCCTGTGTGTGTGTGTGACCACCAGGCGAATCTTGTCTAACCGCTTAACGTTAACGACGTATGGTTTTGTGTGTTTCAGTAGCTTGTCCTGGTTCGACGGTGCAGGAATGGGCTTCAGTCTGGACTACCCCACCATCAGCCTGCACGCCATCTCCAGAGACCTCAGTGCTTATCCCCAGGAGCACCTGTATGTGATGGTCAACGCCAAGCTGAGTGGTGAGTAGACATGACCTCCAGGAACATGTGATGGTCAACACCAGGTCATGCAGTCAGTGCTCACTCTCACTCTGGGCTGTCTGAGTAAGGCTGGGACCGAGGGAGGCTACTGTACTGTACTGTACACGTTGTTTACGCCGTCCCATGCAGTTTAATAATATACAGTCACACCAGGATGCACACTGCTGTCTCGTGTCTCATCACAACCCAATGCAACAAGCTAAGCTATCAGGCTGATGCTGGTGTTAGCTTGTTGCTGCTGATTCAACGCACTGATTGAACTTCACTTCATCTCCGCCGTAATCTAGGTTATTTTGTAATTGACAACGTGAACGAACCCTGACACCAGCTCTGCAAAAACAGACAGATCTACTGTGGGTTCTCAACACGTTTGTTATTGCAGCGCGGGTTTAGAATGACACTGAAAACGGCTTAACGAGCATTGGCAGAATTGCCTGCTGTCCTTTGGCGATAACTTAATGTAGCATTTTTTCACGACATGTTCACCTCTCTATGCATGGTTTGTGTGACCCTGTACGCGCATGTGTTTCTCTACCTCTTCAGACGACAACGAAGCAGAGATGCCAGAGAACGCACGTGACGAGGAGGATGAAGACGCCAGCAGTGGTGGTGATGATGACGACGAGGATGGAGTCATCTCAGAGATCAGATTTGTGCCCAGTGACAAGGCTGCATGTGAGTACCTGTTACTGTACCTACCATGACGCACTGTGAAGTTAACAGTGACAAGGCTGCATGTGAGTACCTGGTACCTACCATGACGCACTGTGAAGTTAACAGTGACAAGGCTGCATGTGAGTACCTGGTACCTACCATGACGCACTGTGAAGTTAACAGTGACAAGGCTGCATGTGAGTACCTGGTACCTACCATGACGCACTGTGAAGTTAACAGTGACAAGGCTGCATGTGAGTACCTGGTACCTACCATGACGCACTGTGAAGTTAACAGTGACAAGGCTGCATGTGAGTACCTGGTACCTACCATGACGCACTGTGAAGTTAACAGTGACAAGGCTGCATGTGAGTACATACCATTTCCGCTAGGCATTTTCCTGGCCGGCCAACGTGACTGACAACATTTTATTATTCTGGCCAAGTGTTACATTTATTGACCGTAGTTTAATTTTAATTTGATTTTAGTGTTTATGTGAGTGTGCACCACCCAAAAGGAACATAAGTAGTTGGGACGGACGAGTGCTGTATTGTACTACACAGCATCATGTGCATAACTTTACGGAGAAGGAACAAACTAGCTGGATGTTTCAGGGTAGGATATGCATCTCCAATCTGGTTCAACCGAAAACCTATCCCTGGATCACAGCCTGATGGAGTTTGGAGAGTTCTAGTGCCATCTTGTGGAGAATTTTTTTTTTGTTTTGATTCTGACTGCATGTGCTTTGCTGTGTTGACATTCTGAACTCTTATCACCATAAAGATTATTATTATTACCATAAAGTTATTATATTTCATAGAGATTTTGAAATCTCTCACCATGTTATGCTTCATGAAGTTGTTCTGGAAAAGTTTCTGAAGCTTGGTGGAATTATGAACCACATTGAGCAAAACAACGTGAAGTTCTGGTGACTTGTACATCAAATGTACATCATTTTAGTTTTGATTGTATTGCTGTATTGTTCTTTCTGCTTTGGCAATGTAAACGTATGTTTTCTCATGCCAATAAAGCCCATTGAATTGACTTGTTTTAACACTGTGTGTGTGTGTGTGTGTGTGTGTGTGTGTGTGTGTGTGTGTGTGTGTGTGTGTGTGTGTGTGTGTGTTGCAGTGGAGTCCATGTTCTCAGCCATGTGTGAGTGCCAGGCTCTCCATCCTGACCCAGAAGACGCAGACTCAGACAACGACTTTGAAGGAGAGGAATACGATGTGGAGGAGGCTGGTGAGAACACTCATGCACACACACAGAGTCACACACACACACACACACACACACACACACACACACACACACACACACACACACACACACACACACACAGACACAGTCACACACAGTCACACACACACACACACACAGACACACACACACACACAGTCACACACACAGGGGCGGCAGTGTCTCAGGGGTAGAGTGACCGGATGGGAACCGCAAGGTTCCCAGTTCAAACCCGGGCTCCCCCAGAGTTAGTGTCAAAGTGTCCTTGAGCAAGACACTGAACCACTAATTGCTCCCGATGTGCAGGTTGGTGCCTTGCATGGTTTCCTCTGTCATCGGTGTATGAATGTGTGTGTGAATGTAATGCTGTAATCTATGTAAAGCGCCTTGGATAAAGGCGCTATATAAATGCACCATTTACACACATGTCACACACACTGAAATATAGGATCTGTTTTGTCTGCATATATTCATATATTCTGCTCCAACACCAAACAATTCAACTCCAGAAATGAAATGTTGTGATGAATTAAGAATGTTTTGTATGGAAAAATAAAAATAATACACTAAAACTAAAGTACTAAACTAAAAAGTAGACACAAATAGAGGTGCTCCGATCGATCGGCCGATTTTCACTCCCAAAATGAATCGATCAGTAATCGGCAATTTACCCTCTGATTTAAACTGATCTTTTATACCATTTAAGTGACATAAAAGTAAATCAGATAGATGGTATATAATTTTGCATCTTTGTGACAGGCCTAAACAATCTCCCCTTCCTCCCCACACACAGGAACAGTTTTGACATATAATAGTTTTGGAAATATTCACATTTACGCCTTACGCACAAGATCGTTATCGGCCGAAAAAACTATCAGTGACCGGGATCGGTCCCCAACAACCTGATCGGAGCACCTCTAACGGCAAGTAGAGTGCATGTATTCAATTCATCAATAGAGCATAGACTATTGATAGAGTAGATGTCATCAAATGTGCTCTGTCATCAAATACATGTCATGAAATAAGTACCGTTGCAATCTTTACAAGGATAGGATTTGCACAGTTTAATGCCATTAAATGTTAAGTTTTTTGCTGTGGCCGCACAGCTAGAATAAAGATGTTTGGGCAGTCAGTTTCATCTGGCACGCAACTCTTGACATGCTCACTGTTTTTCTTTACATAGTTCTTCTAACATATTTTTTTCCCCTCTCTTCTGTCTCCTGTTTCCTTCCTTCCTTCCGGATACAGAGGCAGGTAAGTCAATCAGTCGTCTTTCATTATAACTAAATTGCTATTGTATCCTCTGCTGGGCGGGTGAACGAACCCGGGACATACTGTATGTATCTGTACGTTACCGTAGCGTACATTACCAATCGGCCCGATAGCAACGCAGCACCGCTATAGCCTACACTATTTCCTGATGATTTGAAGCAGTGGTTCTGTCAAGGACCTCCAATTTAATGTTTGTACTTGGCCGTGCACCCCCATCTGAAGATCATGTCAAATCTTCTCTTATTTTGGACCCTGGCACAAAAAGTCTGCGGCCAAATACATTATGAATAAACTTGAGCGTCCTTGACATGAACATATTTGAGAACCACTGATCTATTCTGCTGCAGTGGCTCAGGGGTACAGTTCCATCCCTGTGGGCTCTCCCAGATTTAGTGTCGCTTTGGATAAAAGTGCTAACGCCCTCCTCCTCTCCTGTCCTTTCTCACTGTCCTCCCTCCTCCTCTCCTGTCCTCCCTCCCTGGACCCCTGCGTTGGTACCAGAACACGGCCATGGGGACATCCCAACCTTCTACACCTACGAAGAGGGTCTCTCTGCGCTGACCCAGGAGGGCCACGCCACGCTGGAGCGTCTGGAGGGCATGCTGGCCCAGTCGGTGGCCCAGCAGTACCACATGGCCGGGGTTCGAACCGAAGGACCCCCTGAGTTCGAAGGTACGGTTGGCTTCCACAAATGGTTGTCAAACACTTGTCATGTGCATTTCGTTCAAAAAGTAAAAAACTAAACATTGTTGTTGTTTTGTCCAGTAACTCCAGTTGAGAGTTGAATAGACCACAACGTGTTTTTAACTTGTTAAATATCATGAATAAAATATGAAATCATCAATCAATCAAAAGTATCTTCTTTATGAAGTGTACTCCTGTATTTCACACAGTTTGACTGGGCACCAAAGTAAATAAAAAAAGGTGTCAGACGTGTGTAAAATCTTTGTTTTTGATTGATCGATCGACTTTATTAACAGTTTGCAGGGGGAAAAAATCACAGAAAAGTACAGTTCAATACAAGGTCTGCTAAGAGGATTTATAACCCACATGGATTAAAGTTCTCAGTCGCCGCAACTGATTTCAGTCATTTGGATTCCATAGAAGCCAGGAGGTGGAGGTGGATGCCAGGTTTCTAATAATGTATTGACTGTACTCAACACAGACAGCATGGGGGTGGATGCCAGGGTTCTAATAATGTATTGACTGTACTCAACACAGACGGCATGGGGGTGGATGCCAGGTTTCTGATAATGTATTGACTGTACTCAACACAGATGGCATGGGGGTGGATGCCAGGTTTCTAATAATGTATTGACTGTACTCAACACAGACGGCATGGGGGTGGATGCCAGGTTTCTGATAATGTATTGACTGTACTCAACACAGATGGCATGGGGGTGGATGCCAGGTTTCTAATAATGTATTGACTGTACTCAACACAGACGGCATGGGGGTGGATGCCAGGTTTCTGATAATGTATTGACTGTACTCAACACAGATGGCATGCAACTTCATTCATCGGACTTCCTATACCCACACTTATCAAATGACACTGATCATGCCCTGTATCGCTTCTTTAACATCATGCCATCTGGACAAAGATACAGAACCTTGCCATGGAAAAAGGTCAATTTTAATAGGAGTTTTGTCTCCACAGCCATCGCGGCATTAAACAAACTGCCCTGTCGATAGGATGGTTCTGTATACAGTAGGGAGTCGGGGACCTCTTTTTGTATCGTCTTGGTGTTATGTGGTGTTTTTGTTGTGGGTGTTGAAACAGACTGTGAAGAAGAATATCTTTCGGGACAACAAAGGTTATTATTACGGAGGTGGATGCTGTGTTTCTAATGTATTGACTGTACTCTACACAGACGGCATGGAGGTGGATGCTGTTTTTCTAATGTAATGACTGTACTCTACACAGATGGCATGGAGGTGGATGGCGGGGCAGCGGTTGTCGGGCAGTTTGAGGATGCAGATGCAGATGTAGATCACTGGTGAGTCGTTGTCGGAGGTCGTAGATCATCGGCTGTTTTCACAGAGCAAAACACCGCCCTGCGTCAAAGTAGTGCGACTTTTAAAGGGATGCACACGCAGATCCGACACACCAAAGGTCCGACATGTGGAAACAACGGTCGGACATGCGGTCGGACATGCGCTGCTCCCGTGCTTGCAGTTAGGGTTAGGTTAGGGTTTGAAGTAGGTTGTCGGACCAATGACAGTCGGACCTATAGTTATAGTATGTCGGAACTAAAGCCTGTACCCCAGCTTAAATTGTGTTTCTTAATCCAATGCCCACTGCTTGAAAAACAGACCAAATGCGGTCTTAACTCATCCCCCGCTAAATGGCAGTAGCAATAGTTAGCACAGGCCAACATAGATTTGTTCGATTTTTTTAGAACGAGAGTTGTAAGATTTGTCTTAAATCATGATTATAATGTTAGCAATTTAAGCCCCTTTAAAAATAAGTCAAAAACATCTTTGGCCTGGAGGCTATTTGTGAAAAAGAAGTCTAATAAGTACTTGGCCAAGAATGAGTTTTAACAGACAACGTCGCACTGTGATAACCACCGGAACTTTCAGATGCTGTTTTTCTCCCAGTGTGGAGGAAGAATGCTCAGGATTTTTTTTGTGATCTCCCTCTCTTGAAATATATGATCCTTGGTATTTTTATATCAATATAAAAGACCTAAAGACGCCTATACGTGTCCAAGCCACCCCATGGTTTTGATATAAAAGACGTGTATACACGTCCACGGCCAAAATTGTGTTAACTGCTACGTCTATCTCCTTCTCCTCAGATGGAGCCTTTTCCTCACAGCTGCCAAAAAAATCAAAGGGCTGGTGTTGCATCATGGGACAGAAGACGACGTCACTTGGTGTTCCTTCCATTGTGACTCTCGGCTCGTATCGGTTCTTCTCTTCCTGTTCCAAACACACAATGTTCCGTTCTGTCCCACAAACTGCCCCGATGCCCCGATAATTATGTACTTACTGTCATCCCAGTAGTCTAGAAAATAGTACAACGTTGTTTCCTTATGGTCATCCCGAACATCATTGACCAATAATATGTCTCTGCTGTAAACTAATCACTAAATCACTAAACTAAATCACCTAACAGTCCATGGAATAAGAAAGTCAGTAATTAATACATCTTTTGGATATCTATTATCTAGAGACAAACTTGCCCGCATCTGTCCCCAGTAGTACTCTGGCGTAACGCATTTGTTCCCCCTTATCACCCTAAGCCTGATTTTTATATTGAGTTGCGTGCCGGCCCAGAGTCTCGCATCAAAAACAGCCATCTATAAACTCACAAAGCATCGCTACGCCGGTGCACTACAGAGTATTTCTCAGGCCTAATGTTGCCATTTGAGAATAATCATTCCATGTTATGTTACGGAGAACAATAAGGTCATCTGCGTTGCACTGATGCATCATCGTCATCCCTACTGGAATTAAGATTAATGATGAATAGCCTTGTTCCACTCGGTCTGTCATAAACATTTTGTTGACGCACTAGGGCTGGTGTACTGCCTCGAGCCTAGAGTCGCGGTTCGGAAGAACTGTGGATGTTACTTTCATTCAGGAGAAATGATAAGGGTCTACTAAAGTAAAACGTACTGTAATTGGTTAAAACTGCCCTCAACTGCCTTCAGGGTTTATCACGATGATCTTGTTACAATTCCTACTAATTTCCTGATTGTCTGTTTAGATTATTTTCCTGATCACACCCCCTGATTAAGAATGTGAACCACTCCAGACTATTGACACACCCAGGCGGGCTTCTCTATTCTACTGGGAGGGGGGGGGGTCTAGTGCTGTGGACCGTATAAATAAAGGTCTCTTGTTTGTGTTTTTGTACCTGACCACCAGCTTGTTCTCTGATGGTCCTCGAGAGGGAGACATGTTCTGTTTGTATTAAGTCTCTTGAATAAATGCATAGTTTTTGTAACGTTTTCAGTTACCGGTACTTTTATTTAATTAAGTTATGCTCTCAATATCAAGAAACTGTATTGTTTCAGACGGAATAAGGGTTTATATTACTTTTATATTTTCTAAAGCCAGAATACACACTATTTCTCTTTTTGGTTCCTCCACTCCACTTTAATTATTTCCACACAACAGCTCAAAGGTATTAATGATGTTGAAAATGAGTGGAATAATAAGGGTCCTGTTGGTTACCAACTCTCTGTCATTTAGCATGGGGACCACCTGGAACCCCCTCAAGGACCACTGGTGGTCCCCAGACCACCTGTTTGAAAACCACTAAACCTATAAATTAATTATGTATTCTGCCAATCATTATTGGGTTCTTTACAGATTTATTTTGCCGATTTGAGAAAGTATAGCTTAGTAGAGACAAGACACTGAGGACGGAGGGAGAAGAACGTGTACATGTATTGTGCATTTTTAGAGCAACAGTTTGCAATCCTTTAACATGAAAAGGTGAGTTGGAGTGGAGCTCATTGACAGATCTCCAATGGATTTTGGATCATAGGGTTTGATTTGATTTGTGGAGATTGTTTTGTTGTACAAAACGTGTTAAAGCTATTGTTTGCTACACAACCTTTTACCATACATGGGGAATGGTAATGACATGATTACACCAGTAGGGGGAAGTAGAGACGAGGAGAAATAATAAGTTCTATTATGGTGACTTTTCCAGCAGCTTTTTGAGTGGTGCAACCACTCCTACAACCAGCAATGTCCGTGTACACCTATGTATGTATGTATGTATGTATGTGGTCATGAGCACCAGTATATGACTAAACACCGGCAGGGATTATGCATGTCTTGTTGACACGACCGGGTCAACTATCGGCACATCCCAACCAAGGCATGCCTATTTTCCTATATAGGGTTTTGGTGGTGGAGAAAAATGCCCCCCCCCCCCTGTTTGTTTTGTTACAAATGGAACCCTGGTTTCCCCTATTACTGCAGCACACCTTCAACCACAGAAAGGTGTTAGTAATGACACTGATTATCAAACTCCATTACAACTACTAACTTGACTTGACGGACGCCCCTAGGCTAGGCCGAGGCTAGGCAGTACTAGGCATGGTCTGGTGTCGGCTGTAAGGCGCGCAGCAGTGCAGCTGCATCACTTAAGCAATTAACGGCCACCTCTAATCGCGTTTCAACGGCAGTCAATCAGCCCCATAATCAATACCCGACTCCCTATAGAGACTGTTTAGAGAGAGACTGCTGTTGAGAGACAACTGCCAAGGAAGTGCTTTAACAACACAGTGATTGGCAGGTTGCACCCCCGAGTGGAATAATATGAGAGTGGTGACACTAGCGTTGACTCCCATTGTAACAATGGAATGCGGAAGTGCTCATTCTATCTCAATGGGATAGTTCCAATGTTTGGAACTATAGCCCATAGGCACCCGCTTTGTGGTGAGATTAAAGCGTGTCGCCACTATTACTAATTTACTATACTATTACTATTCCATTCTGGTTGTACCGATGTCTATGCAGTGTGGTTCTTATTTACCATAAGCACTTATTGGTCATGAGTTGTTCAGAGAGTCTGATCTAAGTCTGAATTAATGTAGTAGGGCCTGACATTGAGTATATTCTATATAGCTACACACAGAGCCATTGAAGGAGAGCTATGACATCTCTGTTCACTTCATGGGGCCAGTCCAATGGTGGCTCTTCTACATAGACTTCTATTGGCGAAGAGTGACAAAGACTGAACCGGAAGTTTACAGAATGCATTGGAGTCTATGGGCTCGCGTGAGTGACAAACGAATACATGAACCATGTGACCGGGCTGTTTTCTGCCCCTCATTGGCATAACGCTCCTTTCAATGGTTCTAGCTACACGGATGTACTGAATGTATGATATGAAAGACAATACAGGAAGCTGTAGTTGGGTTACAGCTAGATGATACGTATGAGTATATTAACCCATTCTGGGCGGGAACCCCTATTGGTAACAGACATCAAAGCTATCAAATAGGACAAAACAATTACAGCTGAAATCAATAATATATCAGTATTCTGATATTAACCTGTGGGCCACATGAAGTGTAGGTGGGGGCCTCGTGTGTGGCCGCCAGTTGCCCATGTATGCTGTAGACTATACTGTATACTTATTGATGAATTAACAAATTGTGGTAACAATTTAATTCCACTGGCATGGTGTATACTGTAGGCCTACATTCTTTCCCCTCTGTACCTGTTGAAGTTCTCTTAATAGATGTATGCACTAGAAAGCAATTGATGTTTGTATTTTATGGCTAGTTTTGTTTTGATCTGCTACTTTCCAACGCTGGTTATACTGCCAAGAAACATTGTGAAATAATCTACCAAACACAAATGTCAATTTTTTTTAGATTAATACACACTATTTATTTGACTAGAAACAGAATTGTACTAGAAACATGTGATTGACTCAAAGTAAGAAAAATAAATAATAATACACACTTTATTTACACTATACAATAATAATAAAATGAATATAGGCTATTATAAAGACACTATTTACAATGATAATTGATCGAGTGGGAATTTTGGGAAAACAGCACTTCCAGATGCTCCATGTCCAGCTCCAACCCAGGTCTGCTGACTGCACAGCTCTCACCTCCTAGTTCTGGAAGGAAGGGAAAACATGTCAGCTAAAAACAAAGGACTCCACAATTGTACTTGAAGTGCAATACTTATCGACCTACTGTAATCTTTCTATTAATTTACCAATCTGTGTGAGTGAGTGCGTGCGTGCGCGCACAGGCTCTAAGCCAGGGGTCTTCTAGGCAATGATACAGAAAGTAGGCAAAAGCCATACAATGGAAGAATGAGACATGGTACATGTCCTTTAATGCCAGGAACACAGGAAGACGATGGCTGCTCTAACAGAATGACACAATGTAACTTAAGTACTATTACTTGCCCTGCTCTGGAACGCTCTGGGGGCGTTGTTCCTCTGGAGTGCTCTGGGGGCGTCCATGGGCGCTTCAATCAGGATGGCAAAATGTGGTTTCCTCATGGGCTCTGGAAGTTTTAAGAACATGTTTCAGGCAGGTAAACGAGGTACACAACCATTTCACCAGAGCCAGTATTGCAGATGTGGTGCTCCCTGCTTTTAAAAGTAAAGTGGGCAAAGGCTCATTCATTTATATAGGAGCCACACAGTGGAATAGCCTGGAATCCAGTGTTAAACTGACCTCCAATTTGAGGACATAAAACTAAGACAAAAAAATGGCTACTGGAAAAGGTTCCCCTATAAGGGGTCATCTTAGAGGGATGGATAGGGATGTACTTGTTGTGTTGTGTATGTAATGTATATGTACTGTTATGTATTTGTGATGTATTTAAAAGTATTGTTCAGTGTGAGAGGACCCCAGTGGAAATAAGTCTTTGGACTTTACTGTGTAATCCTTGAATCGCTGATTATAATGTTGTATTATGATTGCTTTTCTAAATAAATCAAATCAAATCAAAGGCCAAATGTTTAACAAAAATGAGCATGAACGAGGGGCTGTGTCAGCGTAACTAAAACTAACATTGTTCAGCCCCTTAGGCTATGCATCACAAGAAAGGTGTCAGGACAAAATCACTTAAACAAATGACTAAAATGATTGATATATATGGAAACAGATTATATTAAAAGCTTTGGACAAGAGTCAAATGTATGGTGGAGGTATAGTGATCATTATACATTAATATAAAAAGGTAAAGCTTAACATAAACCAGGCTAAATATACAAGAGGAAAATCGCTAGCATTATTAGCATTCGTTAGCTTCCATTTCAAACTAACGTAGACATTTTCATAACAGTAAAATGCAAAAGACCGATAACATTAGCAAGACAGGATAATCGCAAAGCCATAAATACCATTACCTTATAATGTACCGGTCAAAATTAAATATTGTAGCCGTAGATCAGAAGAGGTCCATAGAAACTAAATGGAGAATTAAATATTATCCCCTACAAAGTCTAAACCGGAAGAGTAACTGACGTCACGTGGTTGAGGTTTGTCAGAGGAAATTAGCAGCAGCTGTTTGGCGTCTTTGGCGTGTAGCTGCCTTTCAGTCGCTGGGACATTATATTTAATATTCCTTAAAAATTAATTCTTAAGTTATTAGTTATTAGGCTCGTCATTGCTGGGTCGTTTAGGTGACCAACGTGTATTCATTCACATTCAGAAAGTGAATTGTATTTAACCTGCCAGAGGTATTAATAATAACTATAGCCTACGGTAACTAAAAAGAGCGCCGATACGTTTGAAGAAAGGACTGCTTATCCTATGGCTCTACGGTAAGGAATTTATTATGCTTTTGTGCTTTATATGCTTTTTCGTATTTTTACTGTGGACACAGTCTATATTAATATATATATAATACCGGTAGTTCAGTGAAATGTGTGTGTGGGTGGGTGGGTGGGTGAGGTTTGTCTGGCGGCGTAATTGGAGCAAAGTAACAGCAGCTGTTGTTAATTTGGCGTGTAGCTTATAGTTCAGTCGCTGCTTTTTTACAAACATGGACAATATATTATTATATTTAATATTCCTTCAGAATTCATTATTAAGTTATTAGTTATTAGGCTCGTTATTCGTTTAGGTGACCAACGTGTATTCATTCACATTCAGAAAGATGTAACCTGCCAGAGCGGCAAAGAGCGGCAATAAGTTTCTTTGAAGATGATGGACGGACCGACAGCCTATCCTGTGGCTCTACGGTAAGGAATTATATGCTTTTGTGCCTCATTAAACGGCAATTTATAGTCGTATTTTTACAGCGGACACTTGAGGAGTCTATATTAATATATATAATAGTTCAGAACTTCAGTGAAATTAAATGTCATGGTTTGTTTTTTGTTTACGAGACAGACTCTTCTCTGAATTCCTCCACCGACGGCGACAAGCCGACAACAAGCAAAACTCTGGTCACCAGATAATAATACATAATGAAAGACAGTCCAGACTCCAGTCCATATAATTAAAAGCAAAACCTATAAAACTTTAATAATAATTACCACAATGATAATATATATATATAAATGCAATATAGCCTACACATTTATTTACCGTGTGTATTTATAGTCCATGACGGAGGGTCATTATTTGTGAATTCATGCTGTGTCACAGATTTGTCCATTCACTGTTTACTTTATACCAGCTAAGGTGTGTGTGTGTGTGTGTGCGTGTGTGTGTGTGTGTGTGTGTGTGTGTGTGTGTGTGTCTGGAACTTTTTACTTTGAAATGTTTTGTAGTTTCTGAGATATGTATGAGTTATTAAACGCCCAATGCATTCTCTATGGCAAACTTTGGCATGCTACTAGTCCTACATACTTAAACCTACCAACCCCATTCTAGCCAACTTAAGTTCATCTTACGGTGGACATGTTTGCCTGAAAAGGAATCTTTGAAAGGTGTCAATTTAGAAATATAGTGCTTTCAAATTTGAGACTTTTATAATGGGGCTCAATGGCAGATTTTGGCGTGTGTCTCTAGTCTAAGGTGTGTGTGTGTGTGTCTTTCAGGAAATGGAAAAGATAAGCTGTGTGTTAAATAGAAGACCTATAATGTAGTTATTTAGTCACAAGCTTATTTCTTTCTTTCTTTCTTTCTTTTTTCAGATATCCTGCTGATGACCCCAGATTCCAGAGGACAACATTGCAGAGTTTGAGGATGTAATGATGAGATCCTGCAGCATCTTACACTGATGACGACAAAGACTGCTCAAAGTAGGAACCGTGTTTTTATTCTCTGTTGTTTGGCTTTGCTTTTTGTCATGCCAGCTATTCTTAGGCCACTCATGGTCAGTTTATGCACATGGCCCAGGCTTCCGAATATCAGTATGGCAAATCTACAGCGATACCCCAGGTTTGTTATACTTCCAAGTAATGGTTGATACTTGGAATGTTTATCTTGGAATGCCTGGTCCATGTACAAATCAAAGACACAGCCCACCTCCAGAATCAGGACCTCCTTGTGACTGGTGTCAACAAAGACAACATCAGGTGTATTCGGGATGTTAGCAAAGACATCGCATGCAGCTAAACCAATCTGGTAACACTCTTGAATGTTTATACATTGCTGCACTAGATGGCACATACTTTCGAACTGCATCAGACACTAGGAGGTCAACAGTGTGGGTGTCGGGATACCAGATTGACAGATTGTACTTGGTTGGTAATACTTACAGTCTTGCTTTGATGGTGAATTTTAAAACATCCTCCCCAATAGCAGCATTTTTGTACATCGAATGTGAAACAGAGTTTCAGAGAGTGATCAGCTGAATCAACACAGGCCAACTTTCCCTGCAGTCGAAGGCCACGCCAATGTTCTTTGGCTTCAGTCTGTTTCGTGCTAAGCAGAACCCTTCTTGCCGTTTCTTCCTGTAGTCTAGTGTCCGCTCCCTGGTGGGTGAGGGTAGCCTTCACTACCACGCTGGAGTCTGTAATTAATCCATCAGAGATGGGCACATTTCCGTTGTTTTTTGCCCATTTTAGCTGTTTAACAGTTCTATTTGTCATGTCTCTCAGTGCATGTTGTGCGATGTGTACATTGGCAAATAGGTGTATCTTCGCCAGGGCCACTTCTCTCACAGCCTCGAGCTTCATGACTATAGGGAGGGGGGACAGATCGATCAGGTCGAGTCGACGGTGAAACTCTCTAGTGAGCTCCTTGCCTTGCTCCCCCCACTCGCCAGCGATGTTGAACTTATGGCCCAGGTATGGGTACGTCTCATTACGGGCGTACACCCTGATGGGTTGTCCCATAATTAGGAAGGAGGGAGGCCAAAACATGTCAGAACCCTACTGCATTAGCGATGGCAGTTACAACGGGTGTGTGCGTGGTTATATGTTTAAAACAGTAAGCTGGCTCGTCTCACTGCTCTCTGCATGCAGCCGGCGTGCACACACACACACACACACACACACACACACACACACACACACACACACACACACACACACACACACACACACACACACACACACACACACACACAGTGAGTGTGAGTGTAAGGTGTGTGTGTCCAAATTGAACTTTTCAGGAAATAGAAAAGATAAGCTGTGTTAAATAGAGGACCTATATTGTAGTTATTTAGTCACAAGCTTCTTTCTTTCTTTCTTTCTTTCTTTCTTTCTTTCTTTCAGATATCCTGCTGATGACCCCAGAGTCCAAACGACAACATTGCAGAGTTTGAGGATGTGATGATGAGATCCTGCAGCATCTTACACTGATGACGACATCGATTAGAAGACTGCTCAAAGTAGGAACCATGTTTTGATTCATATACCAAAGACTGTAAAAATGGGACCCAATGCCTCCCTGCTTGGCACTCAGGATCAAAGGGTTGGTTGGGGGGTCAAATCTACTAATCAAATGATTCCCGAGCGCGGCACGGCTGCAGCTCACCGCTCCTAGGCTGCGGCTCACCGCTCCAAGAGATGGGTCAACAAATTTCACTGCGGTAACGTGTGTGACAAATCGTATGACTTTGATATGCTGATCATTATTATAGGCCTATATGATCCACCTTTCATGTTGATGCACTCCTCCATAGTTCTTATACATCTGTTGATTTAGCAAACTATTGCAAGGGAATAATGCTGTCTTTGGGTAAACCTGATAATCTGCATAGAATTCTGTAGTGTGTGTGTGATGCCTTTAACCCATTTAGACGCGGCTTCTAAAAAATATATCTTCTAAATCCTGACAGTTTTCTGAAAATATGTTTCTATATCAGTGGTTCTAGAACTATTTCATGTCAAGGACTCTCAAAAATCATCTGTAATTGGCCTCCGACTCCCATCTGAAAATATGTTGTTCCAGGGACGCCCCCCAAAGTCAAGATTTGAGTTAAAAACGTTCGCTCTGAAATAATTATATATTCAAAGATTTGCACCAAATTTTCACGATAAAAAAAAAATAGCAGATCAACATTTTCACGGTTTAAAAAAAATAGCAGATCTACAAGGATGCAGCGTGGCACTCAGTGCCGCGCCACAAGCTTGTACATCTGCTATTTTTCAATACCTAAAGTATAACATAATGCTTCAAACACCAAAAGGGGTTCCTGTGCTGAGCGGGTTAAGATTATCTGCTAAATCAATTTGATAAGATTATCCTGTGTAGTGTGTGACACTATCGGATTTAAAAATAGTCTAAGATTGAAAGAAAAACTAATGTAACAGAGGCCCTAAATCAAGGGCCTGAGAATTACTGCAGAGAGATCCCAACCTTAGCTCAGTAGTAAGGTATTTATTTTTTATACCACGATTTTGTAACTCATTTTTCACCCCTGTGTCAATCATCTAATGTGATCCTGGGCTCTACACACCCTCCTCCAACCTAGTCCCCATATATGGGGGACAAGGGGAGAGCAACGGACTTGAACTCATGCTTCCTTCATGCACGAGTGTCCAAGTTGCTCCTTTACACCTGACAGGGGGGAGTTTCCCTGGTTGGCTCGTGGAAGGAACACGTTATTCCAACCAGTTCCTTTCCCCTCCATCAGGCCCCCCGGCTGGCCAGGGGGAGGCAGTTTTAGTGACCAGGATTACTGCATGTTTTTTGTGAGGGTACCTACCCTAGGCGGACACGGGGAGAACATGCAAACTCCACACAGAAAGGCCGCTACGAGCTTGTAGGTCTGCTATTTTTGAAAAATCGTTAAAATGTGGCACAAATCATTGAATATATATTTCAGAGCGAACATTTTTAACTAAAATATTTGCTTCTGGGGGGGTCCCTGGTCTGGAACTACATATTTTGAGATGGGGGTCCGTGGCCCAATAGAGAATTCTGGGGGTCCTTGACATGAAAAAGGTTGAGCACCACTGACATAGAAACATACGTTTTTCAGAAAGAAATAGGATTTAGAACCCTTTTTTTTAATCGACCTCAGTCCAAAATGGGTTAAAGGAGCACTTTGCAGTAAAACTAAAATCTGCTGCCCAAACAACACTGCTCCTTGCAACCGTTTGGACCCCAAGGGTCATCATGGTGACCCTTTGGTGTGGTTAAAGGAAGACTGACACGCCCCTCGGGAGCTAATAACTGCTATCAAACAATGCTATCATGATTCTGACGTCAGAGTGGCGAAAGCTTTCCCCAACGACTTCTATGCGGGCTCGCCGGGCTTGGTGGCCGTGGTAGCATAGCAACTTATGCTACTATTTTGGTGTCACATTTAGCTTGAATACTGGGTGAAAGTCTCATTAAAAAAATAATTTTTTCGCAACATTGTTCAGGTGAACTGTGTGTTTATGCTTGTTCATTGTAATAATCAATATCGCTATGATTATTTTATTTATCGCCGCGTCGCTCCGCATGACAACATAGTCTAGCCCGTCTCAGATGCAGGCTGCACACACACGGACGGACGGACGGACGGACGGACGGACGTATAGTCTCTGGTCAGGTCCCCGCATTGAACTGGGCATGTGTGTACGCACACACACACACACAGACACACAACTTTTAGCCGTGGCTATAGTGCATGACAGCGGGGAAGAGATTCCGTGCCATTGCATGTGTGTGTGTGTGTGTGTGTACACACATGCCCAGTCCCCCGTAGAGGCTCATGATCTCGTCCGCAAGACTATGCCTCGGCATAGCGATATTTATTATTACAATGAATACAAACATAAACACACTATAGTTCACTTGAACAATGTTGTGGTAACTAACTACGGTATTACAGAGTGAGAGCGAGGGTGTACATGTCAGCCTGCGGCTGAGAGGGGAAAAGAACAGTAGTCGCGCTGCTCTCACAGCGGCCAGACAACAGCAGACCGTCCGTAGTCGCGACTGTCGCGCTGCGGGGCTGAGAGGTCTCAGAGCGGGCAGACAGGGGTGTTGGCGACCGGGGGAACATGGGACTCCAGTCCAAAATTTGCGCTTGTGCTGCAGTTCCCCTAAAAAACCCCACGCCAACCTCAATTGCATTCAAACTAAGCATTTCTGGCGAAAAAATAATTTTTTTCAATTACATTTATAGCCAATATGACGCTAAATGTACCGTCAAAAACGCTAGCCTGACCTATAGCCACTTGTTGCTAGCGCCGTAGCCCCGTTTCAAACTGTTTCAAACTGTTTTCAGTCAGACCACGTGATGTGCTGTACCACCCATATTAATTTCGGGGCATGTCAGCGGACCTTTAAGGAAGCAGGATGCATCACTGCTGTTCGACCCACAGGGGGCAGAGTAGAGCAGCCCACTCCCACAGCTAGCTACAGTGTTGGGCATTCAAACAAGTTACTTTGATTATAATATTATTCAGAATCAATCTCTATTGTTATCTTTATTCTACCCAGGGACGAGAGGTATTACTGACCAAAAACTGTAATATTATTACATATATGTAAAAGAAAAAATTGTAGTAGGTTAGAGATTGCTGTTTTATTTTATATAGATATCTACAGTACATTTTGCAGCAGAAAAATTGTTTGGCTGATATTGGTGACTGATTATTCAGCTTGGCTGATAATGGTGACTGATTATTCTAATGAATTGGATTCAGTTTTTTTTGCGGGTGGGGGTAGCAAAATTACGTATGTAGTATATTTCTTTTGAATCCAAGTAATATAATATTATTGTGTTTTGTAAGGAGTACTAGATCTGAGTAATATTAGCTATCAGCTATACTGCAGGTCAGGAACTAGGGATATGTCGATGAGACATTTTGGCCCGATATGGATATCCGATATAATTAATTGCTGTTATGGCCGATAACCGATATTACCGATCATGTCGATATGATCTCATTCTGTATTGAAAAAATATATAATAATTTTGTCTATTCTGAAAATTCCATATAACAGCGTATCTGCACTGCAGGCTTAGGCAAGTCAGATTTAACTTTAATACCTTTTTTTTATATTTAATATTGTGAGCTTGTAGATCTGTTCAAGCTGTTACTTTGTGCTTGTTTATCAGTAAAGACAGACCGATTAATCGGACCGATTAATGAATCGGTCTGATTGATTAATCAAACCGATGCAGATTAATCTAAAAACAAGTTAACAACTAAAATCGGCGATACCGATGTGTTTGCCGATTTAATCTCCCATCACTAGCAGGAACTCCTATACGGTATAGTTGTGTGCATTAATGGTCCTGTGTGCTGTAACTCTGTGATTTACCCCCATTTGAACCCATTTTGACCTGAGATCAGATTCTAAAAATGTCTTCTATACATCCTGACAGTTTTCTGAAAAAGCTATGTTTCTTATGTGTTCAATTTTTTTCAAAAATAGCAGACCTACAAGCTCGTAGCGCACCACTCGGTGGCGCGCGATGAGCTTGTAGATCTGCTATTTTTCAATAGCTAAATTATAACATAATGTTTATAACACCAAAAGGGGTTCCCACCCAAAATGGATTCATACAATTGAATTCAGTGATTTCTATACCGGTTTACCCCCATCTACTGTAATACAACTCTTCTTATTCTCTGACTGGGACCCCAAAGTTCACTGTAAAATCAGAAAAGTGTTGATTTAAGTCTTGAGCTCTGTGTACAAGTTGTACTGTACAGGGACTCCCATCCCAGGTTGAGAACATTAAATATGATATATATACATATATATGTATATATAGGCTTACGTTAAAATTAAACAAAACCTTTAGCCTTGTATATAGCATAGATCAGGGCTGGGCAACTTTGATGATGCATATAGGGCCAATATATTTCCACACTCATTCCAGAGGGGCCACAGTGCATATTACTGTCGTAGCAAAAATTAGCCGATCTACAAGCTCAAAACGCGCCTCAATGCGACACGTTTTGAGCTTGTAGATCGGCTATTTTTTTGCAATATTTGAATTGAAAACCTGAATATTTCTTTGCTATTTTTGAATTGGAATCCTGAAAAGTAACCTTTTTTTTATTGAATTTCAAATGCATTTAGTTATAGTTATGTTAACTTTCTCTCAAAGACAATAATGAAGTAATTAAAGTGGGTTTGGAATTGTAACAGCTGAAATCAATATGTATTCTGATATTAACATGAGGGCCGCATTGAGTGAAGGTGGGGTCCGCATGTGGCCCCCGGGCCACCAGTTGCCCACCCCTGGCATAGATAGTGTGTGTGTGTGTGTGTGTGTGTGTGGTTAAATAAATGCTAATTATTCTGGGTGTGACAGGCACCCCCCCTCCCCCCTTCCAGTGTGTGCCTCTTACAAATGTGCGCCACGGAACCCTTCTGGTTTAACCCATTCAGCACGGGAACCCCTTTTGGTGTTTTTAAGCATCATGCTATATATTTTAGCTATTGAAAAATAGCAGATCTATACCGAGTGATATGATATGATATAGTACTTTATTGTCAGTTCACACTGTAATTTGTCTTGCGACACAGCAGCCAAGTATGCAGAACACGTATACGCAGGGCTCGACGCTTAGCATTTTTCCAAGTAGCACGTGTGCGCCTAAGTTGAAAAATCTAGTAGCACACAAATTATTTTAGGAGCACGAAAAATGATTTTTCATTTTAAGGGGCGCTAGCCCCTCCTATATACAGCCTTTGTCCCCACACATCTCAAAATGAGCCATTGACAATCAACAGAGAAATTACGTCAAAATTCTGCTAAATATGACATAAATTAAACGCCATTGACATTGAAGGGAAAATGTATGTCATATGTAAACGAGCAAATCAGCTAACCAATCACAGGCAACAGGCATTCTGATTGGCCAGTATGAGATGATATCTGATGTATGATGACAAGAGCGCCCCTCACTTCACATGGGTGTGGTTTTCTTTTAATTAAGTGATATGAGGTAGGGGTGGAAAATAATGTCAAAATATTATATCACTATCTTTTCAGCAATTATCACAAAATAGTGATATTCATCATGATATCATTGTTATGTTTGTTTTCATATAATCTATATAATCAATTTGTTTTATGCTAATACTTTGTAGATAGATCGATAGTAGCTCTGTTCCATACCTCTAATACGTGCAACACATTAGAGCTATGGACCAGAGCTAGATAGATAATATGTTGCTCATGGATGGATAGACAGGCTATCCGTTTTTATCCTGCTGTTCTATCATGTTAGTGTGACATTCAGACAGTGCAGAGGCTGCTCGATGGTGAATTAGTATTGTAACATTCTCCTTGGCTTTGACTGACTGAACTGGCTGGATTACCGTATTAATATCAGTCATTCGCATTATCATTTATGCTGGGCACACACTTTTGTAAGCAAACGCTAAGCAAGGGTTGTTTTTGATAAACATCAATCCGTCCACTCCATGTGTGTGTGTGTGCGCGCGTGCGTGCACGGCTGCACGCTGTTTCACCCGCGTTTGGTTAAAAGTAAGTAACGTTTGAACTTTGAACATTACAAACAAACTTTGCAAATAACGTGTCGGGGTCCAAGCAATTCCTTCTGAATCTGTGCTATCATGCTAATGCTATCCCGTCTTCTTTTCTGTCTGCTGCTGCTGACAGTCAGCAAGCAGTGACGGAAGAGCACGGAGCAGCAACACAGGGAGGGGCGAGGCGGTGGGAGCAAAGGGGACAGATCTTCAAATGAACACCGCATTGAGCCTCGACACGTTGTTAGCTTGTAGCTCTGCTCTTTTTGGCGAACGACACCGCCGTTCAGAAATATAAATGTAGGTATAGAACTACGACTATAGAATGTGCACTTGCTGTAGACAGAGACTTGTCTTTATCACGATTGAACGGTCAAATCCTGTAGTCGCACCTGTGCTACAAATTGAATTTTACAACTCGCACGGTGATATTTTTAGTCGCAAATGCGAGTACCTAGTCGCACTGTCGAGCCCTGCGTATACGTCACACATTTGACATAACACAAAGAACAAGACAATTTACATACATAAAGACATGAAGACAAGAGCAATATCCACCGCTTAGATTATCCTGTGGCTACTACAACTCCTGATTAAGCCTCAAGGTCGACTGGTGGACAATGGACCTGTGTGCCGCGCCATGAGCTTGTAGATCTGCTGTTTTTGAATATTGTTAACAGAGTCAAAGTTTAAGTCAAATCTTTGCTTTTGGTTGGGTCCCTGAAGAAACAACATATTTTCAGATGGGGGTCGATCGGCGGCCAACTACTTTTTGGGGATCCTTGACATGAAATATTGAGCACCACTGATCTAAAAACATCATGATTTAGAAGACAGTTGTCAGGCCTAAATGGTTTAATATTCAGTGGCGCGGCGGGCCGCGCATGCCAATGATCGCCCACTGTCTGTCCAGACCCCTCCGGCAGAGTTTCAGGCTACATTTTAATTAGGGATGCACCGAAAGGGAAATTCTTGGACTAAACCGAATACCGAATATAGGAAACAGTTGGCCGAAAACCGAAAATAGGAAACAGTTGGCCGAATACCGAATATAGGAAACAGTTGGCCAAAAACCGAATATCTGAATATGATTAATATTATATATGTTTTTTCCTACCATTGCTGTCATGGCCGTACCTTAAAACTACCTGATTTATGGCAAAAAAAATGGTTACGGCGAAACTTAACTTAAATAATAATCACTATTATGGGTCCATAAAACTTTTATTCAGCTCTTTTGAATGCGGTTTGTATTCGGTGATATATTTTCTGCCTATTCAGGCCGAAACCGAATAGGCCGAAAATGCATTTATAGCCGTTTTCTGCCGAATATTTTCTGCGGCCGAATATTCGGTCCATCACTAATTTTAATGGGTCAGGATGGGTCAAACAGTACGGGGGGGGGGGGGGGGCAGGAACAATGGGGAGCCTCTCTGGTTCTGTGTGATAGGCAGTTTAGCAGTGAGCTGGGACCCCCCAGGGGACGCCCCCGGGGAACCGCAGACCCCCAGAGGGGAACACGGCAGCATGCGTGCGTGGGCTTTAAATGCGGAAGAGGGAGAAGTTGACCTTGTTCAAAACGTGTGTCGAACTTGATTCCGTTGGTATACAGATAATACAGTATAGGTGGCGCTATAGAGGACCTATTTTGTAGTTATTTAGTCACAAGCTTCTTTCTTTCTTTCTTTCAGATATCCTGCTGATGACCCCAGAGTCCAAACGACAACATTGCAGAGTTTGAGGATGAGATGATGAGATCCTGCAGCATCTTACACTGATGACTACATCGGTTAGAAGACTGCTCAAAGTAGGAACCATGTTTTGATTCTCTGTATGCTGCGTGTGTATACTAATGACACACACACACACACACACACACACACACACACACACACACACACACACACACACACACACACACACAATTTTAGTTTTTCATTTGAATCCACAAATGACAGTTAATTTTACAAGGAGACAAATATAACAGTTGACAGTTCATTGACACCTATAAAGAGCCCAAACAGATCAATATTTGGCAAGTTGCTTTTTTAGTGTGTTGAGCGCTCGAGCCGCTGTGCCGAGAGAGAGAATGTGTGTGTGGCAAGCGAATATCCCCGAAACAGTGTTTTCAGATGCGGGAGGCAAACTAATATCCCCGAAACAGTGTTTTCAGATGCGTGAGGCAAATGGGTGTCCTTGAAACACTGTTTTCAGATGCGTGAGGCAAACGGGTGTCCTTGAAACACTGTTTTCAGATGCGTGAGGCAAACGGGTGTCCTTGAAATACTGTTTTCAGATGCGTGAGGCAAACGGGTGTACTTGAAACACTGTTTTCAGATGCGTGAGGCAAATGGGTGTCCTTGAAACACTGTTTTCAGATGCGTGAGGAAAACGGGTGTCCTTGAAACACTGTTTTCAGATGCGTGAGGCAAATGGGTGTCCTTGAAACACTGTTTTCAGATGCGTGAGGCAAACGGGTGTCCTTGAAACACTGTTTTCAGATGCGTGAGGCAAATGGGTGTCCTTGAAATACTGTTTTCAGATGCGTGAGGCAAACGGGTGTCCTTGAAACACTGTTTTCAGATGCGTGAGGCAAATGGGTGTCCTTGAAACACTGTTTTCAGATGCGTGAGGCAAACGGGTGTCCTTGAAACACTGTTTTCAGATGCGTGAGGCAAATGGGTGTCCTTGAAATACTGTTTTCAGATGCGTGAGGCAAACGGGTGTCCTTGAAACACTGTTTTCAGATGCGTGAGGCAAATGGGTGTCCTTGAAACACTGTTTTCAGATGCGTGAGGCAAACGGGTGTCCTTGAAACACTATTTTCAGATGCGTGAGGCAAACGGGTGTCCTTGAAATACTGTTTTCAGATGCGTGAGGCAAACGGGTGTCCTTGAAACACTGTTTTCAGATGCGTGAGGCAAACGGGTGTCCTTGAAACACTGTTTTCAGATGCGTGAGGCAAACGGGTGTCCTTGAAACACTATTTTCAGATGCGTGAGGCAAATGGGTGTCCTTGAAACACTGTTTTCAGATGCGTGAGGCAAACGGGTGTCCTTGAAACACTGTTTTCAGATGCGTGAGGCAAATGGGTGTCCTTGAAACACTGTTTTCAGATGCGTGAGGCAAACGGGTGTCCTTGAAACACTGTTTTCAGATGCGTGAGGCAAATGGGTGTCCTTGAAATACTGTTTTCAGATGCGTGAGGCAAACGGGTGTCCTTGAAACACTGTTTTCAGATGCGTGAGGCAAACCGGTGTCCTTGAAACACTGTTTTCAGATGCGGGAGGCAAACGAATATCCCCGAAACAGTGTTTTCAGATGCGGGAGGCAAACGAATATCAAATGGGTGTCCTTGAAACACTGTTTTCAGATGCGTGAGGCAAACGGGTGTCTTTGAAACACTGTTTTCAGATGCGTGAGGCAAACGGGTGTCCTTGAAACACTGTTTTCAGATGCGTGAGGCAAACGGGTGTCCTTGAAACACTGTTTTCAGATGCGTGAGGCAAACGGGTGTCCTTGAAACACTGTTTTCAGATGCGTGAGGAAAACGGGTGTCCTTGAAACACTGTTTTCAGATGCGTGAGGCAAACGGGTGTCCTTGAAACACTGTTTTCAGATGCGTGAGGCAAACGGGTGTCCTTGAAACACTGTTTTCAGATGCGTGAGGCAAATGGGTGTCCTTGAAACACTGTTTTCAGATGCGTGAGGCAAACGGGTGTCCTTGAAACACTGTTTTCAGATGCGTGAGGCAAATGGGTGTCCTTGAAACACTGTTTTCAGATGCGTGAGGCAAACGGGTGTCCTTGAAACACTGTTTTCAGATGCGTGAGGCAAATGGGTGTCCTTGAAACACTGTTTTCAGATGCGTGAGGCAAACGGGTGTCCTTGAAACACTGTTTTCAGATGCGTGAGGCAAACGGGTGTCCTTGAAACACTGTTTTCAGATGCGTGAGGCAAACGGGTGTCCTTGAAACACTGTTTTCAGATGCGTGAGGCAAATGGGTGTCCTTGAAACACTGTTTTCAGATGCGTGAGGCAAACGGGTGTCCTTGAAACACTGTTTTCAGATGCGTGAGGCAAATGGGTGTCCTTGAAATACTGTTTTCAGATGCGTGAGGCAAACGGGTGTCCTTGAAACACTGTTTTCAGATGCGTGAGGCAAATGGGTGTCCTTGAAACACTGTTTTCAGATGCGTGAGGCAAACGGGTGTCCTTGAAACACTGTTTTCAGATGCGTGAGGCAAACGGGTGTCCTTGAAACACTATTTTCAGATGCGTGAGGCAAACGGGTGTCCTTGAAATACTGTTTTCAGATGCGTGAGGCAAACGGGTGTCCTTGAAACACTGTTTTCAGATGCGTGAGGCAAATGGGTGTCCTTGAAACACTGTTTTCAGATGCGTGAGGCAAACGGGTGTCCTTGAAACACTGTTTTCAGATGCGTGAGGAAAAGGGTGTCCTTGAAACACTGTTTTCAGATGCGTGAGGCAAACGGGTGTCCTTGAAACACTGTTTTCAGATGCGTGAGGCAAATGGGTGTCCTTGAAATACTGTTTTCAGATGCGTGAGGCAAACGGGTGTCCTTGAAACACTGTTTTCAGATGCGTGAGGCAAATGGGTGTCCTTGAAACACTGTTTTCAGATGCGTGAGGAAAACGGGTGTCCTTGAAACACTGTTTTCAGATGCGTGAGGCAAACGGGTGTCCTTGAAACACTGTTTTCAGATGCGTGAGGCAAATGGGTGTCCTTGAAACACTGTTTTCAGATGCGTGAGGCAAACGGGTGTCCTTGAAACACTGTTTTCAGATGCGTGAGGCAAATGGGTGTCCTTGAAATACTGTTTTCAGATGCGTGAGGCAAACGGGTGTCCTTGAAACACTGTTTTCAGATGCGTGAGGCAAACGGGTGTCCTTGAAACACTGTTTTCAGATGCGTGAGGCAAACGGGTGTCCTTGAAACACTGTTTTCAGATGCGTGAGGCAAATGGGTGTCCTTGAAATACTGTTTTCAGATGCGTGAGGCAAACGGGTGTCCTTGAAACACTGTTTTCAGATGCGTGAGGCAAATGGGTGTCCTTGAAACACTGTTTTCAGATGCGTGAGGCAAATGGGTGTCCTTGAAACACTGTTTTCAGATGCGTGAGGCAAATGGGTGTCCTTGAAACACTGTTTTCAGATGCGTGAGGCAAACGGGTGTCCTTGAAACACTGTTTTCAGATGCGTGAGGCAAATGGGTGTCCTTGAAACACTGTTTTCAGATGCGTGAGGCAAACGGGTGTCCTTGAAACACTGTTTTCAGATGCGTGAGGCAAACGGGTGTCCTTGAAACACTGTTTTCAGATGCGTGAGGCAAACGAATATCCCCGAAACAGTGTTTTCAGATGCGGGAGGCAAACGAATATCCCCGAAACAGTGTTTTCAGATGCGGGAGGCATTCTTTTATACCCTGGCAGGCTGGCATTGGTACATATCTTCATCACGTCATATGCTCAGATGTCTATGTATATATATGTATATATAATTTATGAGTTGATTAGTGGTATAATGTGGTTACTCGGGTGGTTTGAAAATAATTCTGATCCGATATTTATATTTTTATAGAACACTTATGCCATGTCACAATTGTACAATATCCAAAATCACAGACAATATGTAGTCTAATAGGGATGTCCCGATCACGTTCTTTTGCTCCCGATCCGATTCCGATCGGGACAACCCTAGTAATGTCTGTATCAGAAATTACTTTGGATATATAACATTTAGTTAAACTTATTAGAATTCCCATTTGCCTTCTCACTAACGGGTGGTAAATGTCCCACGGTCCGGCACCGTAACCACAGCTCTAACCCAAACCCGCCTCATCTCTACTTTACCTCACTTCTTTCTTTCTTTCCTTCCTTCCTTCTTTCTTTCTTTTCTTTCTCTCTACCTACCCCCTCGCTCTCTTAACACGTCTTGGTATCACCAAATCTCACTTTCCATCCCTCACCCGTTTTCAATCTCTTTCCTGTTATTTTCTCCATTCCATCCAATTTCACATCTCCTCAATCACTCGTTCACTTGCTCCCTCACCCAACCCCCTCCACTTTCCTTCTGTCTTTATCTCTATATACAGTATACTGCTTCCTTCCACCAACCTCTCTCTCTCTCTCTCTCTCTCTCTTCTATTATTCTCTTTATCTTCAGCCCGCCATGGATCTATCTCTACCTGTTCAGTAGGAAGAAGGGGAGCATCAATAAGGCGGCCATATATCGTCAGGAGAAAGGTTGCAAGCCGAGCTCTCTGGATTGCAGCATGACGGACCAGAGTACCCTGCAGCAAGATGAGAAGATGACACACTAGTTCATGGACGCCCACGGCTGCAACACTCGAAGTAAGAGAGACACAACTTTACGACTTCTCTCTGAAAACCATGTGTCAAAATTTGAAATACTCAGTGCTTTTACTCAAGCGTGTATTATCATATATCCCAACGACACTCTAATACACCTCAATGGCAGTTGGCCAACATGTTGCTGTAGAAATACTTAATAATTTAAGTTTATTTATTTATTTTTTATTCAAAAGCTTTGTAATCTGATGGTTAGTGCTATATAGTGTTTGTTCAGTAACGGGGGTCTCCCTGTCTCACCAGTTATAAATAAACAGAAAATGCATTTTCAGGTGGGTCACCAATTTCATTGAGAGAAGAACCCATTTATCCGCTTCCATTGTATTGTATTCCAATTTTGTCTGCTCATAATATGAGCAGACAATTATATTTATTTATTTCATTTCATCACTTCCTATTTCACTTACTCCATCCTGGCCAACTGTGCGCGACTGCTATACCTCTGAGAAATATGGGAGTGGATGGGGAGGGAAGCCTCGCCCCTGTGGGGTGAGGCTTCCCCTCCCCTACTGGGCGGGGTTTTTCCTTACTAGGCAGGGTTTTTCTTTTCTTTTACATGACTTGGGCGTGTTATAATGAAGTAGACTCTAGACAAGAATTCCAGCTTGTAGCATGCCTTGTTAGGCAATAGACTTTCAATCCATACCTTCTGAGTTGAGTTGAATCCTGCTTGTATCACTTTTGTGTCCACCGCAAACTACTGCTTTGGTCCGACATGTGTTGCTCTGCGGTGTTTCTAGCTCTGCTTCAATACTGCAGCGTGTACACACAGGTTCCCCTCCCCTTCCCCCTCCTACTGTAGCTGTACAGTACTGTACCTTGGGTTTGCGTGTCAGTGGGCTCGCCATCAGTTGCAGCCCTGACACAGCCATCCTTATCCTTCTCTCCCTGACCTGGTCTATGACCCATGGGAGGCCTCCGCAGATGCCCACATTTCTGACATGGTCCTCTCATGTGACATCATTCTTGTGTAGATACTAATGTTGATTTTGCAAATTTAAAAAAAATTAGTTTGTCCCGCAGCCCTCAAGTTGGTCCAAATTTGTCCCCCACCACCTTGCCCACAGGGGATTGGACCACCTTAGATGACGGACTTGCGAGTGTGTGTGTGTGTGTGTGTGTGTGTGTGTGTGTGTGTGTGTGTGTGTGTGTGTGTGTGTGTGTGTGTGTGTGTGTGTGTGTGTGTGTGTGTGTGTGTGTGTGTGTGTGTGTGTGTGTGTGTGTGTGTGTGTGTGTGTGTGTGTGTGTGTGTGTGTGTGTGTGTGTGTGTGTGTGTGACTGTGCGGTGATCAAAGTGAATTATAGTGATTCATATGGGCTCAAGTTAAATTACCAAGCAGTTAAGCACATATGTTGTTAGTTCATGTGTTCAGTTCATGTATTTATTTTCATCTCCCCTGTGTCTCATTAGGTAGATTTAGAGCAGATTTAGTGCACCAGCAGATTTGGAAACATGTGACATCATTCTTGTGTAGATGCTAATGTTGATTTTGACAGAAGATTTAGTTTAGTCATAGTCTTTTGAATGAAATGTCATTTAGTTCTAGTCCTGCTGGCCCTGTACAGCAATGAATGCCTTTACTGTTGCTATAAACAACCGCCTCTGGAGGTTATCTCACTACTCAGATCTCCACACTGTACTCATTCCATGCAAGGTGCCCTCTGGACCTTCAAATCCTGTTCCCTCAAGGCATATAGGCACGGAGACAATTGAGGTCATTCACTATATCTCGAGCAGTGTCCTGCTGGCATTGGCAATGGTTTCCTCCATGTTGGATCCCATAACTTTAGTTTTCTTGGCATTGAGTTTGTGTCCAATCTTCCTGCATATTTCTACTGCCACTACTTTCTCTGCTGTGTATGCGACTAGGGCAATGTCATATATTGCATACATATTACTGCAGGCAACTTCTGTTTACTTTATATAAAGGCTGCACTAGAATTGTAATATTCATCAGTGTGCAATGTGCATTTAAGTCTACTGTATAGTTTAATTTCAGCCCCATGGCAGAGATAATACAGCTAGACCATATTTTGTCCCTGTAATTACGCCTTTAAATAAAGTCCCTTTTATTTCGCTTTGAACTTTGATACAAAGTTACTCACTTCTGCCGGTGGCGATAAGACGTTTTCTTCTTCTTCTGCACATCCACCTGCAGGAATCCAGATACACTTAATTTTAGAATCATTTGATTATTCCCTGGGGGTCCAACTAGTTCACCACCTGAAAATCAATATGGTCGCTTTTTCAGTCTGGCTCCTCGTCCCCATTGCCTGGAGAAATAAACAAGAGGAAGAGAATCAGCCTGCAAAGAAGAGAACGCTGCCACACTTCACACAACACTTATTTTCCACTGGGTCAGCGCTGGTACAATTGATCTTGCCTTTTTTGCAAGCATTGTGGGTGTTTGGGGGGAGGTGGGGGTGACAGGAAATCATCTGGGTGGTTTTCCTCCACAAGCATTAACAGTGACCCATGTTTGGCACTCCCTGTCGCTCCAGCTCTTTAATAAACAGAAAATACATTTTAAGGTAGGTGACGAGTAGCTATTCATCAGCTTATTGTTTATAGTGTTCCAGTTCCAATTGCGTCTGCTCATTTCTTTGTGTCATCACCAGAGTTGGGGTCCGTTACTCTTAAAAGTAAGGCACTACATATTACATATTACTTTTGAAAAAAGTAATGCCTTACATTACTTTATTACTCCCTGGAGAAAGTAAATAGTTACATTACTCGTTACATTACTTTTGCGTTACTCCATAAAATTGCCTGTCGCATTGTCACATAATTTACCACTTAACAAATCTTTATAATCCTAATAAGGACACAAGATCTTTCTTTATGCTCTTTACCAGGTTGTGGAGGAATAAAACAAAATGGGCCTTTCCAAAACGGTCTAGTGCAGTGGTTCTCTTGACCTTGTAAAACTTTTTCTATGCAAACTTCTAATCAATTCTTCAATCAATCAAATCAAATATATTCAAATAAAAATAATGAGACTGAGAGAAATCAGTAGCCTATATGTTCACAGTGCTTTAGGATCCCTTTCTTTATGATGTGGAGTTCCCTGCTCCATTCTCATTAAATGTAGTTTTTCATGTCGGCATATTTGGTTTATTCATCTCTGCATTAAGCACACATTCTACAACAAACAAACCGACTGGCAGTTTTGGAAGAGAAACAAGCAGCCATGTCAATGAAAACAAGCCCAAAAGAAGCCTGACTATAGGATATTATAAAACAAGCCCAAAGTCGCTTATAATAAGCGGACATGGCAACAGCCCAACGTCTGCTCCGTCTCTGTGACAGTGGGAGACTGGCTCGCTGTGTGGAGCAGAGCAGTGCTGCTGCGGAGATTTTAATACCGAGACGACGTAAATGACAGTTATGACACAAGCGCTGTAGGCTATATCGAACAACGGACATTGATGTGTCCGGCCAGAGGTGGGAGGAGGACAGGTGGGTCTAAAACCGGACGTCTGGCCCTTAGAGTATATATACAATAGAGAAGACACCCAAGTTCTCCTCCCGTCCACTTGCATTGAGTTGCTCAGAAGCGCATGAGGCGAATCCACTCCTCTTTCCGGTTTAGGAGCAGTGTGCATTCTGGATGGATTGTCCTCAAACACATGAACGCGCGAGCGACCGGCAGAGTGGACGGAGCCTAGTGCGCGTTCATGTGTTTGAGGACCAAACCTTACCAAACTGCAATACCTTCTTCGGCCACTATGTCCATTGCGCTTCAGGATTTCCTCTGGGTGTCTTCTCTATTGTATAATAACTCTATGGTCTGGCCACCCTACGAGTCCACGACAGTAGCGAAAAGTGCTGTGCTGCTGCTGATCTGACACCAGTTTGACATGTTCTAGTCCGCGACTCCAGCGCACCATTACTTTTCATGTTCAACTCATCTCCGTTGTGTGCATTATTCTCCAAGTCCAAATTAAGCAACACTGCTGAAAGCAGCCACATGACGCAATTAAGTAACGAGTAACGGCAGCGCTAAAGCGACCAGTAACTGTAGTGTGATTATCAATTTTGGAGGAGTAGTGTCGTTATATTACTCGCTACCGACCAAAGTAGTGTCGTTACAGTAACGAGATTTTCCGTTACTCGTTACACCCAACTCTGGTCATCACTTACAATTCCACTTAATCTGTATCCTGACTGCGTTCTCTAATTCTATAGAATTGGTATCCTGACCTGAAAATATATTTTCTGTTTAATAAAAAGGTGGAGAGACATGGAGACTGAGCGGCATTTACTGTCTGTACAAATGCCTCTATTGGTCCTGGAAATGACAAAATGCAGATACATGGACAATTAAACTCACATGGCAAGTGAAGTTTTCATATGATATAGAATTAAGTATGTTTGGCACAACATCTTTGTAAGCAAGCTTTCTCTGTAATGAATATCAATTAATCTAAACTGCTCAGTTGATCTAAATTACATTATGAAACTGCTCAGAAACTGGTCGCTGATGTTGACACGCTGGTTAAAGCAAAGTCTGAGATGTGTCTGGAAACAGCATGAAGTAAAGTCTTTTTTAGTTGTTTTGAGCTGAGCCTTTTCTGTTGGGTTGCAGCAAGATGAGAAGATGACGCACTTGTTCATGAACGCCCACGGCTGAAACAAAAAAGACTAAACTGAGGTAATTGTCTGAGTTTGATTGCTGAAAGTAGACCTGCATAAAACATGTGTAGTAATTACAGCTGCAGCAAATTTGCAGATGGAAATGTTTGCTTAGACAGGTAATGTCCTCACTTCAAATTTAATTGTTGTGTGTGTGTATGTAGATACTGTAGTTATAGCAGTGACTAAGGAAACAGACTGAAAAACAATGCTGTATGAGTGAATGTGTGAGCGCAGGTCCGCAACTGGTTCTGGCCCACATCAAGTGACCTTTTGCCCAATGCGGCCTTCACCCCAAAATGGGTTCGACAGGCCTGGGTTACACGGATGTACTGAATGTATGATATGAAAGACAATACAGGAGGCTGTAGTTGGGTTACACGGATGTACTGAATGTATGATATGAAAGACAATACAGGAGGCTGCAGTTGGGTTATTCTTGTGTATTCAAAAGGCACAATTACATGTTGTGCAACCATACACACCTAAATGTGATTACATTCTAGTATTCTGTGCTTCACCAAATATCGTTGCATTGATGATTCTCTGTGCTACTCGTACATCGTACAGCTTCGCTTGGACTAGAAAAGAAAAATCATATACACTACATTACAGTATAATTACTTATGTTGACCGTCATAACAATAAGGGAAATTATGCAGCTAAATGCACATTTCCAGTTGCTAATAGCATGTATTTGGTCTAGTAATTCAGTTCAAGTATATTGTTCCAGTAGAGGTTCTGCCAAAGAGGATATTATACGTTATATTGTATATTATATAAACGTATAGGACATTATATTATACAAATAGGACAGTTTGGACATTATACAAACTGGATTTATTCTAGTTTCTCTAGCCAGTGGTTCTCAACCTGTGGTTCCCCAGTTCAAATGTGATTATTTTGGGGCGCCTCTTGTATAATTGGCTGCCAAAATATGGTTTGGTGCCTTGTCAATGTACTGTACAGTATGTGCTATTTTACCCTTATGAATCAGCAGAGTAGTATTAAAATATTTGCCCTGTTATAGTATGCGACATGTGCTTATTGTGCTATATTCTTGCTGCTACAGTACAACATTCTGCTATACAGCACTTCTTGCTCTGGGAAGTCAAACTGGGGCGAGGACATTTCCCGCTTTGGTTATGAATCATAGTATAATGGCTTCACATTGTAGGGCATGTAAGGACATGATTATTATCCATAATTTCTCACTGCTATATACAGTAGGGTATACTGTAGGGCCTATATATATGAAACCTGAATGTAGCCGTTTGTATGTGCATATATTGTACATGCATTGCACAAACCGTTCCAATGGTAGGTGACAGGTTGTCCTTCATAGACTCAAGTCTAGACATATATAGCACTTCCTCTTCCCCAGTAGTTACATAAAAAAGAGGGTGGCAAAAGAAACACGAAACAAGCTCAGGAGCGGCGGTGCGTTACGTAGAGCTTCTGTTTTTGAACATTTCTGAAAATGCCTGCCTATAATGATTCCCCCAAAATAGACACACACACACACACCACCAGCTTTAAAGTGGCTAATGAATATTTGATTGCAGACCAAATATTCTGATATAGATTTAAAAAAAAGGTTCAGACCCCAAATGACGCCCCTGCTACAGATGATTGTCCTTGGCATGAAACCACCCCATCTCCTCCTCTAGCTAGGCAGAATAAAACCACTTTATGTACTTGTGGAAAAACAATAAGTGTTCATCAGTATTCTGGAACTTGTATTTGTATCCTTTCTGACCGAAATATCGTTGTTTTTTTTGTTTTGTTTTTTTACTATGATGAACTGTGTCCTTTGAATGAAATGAATGGTGAACAAAAGGGCACTTCTCAGTATCCCCCTCATGAAAGGCCCCAATCGTCAGTTCTGTTTCTTGCTCTCCAGCAGGGGGCGGTAGGGAGGCGGCGACGTTTTCCCAGACAGCAGAGGAAGGACTTGATCAAAGAGCAGCACGGAGCTGGCCATACCTGGAACACACAGGGTTAAATTATAACTAGGGATGGTGCGATAACCGATGCCCGAAAAATTCAGATAACAAGGTTATTGAGTACACGTTATCAATAAGCAAAGGCTTATCAAGCCTCTTATGGAGCATAGCGGCCCATGGCGTCACGGTTAAACAATCAAGACAAGAGGTGATCAAGTAATAAATGTAATCATCCATGCTGGCACAAACTGTCTAAAAATGTGCCTGCCAACCAGCGCTGCCCGGGGGAAACTAAATTACGCTTTCAAAGTGATGGCACACATAGTAACCAGTTAACCGTTTATTTAATATTATTTTTATTGGTAAACAGGTCAATTGCCTTCCACCAAAAAAGGTACTGTATTTTAAGGTACTGGTTCTGTTCAGAATCCCTAATTTAACACTGTGTGGGGACTGGGGAGTAGGGAGCTGGTTGTGACGTCATCCCCTCCTTTTATAAGGCACCTTGCCAGCACTAGCCTCTGTCGGATTATTAATTGTCAATCTAGTCTGTATGAGAATCTAAAACTAACTGCAATTTAAGCATTCTGAATTTGCTCCTAAAACTAAGAAATCGCCAAGACCTAACTTCGGATTATACCAGCTGGTCAGCACTTTCCCGCTCTTGTGACCAAGAACCTTCTCCACCCTTACACAAACACACACTTATATAAGAATGTGTAGAATAGCGTCAGTGCGTGCATGTGGCTCCAGTGATATTGTAATGTGTCACAGAGGCACCACTAGTAAGTGTTTATGTCAGGACCTTCACATCCTCCTCACAATTCAGCCTGGAAAGAAGGCAACCTCGCTGCCGTGTATTTGAAGTGGGTCAGGTTTAGTATTTTGTCCTGGATGCCCGTTATAGCATCAGTGGTCTTTTAATCACTTAAGCCTCATTCATACTTTGTCGTGCAGCGAAAATAGCCGATCTACGAGCTCAAAGCGCGTACGTGTTGTGAGCTGACGATACAAATGCCAAGGTTGAAATGTTGTTAGTTCTGAGAGTGGAACAATAATGACCAAGTGGACCCATAAAAGGTCCAATACAAGACGTACGGTACTGACCCAGTACGGGGGCCAGCCAGTACACCAGGGAATATTCCAGGAAGCTGTTGCCACTGCACGCGAACTGGGTAGAGAAGGCCAAGGCTGGGTTCAATACTGCCCCTGTCACCCCACCACCTGGAGGGAGAGAGAGAGAGAGAGAGAGAGAGAGACACAGACAGCTGTTATTTATAATGGGCTCAAACATTCTGCAAATATAGCCTATTTATTTACGTCATTTAATATGTTGTTTAATGCATTCAGATAGGACTTTTCTGTTTGGCTGTATGGGCTGTCAAGGACAGCAAGTAGGCGTTCCTGCATAACTTCCAGGTATGATGATGTCACGCAGTGCATATGCATACCCTCTAGTCTATACACCCCTGGGGGAATCCAGTACTGTATATAGATATACTGTAAATTTTTTAAGTGGTTAATCATTAGCTGTGTGACTCTGCCACCTGCAAACACACACACACACACACACACAAACTGTATGTACATACTTTGTGCACACAACGTTAACATGTAAATGATAGCAATGTTTGTGCTTGAGAACGGGAGTTTTGGGATGGCCTGTTCCAGAAACGATTTGGTCCGAAATACGCCCTCTTGGATATCTGAAAGCTTGTCTTTTTGAGGGTTACTGCAGCTCTCTTTCTCCCCAGCCTCTTCGTATCCAAAGACAATAGAATCATGACAGCCTGCTGTCAATTCAATTCACTTTTGACAATTCAAAGGACTTTATTGGCATGAGAAAACGTTCGTAAAATACGTTTACATTACCAAAGAAAACAGTGGAACAATATACAATCAAAGCAAAGCCAGAATATCAGTTATCAGTGAATCAGTTTCTATGTACTGAGGTCGCTCAATGCAGACAGTGCAGGAATACACACAATGATTAGTAATCTTGCTGCTGTGTTTGCACATTGTTGTGAACACAGAAAAGAATAAACACATGGAAAATGTATAAAACAAACAAAAAAATTATGCAAGTCTGCAGTTCTGTCTATTCTCAATGAGTTCACAGTGTAGGCTATACCCCACATACACACACACATGTCACACACACACACACACACACACACAGTCACACACACAGTGAAATGAATAATAGAACAGATTACCTGCGTACACCAGCGTGGTGACCACTGCGGCTATCGCGTGCACGCGGTACTTCTCTTCCAGCGCGTGCGTGTGCGTGGCCGCCGTCTGCACCGCGAAGGCGCACGCGAGCTCCACGGCGGCTGCGTGCGGCAGCGGCGCGCGGATGGGGCTCTCCACGCAGCGCGCGCCGTTTAGCAGCGCGTGGCGCGCGTGCACGTCCGTCAGGCCGAGGCTCCACGCGGCGGGCGCGGCCGCGCGCGCCAAAGCCGCCGCCGCGAACTGGCACGCCACGCGCCGCAGGGCGCACGCGCGCGTCATGCGGCCGCGCCAGACGCGCTCCAGCGCCGCGCACGGGTTGCCCACGCCCCCGGCCGAGGTGAGCGCGTGCACCACGGATGCCGTGTACGTGAGGGTGAGCGCGAGGCGCGCGTCCACGCCGCCCACGTCCGACAGGAGCTTGAGCTCGTGCGTGCACGCGCACACCTGGAAGGTGGACACGAGCTCCACGGCGTACGCGTCCAGCCCGCGGCGCGCGAGCATCGCGGACGCGCACAGCAGCCTCCGGAGCGCCGTGCACAGCAGCACGATGCACGCCAGCAGCGCGCACGACGCCCACACGTCTGGAGACATCTGGTGGTCCTCCTCCAGTCCTGGTGGATGTCTAGTGGCCGTGACCGTGACTGTCTGTCACCTGCTGGCTGTGTGTGTGTTTGTCTGCGGTCTGCAGGCTGCGGCCACCACCACCACCGCCACGGGCTCTATAAAGTGCAGCTGTGCTCTACTGCCGTCAGTGCCGTGCACTGCAGATGGAGCTGCAGATGGATGGAGAGCAGAGAGCACAGAGCATAGGGTAGTGTTAGTGATAGGTAGAGAGCTGCAGCAGCTGCTCACGTGGTGCGGAAGTAACTGAGTTCGCTATAATAATTAGTTATATGCTCTGCAGTCCGACGGTGTCGCTCGAAGAGAAGATAAACAGAAATATGCCACGCGGCACGCGCTTCTGTTTACACTGTAAGAACTGTACAGCATCATGGCTCCGCAAGACTTCTGTAATAGGCAATTTTAAAGGTGACAGATGGGGTATTGCCCCCCCTCCCTGGTGGCCAGCTGTTTCTTTTATTTTATTATTATTATTATTTTTATTTTTTATTATAAATTGGCCTATAGGCTATATTTTAAATACATAGGCCTATAGGAGATGTGTTTTTTTATTTATATAATTAGGTCGTTGCTATAACGTTTCGGGCGAGCCATTTGTTATAATTTCTCAAAATCTTTGCAAAAAAAAGCATTGCAGATCTACATCTCAGCACAATATATGAGGCTCTCAGCACCATGGACGGCACTGTAATAATTAGGCTAGCCTGTGCTGTGTGCTCACTGTGCTGTCCTGGTGCTGACATCTCTCTCTGGGCCTTGGCTTGGATCCCCATCATCCCTAGCCTGGATCCAGCCCAAAGACCCCACCACTCTCAGTCTGAGTGGACTGCATCACAAGCTACAGTCTGATAATCAGGCTACATCATCCCCATATTGTGGCTTAGTTGCAATCTAGTGGTTCAGGGTAGTGGTGGAGCAGCCGGACCGGATGGGAACCGGTTCCCAGTTGGAACCCGGGCTCTCCCAGAGCCCGGGTTCCAAGTGTCCAAGAGTCTATATGGGACTGAAGCGGTTACTGTATGTTTTGTGATAGGCCTAATAATCAAAATCTACAAAGTAACTAAACTAAGGTTTTCGAATAAATGTAGTGGAGCAAAAGTATAATATTTGTATCTGATATGATGTATAGCGGCATTGTAGCCTATTATATGTAGTGGAGTAGAAGTGAATGTATTGGAAATTGGAAATACTCCAATAAGTTAAACACCTCAAATACCTACAGATACCTCAAAATTGTACTTAAGTACTGTACAAGTAAATGCACTATAGTTAGTGTCCACCAGTGCTAGATCATTATGAGAACACAACACATGTTCTGGCTATGCATTCAGTGTGAGGGAAGGCTCTTATTTACTCTCTCTCACCTATAGATGTCACTGTTGCCTTTTTAATGCGTTCACTTCCAGACATGACCTCAAGGTGTTTCTGTGCCAATAATGTGCATTTTTCTTCTCAACAGAGTTTAATATGAGGGCATATGGTTTGTTGAACTGTATGATATATGAAGCACGTTATCAATAATGATTATTTTTTTCCGGCTACAAATCTGTTCATTGATTTGGTATTGATTCATTAGTATTAGATATGCTTGGGCTCAGTGGTGGAAATTTCACTTTCTTTTATTATAACTTTACTGGAGTATTTCCAATTTTGAATACTTTTACTTCTACTCCACTGCATCTCAGAGATAAGTATCGTACTTTTTTACTCTACTACAATTATTTGAAAACTTTGCAAAACAGACATTATCCACCTAATCCCTATACTTTGGCTATTTCCAAATTATTTTACTCATTTCTACTGTGACATGCTATGAAAATGAGCACTTTTACACAACACAAGTGACACAATTTGAGTAGTTCTTACACCATTGCTTGGGCCGGATTCCTCAAAGATGCTATATGTTGTGTCATTTCAATTGCCAGTAGTGGAAAAAGTAAAGTATTCACATTTAGTATCATCAATACTTTTTTTTAACGAATTGTGAGCCTACTTACTGCGTAATGAGTAGGCTATACTTTCTACTTTTGGTAGCCTACTTTAAGTACATTTTACAATGTACTACAATGCACTATTGACAACAATAGTTTTGTACTTTTAACGTTGTAACCTAGTAGCCTATTTCTACATTGCAGTATTGATCCTTTTATTTGAGTAAAAAACAATTGAATACTATTTCTTTCCACCACTGATTCTCAATCTCAAAGCAGAGAAGTGGACTCTTCCTTCCTTCCTTCCTTCCTTCCTTCCTTCCTTCCTTCCTTCCTTCCTTCCTTCCTTCCTTCCATCCTTCCTTCCTTCCTTCCTTCCTTCCTTCCTTCCTTCCTTCCTTCCTTCCAGACCAGACCACGCCCCCTCATCAGCACAGAGCCAATGGGGAATCTCTCACGCCTATTGAGACCCGCCCCTCCATCCATCCCGTCCCTTTAACAAGACAGACAGTCGGATCCACCAATAGCCAGCCGGCAGGAGCCGACTCCAACCAATGGCCGTACGGTACTGAGGAAGGGAGGTGAGGGGAGGGCGTTGCCATGTGAGCACTGAGCAGCAACTGAGCATGCTTGCTTCTGTCTGTGTGTGTACCGTGTATGTGTAAGCGTGCGTGTTTGTGTGCGTGTGTTTAACAATAGCGTTCGCTCGCTAGTATGGATTGGTCAAGCTTTCTTTCTTGGCCCGTAGACGAAATAAATAAATAAATCGGAAACGGGGCGATACCGTGGCGTGAGCCCGCAGCTCCACAGTGGAGTTGGCCTGCCCTAGTGTATGTGGAGTGTGGACACACACACACACACACACACACGAGTGGACAGAATACACGAGACGAGACTCTCTGCCTGGGAGGAGGAGTGTGCGTGTGGATTTACCACCACGAGAAACAAGACGCCGCACACACACACAAGGGGGATATTTTCTTCTTCTTTAGCCCGACCTGCTGCTTGTGGGCAAGAAGAAGAAGGAGAATAAATAAACAAAGACGTGGTGGTGAGTACCGCTATTGTTATTATAATGAGTTCGTTACTTTCATACGTTATTTTTGTAACAATTTTCCTTTCATATCTATTTTTATTTTGGGGGGAAGCTATTCTAGCTGCTCCTGCTTCTAGCGTGGCTAGTGTGTACTGTGTGTGTGTGTGTGTGTGTGTGTGTGTGTGAGAGAGAGAGAGAGAGAGAGAGAATGAGAGGGCAGTGCAGCGGTGCTAACTAAAGCCCTGTCTACGCCGACCGGTGTCGACCCCCCCCTCCCTCGAAACATATTTAAAGAACAAGCTATCACATACTGTAGTACACACACACACACACACACACACACACACAAAGCGACGAGCGACACTAAACGGGCGCGCTTGTGTGCGTGACGTTATGTACTGTGTATGATGTATGTACTGTATGTATGGCTGCCTGTCCCATTATGACAGACAGACAGACGGTGGGTCCCATTATGACAGACAGACAGTGGTGGGTCCCATTATGACAGACAGACAGTGGTGCCCATTATTATTATATCTATAGCCTACATTTTTATATCTATAGATAGATGTATATATGCAGCGCAGGCATGGGTGAACAAGTATAGACGCACAGTGTGTGTGTGTGTGTGTGTGTGTGTGTGTGTGTGAGAGAGAGAGAGAGAGAGAGCGCATTAGCCATTATACCACCACCATGTGCAGGATTTATTTATATGGTCATTTTAGCCCACCGCCCTGGCTGGGGGGTGTCCCCCCCCCCACCCCCCTCTCTGTTTTATTATTGATGATATCACTGGTCAGTTGCTAACAGACAAAACAGTGGGCCGCTGGATAGGGGTCAGGCTTTGGTGTGGTCTCACAACTCCAATAAATCAGTTTGTACTATAGTCTATTGATAATAGTCCAGGATTATTAAATCAGTTTGTACTATAGTCTATTGATAATAGTCCAGGATTAGACATGATCAGGCCTGTCACAATTTTTACATGATCGCCTAATCGCAGGTTATTTAAGATATTTGAGCTTATTACCATATTCTTTCTTTGTATGTTTAAGTTATTTATTTGTCATATCTGCCCTGTGCAATTTGTGATTATACGAAGCCTAAAAGGCCACCAGAAATTCAATTTTCAATTTACAGTTTAGACGAGAACAAAAACATTGTAATACATCAACATCAAATACATCCGAAATAGTCGTCATGAATCATACATAAGCTAAGAACCCAACAGTGGAATATCTATATCATGAAACTATGCGTGTACACTGTATAGAGTGCTATGTCTACATGAATTGCTATAAGTAAGTTACTTAAGTTTAGCCTTTGCGTACGCCTGAAAGGTCTCTGAGGCTATAGGGCTATAGAGCTACAGGAAGTGCAATAAAAATTGCAAATACAAATTGTAACCTTCCAACGTTCAATGCAAAAAAACAAACAATTAAATCCTTTGGTTATTTGTGTGACAATGAATCGTCAATTTAAATGTGTAACCGTGACAGCCTTAGGATTAGACCCTTTTTGGAGCTGTGACCTGACCACTGTCTCCTTTTTCCATAAATATGTTCCAGTGGTCATATAAACAGGGAATTCCTACAACTACCCCCAGATTACATCAAGACAGTTCAGTTACATTACAAGGTCTAATTTCCACTCCTTCGCTCCCTTCACTGCTCCTGTAAATAACTTTAACCTAAATGATTTAGTTCCACATATTTAATGACACAGCGGTTTGGGACAGTAAAGTGTCATTGATTTAGTGGACGGTTCTCGCCGAGGGCCGCAGAGCTCTCTCTAGGAGTCTGAACTTGGCATCCATGCACGGTGCATTAACAAATGTAACTCCACTCTCATTACCAGACGAAAGGCCTTTTAAAAAACACTTTAATTTCAAGATACACATTTCTCACTTCATGGGTCTCTGTTACTGTATACTGTAGCTTATGTTTTCTTTGTTTTTCATTGTACCTCTGTCTGTCTGTCTGTCTGTCTCATTCTCGGTCTGCACTCTGCATTTAGTTTACACATGATTGATTGATTGAAATATTTATTAACGGTTTGCAGAATTACAGTACATTTCAAGCACAAACTCAATACAAAGACTGTTAACTGTGAGTGGACAACCCAATTAAGCATTACACTTGTTTACAAGAGGGTCCACCATGTTCAATTCATCAAAACATTTAGAGACGTATACAAATAGACACTTCTATATAGTCAAAGAACAGAACAGGAGTGTCACCGCAAACTGGACTCTGAATGAACAGGCCTTAACTGTAGTTCAGTTGTTGCGCTTGCAGGGCAGACGCTGCCCTTTGCTCCCGTCATAAGAACAAGCTATCCTTAATGTCCCCTGAATGCATTCCTGGTTAATGAGAAACTCGGGGCAAAGAGAAGAGAAGGTGACTTAAGTGTTTCAGGCCTGATCTTGGAACTGTGCTTCAGTACGCCACTTAACATCGACTGGCAAAACATGCATATAGTCAACAGAGTCTGTCTGCAGGCAGGCAGGCAGGCATACATTGCAGACAGTAGGTCAGTCAAGGTTTGAACCAAAATAAATTGCAATAGTAATCGTTCAAGGTTTTTTTATATGGTTGAAAGTTGTGGTACCATTAACAACCTATATAAAGCAACATTTGCACATTTTCATTATGCTTTAAGTAGCATGTGACGTGTCAAACTAGGGGTTATTCATGATTCTGGACCAATTCCAAACGGTAGTGTTTTAGCCGAAAAGGTATGGGCTGAAGCATAAGCTTTATGCTCAGGAGTCAGGCCATACCTTTTCGGCTAAAATAGTCACTATGTTGACTGTAGTTTTGCACAAAAACACTCCGTGGGCTAAATTAGGCCATAGCCACTTGCCCTTTTGGGCAAGTTCATAGCCACTTGCCACTAGCCACTTGCCCTTTTCGCAAGTTCATAGCCACTTGTCACTAGCCACTTGCCCTTTTCGGCAAGTTCATAGCCACTAGCCGCTTGCCCTGGCTTTGGCCTAATTTAGCCCAAGGAGTGTTTAGCCCAAATGTGATGACCTCATCACATTTGTGATGACGGCTATGTCAGGTTTTTAGGCCAAGGAGTGTTTTTCGTGCAAAACGAATGCTTGCAATGGATTCAGAATCATGAAAACCCCCTAGTTTGACACGTCACATTCTACTTAAAGCATAATGAAAATGTGTACATGTGACCTTAAATAGGTTGTTAATGGTACTGGCCAGTATGAGATGATGCATGCTGTACGATGATAAGAGCGCCCCTCACTTCACATGGGTGTGGTTTTTCTTAATATTTCTTTATTCTTTTGCGGCTTTCGCCTTTTATTTTATATTCGTTATAGAGGGACAGACAGTAGGCTGACAGGAAATGAGGGAGAGAGATGGGGGAGTGACATGCAGTAAAGGCCGTCGGGATCGGGAGTCGAACCCGCGGCACACTGCCAGACTTGGACTATACCGGCCAAGGTGCCTGGACCGCTGAGCCACGGCCCAGCCTGGGTGTGATGTTTTTTAATATGATATTTGGAGGATGACCCTAAGAAGGCTCATAAAAAACCTTGGACTACTATTGCAATTTATTTTTAGCTTAGATTGACTGGCCTTACAGACTTCCTGGGCCAGAGCCTTGGTTCAGGACCCAGATATGTGTCCTTACTTACATTCTTATACCACTATATATTATCTGACATCATTGTTATCTTACACTATTACATTTGTTATTATTGCTATTGCTACTACTTGCCTGTACCTCCTCTCTGTCTCCGCCCTCTCTATTTGTCTCTTATTTCTGTCCCTCGACACGGTCGAGCGGCCACACTCCCTAGAGTCGGGTTCTGCTTGACGTTTCTTCCAGTTAAAAGGGGGAGTTTTTCGTTAGCGCTGTCGCAAAATTGCTTGCTCTGGGTGGGATCTCTGTTGGTCCTTAGCGCTACATGTAAAGTGTCTTGAGACGACTTGTGATTTGACACTTGAATGTGTAAACCCTTGAGTGAATATTTTATGAAAAGTCTACATCTAGACATCGCATCACACCTTATTCTACAAGTGGCAACCACACTTGCATCATTGTAGTTTAACTCTGTGAGTGTATACTCAACCACACGTCCACTTGGTTCTATTATATTATGTACACTCTCAGAGCTAACGGAGCCATAATAAGGGTCCCACTTTGGGCCCCTGGTGGTGGTGGTGGTGGTTCCCGCTTCCCGGACGGTCCCGGCGTTGAGGAGAAGCAGTGATTTTAGGACGTAAATAAATAATGGTTGAACATCAAAGTGATCCAGGGTGTGGTTGTCGTGTTGGCTGTATACGTTGCTGGTGGTGCTGTTAGACACAGTTACCATGGAGACATGGGCGTGGTTGTGGTATGTGGGTGGACTGAGTTTGTGTGTGTGTGTGTGTGTGTGTGTGTGTGTGTGTGTGTGTGTGCCGTCCGTGCGTGCGTGCCACTGTTTATATGCAGTCAGGCCAGTCAGTCAGGGTTACTTTTGGCCATGACAGTCCAGTCAGCTGGGGGTGGTTGTACAGTTGACTGATAGGGTCTGCTGCGAGGGGGGTGTGTGTGGGGGGAGGGGGGGGTGGTGTATGAGGCGAGTAGTAGAATGTCAGACAGAAGGCAAAGGAAGGGGACATGCTGACGGAGAGAAAGTGTTGGCGACTATAGCCCGTTAAGACCTGAGACCAGATTCTACAAATGTCTTCTAAAGCCTGACAGTTTTCTGAAAATCCCTATGTTTCTATGTCAGTGGTGCTTAAAGGACCCCCAACGTTATGTATTTTGTATTTTGCCATCAGAAAATGTTTTGTACCAGGGACAAAAAGAGGAAGATTAACTAAGTCTGCACACTATTTTGAAAGCTCCCCAAAAACTTTTTTTACTAAGGCGGGGTAAAAAACACAAGGTTTCGGCCTCTGTGGCCTTCGTCAGGTATAATAAATATTATTATTATTTGGGTCGATTAATTTGGTTACCAACTCTCCCATCATTTGGCCGGGGAGTCGGGGACCACCTGGAACGCACTCAAGGACCACTGGTGGTCCCCGCCCGGCCCGGCCCAGACGACTGGTTGAAAATACCACTGGCCTCGTCAATGAACCACAGAGGTCAAGTTCATGCGGCTAAACCCCCGTGCTCTACTGTGGCCCAGAGGGACTGAAACGAGACCTAATTAAAGACCTCCAGACTGGAAGCTTTGATCCTAAGCGGGGCTGATGCATGTAGGTTGTAGGTCTGTTAGAGAAAGGTCTCTGTGGTGATGCATGTCTGCAGACTGCAGGTCTGTTGGACTCTGCTCTCTGGTGCTAATAGGCAGACCAACGCCAGGCCTGATATCTCAGCTTCACACACTCTGTGTGTGTGTGTGTGTGTGTGTGTGTGTGTGTGTGTGTGTGTGTGTGTGTGTGTGTGTGGCTGAATGCTTGAGTGCTTAAGTATTACATTCACACACCCTGTAGCCCTGCATCCATAGAGACTGGGATTCTGTGCACGAGTCTTGGTGCATATGAGGGGTGTGTACTGTGTGTGTATGTGAGGGATGTGTACTGTGCGTGTGTGTGTGTGTGTGTGTGTGCTGACGATGTTACAGTTTAGTAATTAACACGATCAGGCTCCATAAAATCTAGGTGTGTCTCTCTCTCTTCCCTGATCTCTCTATGTAGCTCTCAATTTTATTTTATCTTTAAGTCTTTAAGTGTTATTTTAACTTAGTTTTCTGGTGATTGGTGAAACATCGTCCTCTCTCTCTCTCTCTCTCTCTCTCTGCCTCGCTCTGTTCTCGTGTGGAGGAGTGAGAGAGTGAGACGTCTCTGGAGACGCTGTCATCACAGCTAACCTGCTCACTGAACCAACAATAATATACACTGGCTATAAATATAGCCCTCTCTCTCTCTCTCTCTGTCTCTCTGTCTCTCTTCCTCATGACTCAGCGATATTTTACCTGTAAGGGCGACCCAGGTCAGGCGGTATAGTGTATAGCAACCCTTGTTATTTCTTTATTTACTTATTTTATTGGCGTCATGGATGGAAGGACGCATCCATTGTGAAATTCATGTCAGCATTTTCCCATATTTCAACCTCTCTCCCCTCCTGTCGTGTCCTCGTCTCTCTGTCAGATTGAAAGGTCGTCTTACCGTCTCCACCGTTCTGTCTACTCGTCTGTGTCTGTCCGTCCGTCTGTCCTCTGTTTCTGTCTTATCATCATTATCACTGGCAGGTGGAAAACCTCGTATGTCAGGAAACGGAACGAACGTTTTCCGTGAGCATTCTGTACATCGGCAATTTGAACTATACTTTCACTTTCAACTAAATACATGTACTTATGTACAGTTTTGAGGTATTCTTTACTTGAGTATTTCTAATTTCAAATACTTTTTACTTCTACTCCACTACATCTCAGATCCAAATATTGTACTTTTCCTTACAAACTTTAGTTACTAGTAACATGTTCTCCCCGTGTCCCCTAGGGTAGGTGCCCTCACAAAAAACATGCAGTAATCCTGATCTCTAAACTACCTCCCCCTGGCCAGCCGGGGCGCCTGATGGAGGGGAAAGGAACTGGTCGGAATAACGTGTTCCTTCCACGCGCTACGTCCGGCCGGGGAAACTCCCCCCTGTCAGGTGAAAAGAAGCAGCTTGGACTCCTCATGCATAGAAGGAAGCATGAGGTCAGTCCGCTGCCCCCCCCCCCCAGGTTGGCAGAGGAAGTGTAGCACCCAGGATTACATTAGATAATAGGGACTTCAAGCAACGACGGCTACGGCAGTCGGCTCCGGCAACCGGAAAGGGATTTCTGATCAGTGCTCGATAGATAAACCTTCTTGCCGTCGCAGCCCTTTCTACTACGGCAGAACCTACACTTACACGTAGTGTCTACAACGCCATGTCATAACCATGTTTATTGAAATTATAGCTGTCATACATTAATTACATTTACACCGATTGCTCCATCACCTCTCCTATGCTATGTAATGTGTTGGCATGCTCTGAATGAAGAAACAACGCACTTAACACCACGGCACCGAGTGCCACGCTATGAGCTTGTAGATCTGCTATTTTTGCAAAACCGTGATAATGTGGCGCAAATCTTTGAATATATATTCTTTCCGGGAACAACATATTTTCAGATGGGCGTCGGCGGCCAATTACATATAGCTTTTGGGGTCCTTGAGAACCACTGGTTTTTCTGAAAACTCATCATGATTTAGAACGTAAGACATTTGTAGAATCTGGTCTCAGTCCTAAATGGGTTAATTGATTTAGCAGCTATTTGTGTAAACGGCAAACTGTGTCGCGTGTATAGCTCTATTGGTATGATAAGACACTCCTGACATGGTTGAAGTATGCATATTAAAAAATACATAAAGAATGGTCACATCTCAACCTAGATAAGACAAACACGTGGACCATGCGACACTGACTGTAATGATCGTGATTATTATCGAAGATAATCAATTTTCACTCTGCTGTCCCTGCATTCTGTTCACTCTCTCTCTCTCTCTCTCTCTCTCTCTCCTCATTAAACGACATCTATCCTGTTGGAGAGAGAGATCCATACAGACTGTTACCCAGCCAGTGCTACCGGTCAGTCTGCTGAGTGCACTGCTAACCGTGCCATGACACCGGCCAGAGCTCTCTCTCTCTCTCTCTCTCTCTCTCATCCATAAGGCATGGATGAGCTATGTCTAATTGTCGTCGGGGGAAATAGGGCTTAACCTTGGCGAGGAGTCTGAGTTGAAAGTAGCTAGCTTTGACGACGGAGCTGATGTGTTAGTCCATTGTAAATGTGCTGTCAACGATTACAGCAAGGCTTTTGGCGGCGGAGCATATATTGGGGGTGAGGGTGTCCGCTGGGGGGGGGGGGGATAAGGGACGCGTCAGTATCAGGTCTGAGACGATGATCCCGGTTTTGTTTTGATCGAGTGTCAGAACATTGATGACCGAAAGAATAACGTTGCATATACAAGCGGCCGAAAGGAGTTTTCTTCGACGGGTGGCTGGCATCTCCTTTAAAGATGGAGTGAGAAGTTCAGTCACGCGAGAGAGAGACTCAGAGTATAGAATCGCTGCTTCTTGGCCTGGAAAGCAGCCAACTTAGGTGGTTCGGGCATCTGGTTAGGATGCCTCTGGGGCGTCTCCCTAGGGAGATCCTTGACGCATGTCCCACTGGGAGGAGACCCCAGGGCAGATCAAGGATCAGATGGACTGATCAAATCTCCAAATTGGTCTGAGAGTATACCTCAGGATCACCAAGGATGAAGTTACTAATGTTGCTCTGGAGAGAGAGCGGTTGAAGATGGATGGATAGATGAACATTGCTGTCCATCCATGTTTTTGACCTCCTCTAGTCTGAGCAGCCGTGAAGTGGTTTGGAAGGAATTTTATAGATCTGGACGAAGTGGTGGAGTTCAGAGATGGAATCACCATTGGAAATATCATGTATCTCTCTCTCCATCTCTCTCTCTCTCTCTCTCTCTCTCTCTCTCTCACACTCACACTCACACTCACACTCACACACACGAATGAGCATAATGCAGTTAATCAGAGATTAGTTACACATTCCTTAACCGTAATCTATTGGTACATCTGGATTACTTTATGGCTCTGGAGGACACACCACTCACACACTGTGTGTGTGTGTGTGTGTGTGTGTGTGTGTGTGTGTGTGTGTGTGTGTGTGTGTGTGTGTGTGTGTGTGTGTGTGTGCGCGTGTGTGTGATTTGTTGTACTTAGGTGTAACTACGTGGCCAGCTGTAGGCCAGCCATCTATTGTACACAATTTATAATTGGCAGATTGTAGTTCTTTAAAACACCCTCTCCTACACCCTCCCTCTGAGCTTTCCTACTGTCTCTCAGCTTTCCTACTGTCTGTCTCTCCTACCCTGTCTGTCTCTCAGCTTTCCTACTGTCTGTCTCTCCTACCCTGTCTGTCTCTCAGCTTTCCTACTGTCTGTCTCTCCTACCCTGTCTGTCTCTCAGCTTTCCTACAGTCTGTCTCTCCTACCCTGTCTGTCTCTCAGCTTTCCTACAGTCTGTCTCTCCTACCCTGTCTGTCTCTCAGCTTTGCTACTCTCTGTCTCTCCTACATTTATATCTCCCTCTCAGTTGTGCCGCGCAATTCTTGCTCAAATGTGAATCTCAATTTTCCTCCACGAGAATTGAGATCACGATTCTCTTCTCACACGATACGTTTTTCTTCCTCCATGAAAATATTTATTGTCTTTAGTCTGTAGTTGCTGAACGTTAATTACTCTAATTACTTAAAAAAGTGGCACCTGGAGCCATAACTACTGCGGCTTTAGTTTAAACGGACAACATCAAAGCTCGACTTAAACCTCTCTGAAAGTGTTGTAGCAAAAAAATATAAGAGTTAACTCAAATCAATTGGACAGCCGACTAGGGCTGCACGATTCTTGCTCATTCTTGCTCAGCACTATCGCTCAGATTCCCTTCCTTTCTGGGCTGGGGTCATACAGTAAGTTTAACAGCCAGCCCATTTTGGGCGGGAACCCCTTTTGGTGTTAGCATTATGTTATGCTTTAGATATTGAAAAATAGCAGATCTACAAGCTCGTAGCGCGCCACCGAGTGGCGCGCTACGAGCTTGTAGGTCTGCTATTTTTGAAAAATCAAAGAACCACTGACATAGAAACATAGCTTTTTCAGAAAACTTGTCATTTTCAAACAGACATTTTTAGAATCTGATCTCGGGTCAAAATGGGTTAATGTGATGTTTCCTCTTATACTCTCTCTCTCTCTCTATCCTTCATGTCTCTCTCCCTCTTCCATATATTTGTTCTCACCTCCTCTCTCTCTCTCTCTCTCTCTGTGTTCCAGGCTGATCATTGGACCCCGTTGCTCTGCGTTCTCTTTCTCTGAGAAGACGAGTGACCTCAACAGGACAATTAAACGGTAAACACGGCCTCAGAGTCCTAAACGCTGTTATTAACCTCACTCCAGTTTAGTAGTGCGTTGGTATACTGGTCTCACTCCAGTTTAGTACTGGTCTCACTCCAGTTTAGTAGTGCGTTGGTATACTGGTCTCACTCCAGTTTAGTACTGGTCTCACTCCAGTTTAGTACTGGTCTCACTCCAATTTAGTAGTGCGTTGGTATACTGGTCTCACTCCAGTTTAGTACTGGTCTCATTCCAGTTTAGTAGTGCGTTGGTATACTGGTCTCACTCCAGTTTAGTACTGGTCTCACTCCAGTTTAGTAGTGTGGTGTTATACTGGTCTCACTCCAGTTTAGTAGTGCGGTGGTATACTGGTCTCACTCCAGTTTAATAGTATAGTGGTTTACTGGTCTCACTCCAGTTCAGTAGTGTGGTGGTATACTGGTCTCACTCCAATTCAGTAGTGTGGTGGTATACTCAGGGCTCGACGCTTAGCATTTTTCCAAGTAGCACGTGTGCGCCTAAGTTGAAAAATCTAGTAGCACACAAATTATTTTAGGAGCACGATGAAAAATGATGTATTTTTAAGGGGCGCTAGCCCCTCCAATATACAGCCTTTGTCCCCACACATCTCAAAATGAGCCATTGACAATCAACAGAGAAATTACGTCAAAATTCTGCTAAATATGACGCCATTGACATTGAAGGGAAAATGTATGTCATAAGTAAACGAGCAAATCAGCTAACCAATCACAGGCAACAGGCATTCTGATTGGCCAGTATGAGATGATTTCTGATGATGTATGATGACAAGAGCGCCCCTCACTTCACATGGGTGTGATTATTTTAATGAAGTGATATGAGGTAGGGGTGGAAAATAATGTCAAAATATTATATCACTATCTTTTCAGCAATTATCACAAAATAGTGATATTCATCATGATATCATTGTTATGTTTGTTTTCATATAATCTATATAATCAATTTGTTTTATGCTAATACTTTGTAGATCGATAGTAGCTCTGTTCCATACCTCTAATACGTGCAACACATTAGAGCTATGGACCAGAGCTAGATAGATAATAAGTTGCTCATGGATGGATAGACAGGCTATCCGTTTTTATCCTGCTGTTCTATCATGTTAGTGTGACATTCAGACAGTGCAGAGGCTGCTCGATGGTGAATTAGTATTGTAACATTCTCCTTGGCTTTGACTGACTGATATTAATACGGTAATCCAGCCAGTTCGGTCATTTGCATTATCATTTATGCTGGGCACACACTTTTGTAAGCAAACGCTAAGCAAGGGTTGTTTTTGATAAACATCAATCCGTCCACTCCATGTGTGTGTGTGCGCACGCGTGCGTGCACGGCTGCACGCTGTTTCACCCGCGTTTGGTTAAAAGTAAGTTACGTTTGAACTTTGAACATTACAAACAAACTTTGCAAATAACGTGTCGGGGTCCAAGCAATTCCTTCTGAATCTGTGCGATCATGCTAATGCTATCCCGCTGAGTTCGCTCTGACTTCTTTAGCAAGCAGTGTGACAGGGAAGAGCACGGAGCAGCAACACAGGGAGGGGAGGGGCGGTGGGAGCAAAGGGAACAGATCTTCAAATGAACACCGCATTGAGCCTCGACAGAGTCGACACGTTGTTGGCTTGTAGCTCTGCTCTTTTTGGCGAACGACACCGCCGTTCAGAAATATAAATGTAGGTATAGAACCGCGACTATAGAATGTGCACTTGCTGTAGACAGAGACTCGTCTTTATCACGATTGAATGGTCGCACCTGTGCTACAGATTGAATTTTACAACTCGCACGGTGATATTTTTAGTCGCAAATGCGAGTACCTAGTCGCACTGTCGAGCCCTGGGTATACTGGTCTCACTCCAGTTTAGTAGTGCGGTGGTATACTGGTCTCACTCCAGTTCAGTAGTGTGGTGGTATACTGGTCTCACTCCAGTTTAGTAGTGCGGTGGTATACTGGTCTCACTCCAGTTTAGTAGTGTGGTGGTATACTGGTCTCACTCCAGTTTAGTAGTGCGGTGGTATACTGGTCTCACTCCAGTTTAGTAGTGTGGTGGTATACTGGTCTCACTCCAGTTTAGTAGTGTGTTGGTATACTGGTCTCACTCCAGTTTAGTACTCGTCTCACTCCAGTTTAGTACTCGTCTCACTCCAGTTTAGTAGTGTGTTGGTATACTGGTCTCACTCCAGTTTAGTAGTGCGTTGGTATACTGGTCTCACTCCAGTTTAGTAGTGCGGTGGTATACTGGTCTCACTCCAGTTTAGTAGTGCGTTGGTATACTGGTCTCACTCCAGTTTAGTAGTGTGTTGGTATACTGGTCTCACTCCAGTTTAGTAGTGCGGTGGTATACTGGTCTCACTCCAGTTTAGTAGTGTGTTGGTATACTGGTCTCACTCCAGTTTAGTACTCGTCTCACTCCAGTTTAGTACTCGTCTCACTCCAGTTTAGTAGTGTGTTGGTATACTGGTCTCACTCCAGTTTAGTACTGGTCTCACTCCAGTTTAGTAGTGTGTTGGTATACTGGTCTCACTCCAGTTTACTAGTGCGGTGGTATGCTGGTCCCATGTTGTTGTTGGTCCATCATTGCCTTGCTCAATTGTACCTTGATAGGGATGGGTAGCATTTGAGCCAGTGATTTATCCACTTAAACCAGTGGTTTTCAACCCTTTTCATATCAAGGCCCATTATTCATTCAGCCTTTGAGCCACGGACCACCATTTGATTATATTTAAGCAGCCTCTCAAGACTCATTTAAGCTGGGGAACACCTGGAACTCCCTCAAGAACCACTCATGGTGGTCCCCGGACCAAAACCACTGGTGGTCCCCGGACCAAAACCACTGGTGGTCCCCGGACCAGTGGTCTGGTGGTCCCCGGACCAGAATGTACCCGGACCAGTGGTCTGGTGGACCAGAACCACTGCTCTAATAATGATAACAATGTGATTGTGCCTTCCTGGAGGGCCCGGCGCCGCTTCCCAGCATGCACTGGAAGCTGCATTATTTATGTGGTTACCGTGGTAACGGGGTCGTTTAGCTTGGTAGGTGGTGGTTGGGGGGGGGGGGGGGATTCACTCAGACAGCTGCTAGACAGCCCACCACCACCCCCCCACCCTCCCCCCGCAATGCAGACATGATCAAAAACAGATCTAGATCTATTAGATTCAGACACCTATATGCAATCTCATTTTGTGAAGAATGCATGCATGGTGCAGCACTAGTTGGCTGTCATTTTAGTTACTCTTGTGTTTTTTTTTACATTATTCTCATGGAAAAAATGAGAATCGTGTGAGAATCGTGATCTGAATTCTTGTGGACGAGAATCGAGATTCACTATTGAGCCAGACTCGTGCAGCACTACGAGTGTGTGTGTGTGTGTGTGTGTGTGTGTGTGTGTGTCCATTCTGTGCACGGCTGTGTGTGAGCGTGGCGCTGTGGCCTTACTGGCCTTGCACGTGTAATTGCTAGATTCTGTATGAACTGAAGTTTTGTGTGTGTGTGTGTGTGTGTGTGTGTGTGTGTGCGTGCACTGATAATGTGTTTATAATAGATGTCATATGAGGAGTGAGTAGTTGAGCGGTGAGGTCACTCACAAGACCCCGCCCACTACTAGTTGACTTTGGACTTGGAACATGTGTGTGTGTGTGTGTGTGTGTGTGTGTGTGTGTGTGTGTGTGTGTGTGTGTGTGCGCGCGCGTGCATAGCCGTGCGTGTGTGTCAGTGATATGGGGTGTACAGTATGCTGTTGGATATTATTTTCGTTCTCCGGGGCTGGGCTGAGGCGAGATCCACCTAGCCCTGTGAGAGTCCCATTACACGCATGCACACACACACACACACGCATGCACACGCGCGCAGGCGCACACACACACCAAATGGCATGGATTATGCAGGGGTAAAACCTTTTCAATAAGGGTGTGCATAATCGCGAAAACTTCCCGCATGTTTCACCACATATAAATTCACATAAAACATGTGACATGTCACAATGTTTCACATTCAACCCTGCACAATGTCTGTCATTGTCAAACAGAATCATGAAAACAAGCCCAAATAAGCAACTACACTTCAGAAATAAGCCCAACTATGAATATTAAGCTATGTTACAGGAAAACCAGCCCAAAGTTGCTTATTATAAGCAGACCTGGCAACACTGCAAACCAGCGCTGCTTTCTGCAATTTGCATGGGGGGAAAATAATGTTTCGTCGGGACTGACTGGTTTTGTGCAGATAAAGAAAATGCTAGTCTGTTGCAATCTGGCAGTTTTAAGTAGTCTTTGAGTCTAGTCTGAACAAGTCTGTTTGGTCTGAAGTCACCTTAAGACTATAAGTAATGGTTCCATGACTACAGTACAGTACCAGTCCTGCCAGACGGCCATTGTTATAGTCCTCCTTTATACATTCTCTTTATTCTCTCACTTTGTTCTCTCCATCTTTCCCTGACAACCCCACCCACCCACCCACTCCCCCTCTCTGATCTCACGGATGAACACACACAGTTTCTCACAAACACAATGTTTCGCTCACACACAAACACTGTCACACACTCACGCACGCACGCACGCCACGCACACACACACACACACACGTGCACGCACGCACGAACAGGCCACGTGACACGGCCATACAATAAATAGCTGCCATATCGGAGGAGTTTGTAAAGCATCAAACGCTGTGCCGACTGGGAGTGTGAGAGAGTGAATGGCTCAACAAGGACATGACATCATCATTGAATGGAGAGAGAGAGAGAGAGTTACAGTAGGAGAGGGAGAGAGAGAGAGAGGGAGAGAGAGCTATGAAAGCATGTGATGAACAAAAGCGTTGTGGTGAGAGAATGCATTCCAACGGCAGATTGACAAAAGAAAGATGGATGGAGTGAAGTGGTGGAAAAAGTACGGAATTCAAAATGTACTAAAAGTATACTCGTCGTGCAGAATGCCATTTTGGAGATCTTCTTTCACAGTGTACGTACGTGGACACTGATATATTTTATGCTATTTTATCTATATAAATCTCACACTATTAAGGCAACCGGCCGGTTCCACGCACTGCACAAGGTGCCCTTTTTTCACTTGAGCACCTGCCCTTCTAAATGTCTGTGCACGTGCACTGCCGGTTAGTGTGTTTTTTGTAATAATAATCTAAATCTACAAAGTAGCTAACTAAAGTGTTCCAATAATTGTAATCGAGTGTAAGTACAATATTTGCCACTGAGATGTAGAGCCGTAGCCTCGACGACCTTACAGGCATATGCAAAGGCTCAACTTATGTAACTTAGATAGCATTTTATGTAGACATATAGCACTCCATAGTGTATATGCTAGTTTCAATTATATAGATATTCCAGGTTCTTAGCTTACTAATGACAATTTTTATGCATTTGATGTATTACCATGTTTTTGTTCTTGCTTACTGTAAATTGCTCTGGATTAAGAGCATCTGCTAAATGCCTCAATTGTAAATTGTTGTGGAGTACAAGTAAAAGTACAAGTAAAAGTAAAAGTAACTCAAAATCGTACTTGTCAGATGTACATGTATAGTTACTTTCCACCACTGCACGCTGTGATGGTGGAGGAGTGGAAGAGGAGGAGGGAGGGAAGACCAGGGACAGACCTCAGGGAGGAGGAGGAGGAGGAGGGAGGGAAGACCAGGAACAGACCTCAGGGAGGAGGAGGAGGAGGAGGAGGAGGAGGGAGGGAGGGAAGACCAGGGACAGACCTCAGGGAGGAGGAGGAGGAGGAGGAGGAGGAGGGAGGGAGGGAAGACCAGGGACAGACCTCAGGGAGGAGGAGGAGGGAGGGAGGGAAGACCAGGGACAGACCACAGGGAGGAGGAGGAGGAGGAGGAGGAGGAGGGAGGGAAGACCAGGGACAGACCTCAGGGAGGAGGAGGATAAAGGGAAGACCAGGAACAGACCACAGGGAGGAGGAGGAGGAGGAGGAGGAGGAGGGAGGGAAGACCAGGGACAGACCTCAGGGAGGAGGAGGAGGAGGAGGAGGAGGAGGGAGGGAAGACCAGGGACAGACCTCAGGGAGGAGGAGGATAAAGGGAAGACCAGGAACAGACCACAGGGAGGAGGAGGAGGAGGAGGAGGAGGAGGAGGAGGAGGGAGGGAAGACCAGGGACAGATCTCAGGGAGGAGGAGGAGGAGGAGGAGGAGGAGGAGGAGGGAGGGAAGACCAGGGACAGACCTCAGGGAGGAGGAGGAGGAGGAGGGAGGGAAGACCAGGGACAGACCTCAGGGAGGAGGAGGAGGAGGAGGAGGAGGAGGAGGGAAGACCAGGGACAGACCTCAGGGAGGAGGAGGATAAAGGGAAGACCAGGAACAGACCACAGGGAGGAGGAGGAGGAGGGAGGGAAGACCAGGGACAGATCTCAGGGAGGAGGAGGAGGAGGAGGAGGAGGGAGGGAAGACCAGGGACAGATCTCAGGGAGGAGGAGGAGGAGGAGGGAGGGAGGGAAGACCAGGAACAGACCGCAGGGAGGAGGAGGAGGAGGAGGGAGGGAAGACCAGGAACAGATCTCAGGGAGGAGGAGGAGGAGGAGGAGGAGGAGGGAGGAAGACCAGGAACAGACCACAGGGAGGAGGAGGAGGGAGGGAAGACCAGGAACAGACCACAGGGAGGAGGAGGAGGAGGAGGAGGGAGGGAAGACCAGGGACAGACCTCAGGGAGGAGGAGGAGGGAGGGAAGACCAGGAACAGACCACAGGGAGGAGGAGGAGGAGGAGGAGGAGGAGGGAGGGAAGACCAGGGACAGACCACAGGGAGGAGGAGGAGGAGGAGGGAGGGAGGGAAGACCAGGAACAGACCACAGGGAGGAGGAGGAGGGAGGGAAGACCAGGAACAGACCACAGGGAGGAGGAGGAGGGAGGGAAGACCATGAGGAACAGACCACAGGGAAGAGGAGGAGGGAGGGAAGACCAGGAACAGACCACAGGGAGGAGGAGGAGGAGGAGGGAGGGAAGACCAGGAACAGACCACAGGGAGGAGGAGGAGGGAGGGAAGACCATGAGGAACAGACCACAGGGAAGAGGAGGAGGGAGGGAAGACCAGGAACAGACCACAGGGAGGAGGAGGAGGGAGGGAAGACCAGGAACATACCTCAGGGAGGAAGAGGAGGGGGAGGGAGGGAAGACCAAGGACGCTTAGAGAAGAAAGTGTCATGGTCATGTGTGCCATGACACTTTCATGGGAGCCAAATCTCGCACCGGAAGTTACATGAATACAAAGCAATGAACGGAGCAAGCTGGACCAGCTCATAACAAACATTATTTATGAACCATTGAGACCTTTGTCATATAATCTGTTCAGGAAGTTCAGAAGACATATCACTTGCTTTTCGATGTGCACAGAGTGCACAGTACATCATTTTATTTGAGGGTTTAAACAGCAGCAGGTATCGTTTCTGTTCCCGGGGGTCTCGCAAGATTTGGCTGCCAGACAGGAAACTGATACAGTCTCGTGATACTTGGCACGTTCAGAAACATACTTTTTGCTCTTTAGATACCTCTATGAAATTACACAGTGTACACATCGAAAAGCAACACAGCAGACAATAATGTTTTATAATGTCTTCTGTTTATTTGCCAGAGGCGATTACTTTACAAAAGGTCTCCGTCATTCAGAAATAGTGTTTGTTCATGAGCTGGTCACTGAGCTCTCATTGACTCCAGTGTTCATGAGCTGGTCACTGAGCTCTCATTGACTCTAGTGTTCATGAGCTGGTCACTGAGCTCTCATTGACTCTAGTGTTCATGAGCTGGTCACTGAGCTCTCATTGACTCCAGTGTTCATGAGCTGGTCACTGAGCTCTCATTGACTCTAGTGTTCATGAGCTGGTCACTGAGCTCTTATTGATTCTAGTGTTCATGAGCTGGTCACTGAGCTCTCATTGACTCCAGTGCATTCTGCCGAACTTCCGGGTGCAGTTTGGCTCCCATGATGCGACGAATCTGCCGTCTGGAATTGCGTGATAGCGAAAATGACGTTGGTGACCTTACCTACATTTCATATACCTTTTGGGAAGACCAGGAACGGAGTAGACCACAGGGCAGGTGGAGCGAGATCAATTCGTGGCGGCGACGACTCGCCACGACCTATTTTTTTACGCCATGACGTATTCTTCATTATCCGCCGTGGCGAGTACAGAATCCGCCATGGCGAGTACAGAATCCGCCATGGCGGCGACTCGCCACGACCTATTTTTTTACGCCATGACGTATTCTTCATTATCCGCCGTGGCGAGTACAGAATCCGCCATTGTTTATTTTTTTTTTGCGTGCCGTGGTGCAGGTTTTATTGTCCTACTAGTACTATTCTCGGAATTATTTCATCCTCTTGTAGCGTAACGGTTAGTGCTCTCGCCCCTATAGTCAAGGCACTGTGCCGGGCCAGGTTCGATTCTTGCAAAAAACAAACTTTTTTTTTTAAAGTTATTTTTTTACCCGTACATACAGTGTGTGTGCGTGCGTGCGTATACAGTGTGCGTGCGTGTATGCGTGCGTGCGTATACAGTGTGTGTGCGTGCGTGCTTCATCGTATTTATTATTATTATTATTATTATTAATATGCAGGTAATAATAATAAATACGATGAAGCACGCACGCACGCACGCACACACACTGTATATGCGTGCGTGCGTGCTTCATCGTATTTATTATTATTACCTGCATATTAATAATAATAATAATAATAATAAATACGATGAAGCACG
>NC_137870.1:9206280-9243780 GCF_963924005.1 Protomyctophum bolini
GAGCTAGATTACATTAGATTTAGGTCTTGTGGACACACACACACACACACATGTCAATATGTGGAAACTATTCGCTTCCTTGTACTAATGGCAGCAGCATGCTCTGGTCCAGTAGTTTGTGAGATGCAGACAGATGGACACACTTCTAGCGTGCGTGCGTGCGTGCGTGCGTGCGTGCGTGCGTGCGTGTGTGTGTGTGCGTCAGGGAGAAAGTTAATGTATGAGTATTGATGTGTTGGTTCCGGGAACTGTGGCTGACACTGCGTTTCCTGAAAGAGTCAAACAATTAAACAGCAACATCCTCTCTGGAGATGTGCGTGCGTGCGTGTGTGTGCGTGCGCATGTTGTATTGGTCCGAGTTGATGCATCAGACTATAAAACATTTTAACCCATTTTTTAACTGGTGCAAATTCCCTTAACTGTATTCCTGCTGCTCTCCCTCTGGAGAGAACTGAGCTCATGCTTCCTTCAATGCATGAGGAGTCCAAGCCGCTTCTTTTCACCTCACCTGGGGTGAGTTTCCCCGGTTGGACGTATAGCGCGTGGAAGGAACACGTTATTTCTGACCAGTTCCTTTCCCCTCCATCAGGCAGCCCGGCTGGCCTGCAGTGGAAGGCAGAGGGGAGAAGAGAGATGGAGGGATGAGAGAGAATGATAGATGGAGGGATGAGTCAGAGTGGTCTTTAGTGTGTAGTGATTGGGAACATGTCAGGTAGAAGAGGAGTAATGAAATCGACTTTTCACTCATCTAGTGCGTGCGTGCGTGCGTGCGTGCGCCTATTGAGTGCATCTGTCACACGATAAATTCCAAAGACAGGACAGACAGCCAAGCAATCTCACAGTCGCTTGCGCACTCACACGAGCACACGTACACACACACACACACACACACACACACACACACACACACACACACACAGACACAGTAGATGCTTCATGCATTATGTTTTTTCCGTTATGCTTTTATCACATTTTATCTACATCTCATTGTTAGTGAGTGTGAGAGAACACTCCCTCTCTTCCTTGCAGTTCCATTAGCACATGATAGGGGCTTATTGTGTATGATGCAACACACATCAGAGATGCTAACCATGTTTCTTTGTCAAACTAGTTCATATCAAGGACCCCCAGAATTATCTGCAGACCCCCATCTGAGAATATGTTGATTCAGGGACCCCCCAGAAGCTAATATTTGATTTAAAAAATATTCACTGTGAAAGAATATCTATTCAAAGATTTGCGCCACATTTTCACGGGTTTCTCAAAAATAGCAGATCTACAAGCTCGTAACACGGCACTCGATGCCGCACTATGACCTTGTAGATCTGCAATTCTTCAATAGCTAAAGTATAAGATAATCCTTAAAACACCAACAAGGGGTTCCCGTCCTGAATGGCCTTAACGGCCAAGCTACACCAGGCAATTTTGCGCGCGTGCGTATGTGTTTACTGCGCGCGTACGGTGCGTTTGGATAGGACCAACATATGTCAATGATACCAGCTACACCAGACACACGGATACCGCGGGCCATCCTACGCGTACTCTAAAAATAGGATCGGTTCTAAAAAAATTACGTGCGTATGCCCCATACGCGTGTATATTACATTATTAATAGATGATTCTATTAAATACAACTTCTAGCTGACAGCCTTGTCATGTCTTCCCGCACAAATCTGCCGCGCGTCTGACAGATGGATGTAGCCAGGGCGTTTGGCTTACGCACGCACGGTCCGAGAAAAGCCTGGTGGAGCTTCATGGCCGTGAGAAGGAGAGCGGACAGTCTGCTACTCTGCTCCGCTTCAGAATAATTTAACTGACAGTACACACACACACACACTTGCATGCATTTATTTTCATATTCTATCCTTGGTCTTTTTCATTTATTTTTTATTACGTTTTCAGTGAAATACAGTTGAGTATAAAATACAGTAGGTCAGATATACAGTATGAGAGAGGGGGAGAGGGGGAGGGGGAGAGGGAGAGAGAGAGATAGGTGTTGTTTTTGTCAGCAAATTTCTATTTTAGTTTTAGTCATAGTGTATTTTGGCGGGCCTTGATGCCGTCGTTTTTCTCTTTTTTTTCTTTTCACTTGCTGAAAATAGCCGATCCACAGCTTAGTTTCCATTTAGTTTTCAGTCGATTAAATCAACTCTGACACAGGGACAGACAGCGGGTGAGTTTGGGTGTTGAGAGAGCGAGAGAGAACGATACTACACACTGTACACAGGAGAGAGGGAGAGAGACTACACACTGTACACAGGAGAGAGGGAGAGAGACTACACACTGTACACAGGAGAGAGGGAGAGAGACTACACACTGTACACAGGAGAGAGGGAGAGAGACTACACACTGTACACAGGAGAGAGGGAGAGAGACTACACACTGTACACAGGAGAGAGAGGTAGAGAGAGACGAGCAGGAGAGAGAGAGAGCGGTGCAGCGAAAGGGAAAACCGATCAGTTCAGGCAGTGAAACGGATGGATCATCACATGACAGCCCTGACGATTTGTGATACACTGACACCCTGTAATCTGTCTGTGCGTGCGTGCGTGTAATTCCACCTCTAATCGTGAACGGCATCGTGGCTGTACCTCAGTCAGTACAGCGGTAGTGGTCTGGCGTTAGGGGTGGGCCATATGGTGATAAATATTGTACCTCAGTCAGTACAGCGGTAGTGGTCTGGCGATATGGTGATAAATATTGTACCTCAGTCAGTACAGCGGTAGTGGTCTGGCGTTAGGCGTGGGTGATGTGGTGATACATATTGTACCAGTCAGTACAGCGGTAGTGGTCTGGCGTTAGGGGTGGGCGATATGGTGATAAATATTGTACCTCAGTCAGTACAGCGGCAGTGGTCTGGCGTTAGGGGTGGGCGATATGGTGATACATATTGTACCTCAGTCAGTACAGCGGCAGTGGTCTGGCGTTAGGGGTGGGCGATATGGTGATAAATATTGTACCTCAGTCAGTACAGCGGTAGTGGTCTGGCGTTAGGGGTGGGCGATATGGTGATAAATATTGTACCTCAGTCAGTACAGCGGTAGTGGTCTGGCGTTAGGGGTGGGCGATATGGTGATAAATATTGTCTCCACAATACAATCATGTCTCCTCGACATGCCTTGTCAGAGATATCGTGTATCTAAAGCGTGATACAGTGAATTATGCACATTCAATGTTTTGCAGTTCTATACCTTCATCTATGCTTCTGTAGAACGACGGCTTTGTCTGTGACTATAGAGCTTGTAGATCTGCTATATTTGAATAGCCAACATATCATTGGATATGGCAAATGTTGTGTTACGCTAAACTTTAGCTATTGAAAAATCGTTAAAATGTGCCTCAAATCTTTCAGAGAATTGTCATGATTTAGAAAACGCTTTTTTTTAAGGCCTGAATGGGTTAAGGCGTCATTAGGTGTCAGTGTCAACATCAGTGTCAACGGGACACATTGAAGAAAGGTGTCAGGAGGCGTCACGTGGCACTGGGTGTTAACTTGTTTCCACACACACATAAATACAGACAGATATTTACATTTCACAGCACAATTCTGGAGATATAAGGCAGCCTGATAACTGATGATAATTGATCACTTTTCCACCCGTTCCCCCATACTTCCATGATGACGCACCACGCAACGCACCACGTGTGGGGGCGTGTGGGCATGTGTCTGTGTGTGTGTGTGTGTGTGTGTGTGTGTGTGTGTGTGTGTGTGTGTGTGTGTGAGAGAGACTGACAAGGAGTGAGTCACACGTCTGTCTGTGTGATGTGGTTAATTGTGACGTGCCTCCACCAGGTTTAACACCAACCACCGTCTCCACACAATGGAGCTTTATTGGCGTGAGAAAACGTACGTTTACATTGCCAAAGCAAATGTAAGACAAACAAGACAATCAAGATAAAACAATGGTATGTACGAATAAATATTGAATACAAATAGGAATAAAATAAAGGTGTAAAAAGAGCTGTGCTATACACTGACACTTTGAGGGAATAGTAGTATGTGAAACTATACAAACATTGAGCATTTTCTGTCAGGGATATTTATATGTCCATATACAGTAGGAGAGGTTAGCTTGGTATAGACTTGTGAAAGTTGACAGCAGTAACAGTTGCACTGTTTATATGAACAGTATTTCTATGTACCGCGGTCATTTGCTGTAAACAGTGCAGGGGTTCTCTCTCTCTCTCTCTCTCTCTCTCTCTCTCTCTCTCTCTCTCTCTCTGTCTGGTATAGATCAGATCAGACAGGCTGTGTTGCCTTGTAAAAATGAAGGTAGAAAAAGCAGGAAAATCCCTGACAGTCTGAACACATTACTCATCTGATCTCCTGGTGTGTGTGTGTGTGTGTGTGTGTGTGTGTGTGTGTGTGTGTGTGTGTGTGTGTGTGTGTGTGTGTGTGTGTGTGTGTGTGTGTGTGTGTGTGTGTGTGCACGCGCGCGCCTTCCATGATGTGTGTAGTTGTCTGTCTGCATCAGCTTGTGTGCGTGTAACAGGTTTCTGCTGAAAACTGTCACAGTAGTGACTGAAGTAAGTGTGTGTGTGTGTGTGTGTGTGTGTGTGTGTGTGTGTCTGTGTGCGCCTGCCTGCCTGCCAGCCAGCCAGCCAGCCATGCAGGCTCGATGCTGCCAGTGTGTATGGTTCAGTGTGTTGTGAACTTGTGTGTGTATGGTTCAGTGGAAGGTGAGTTATTGTCTGGGATGAAGGGATCAGCATAGATGAAAACGTAGCCAAACAGTCATGGTTAAGCACTTAAACTCTATAGTGCTTAAAATATCTTCACTGAAAATAGTTCAAAAGGTTATAAGCTTTAAGCTAAATGCAACGTCCTGTTCCATGACGGGAAGCGAAGACCGTACGGTGGACTCCATGTTGCTCCCTGGAAGGAAAGAAGACCGTATGGTGGACTCCATGTTGCTCCCTGGAAGGAAAGAAGACCGTATGGTGGACTCCATGTTGCTCCCTGGAAGGAAAGAAGACCGTACGGTGGACTCCATGTTGCTCCCTGGAAGGAAAGAAGACCGTATGGTGGACTCCATGTTGCTCCCTGGAAGGACAGAAGACCGTACGGTGGACTCCATGTTGCTCCCTGGAAGGAAAGAAGGCCGTATGGTGGACTCCATGTTGCTCCCTGCATGGAAGGAAAGAAACATGCCAAGACCAAGGAAGCTCTGAGAAGGAAGTGAAGTGGTCACGTGACTGTGCTGCGCCATGACACTTTCATGGACACTTTCATGGGAGCCAAACTATGCGGAAGTTCGGCAGAATGCACTGGAGTCAATGAGAGCTCAGTGACCAGCTCATGAACAAACGTTATTTATGAACAATTGAGACCTTTTGTAAAGTAATCACTTCTGGAAAATAACAGAACACATGTAACACATTATTGTCTGCTGTGTTGTTATTCGATGTATACACTGTGTAATTTTTATAGAGGTATGGTATCTAAAGAGCACAAAGTACCTTTCTGAACGCACCAAGTATTGCGAGACCACCGTTTCCTGTCTGGCAGCCAAATATCGCGATACTTCGCCAGAAACTATACCTGCTGCTGTTTAGATCCTCAGATACCCTCCCATTTACCAAGCAGGTGACAGTGCTACCCTGTAATCACAGCTTCTTCCTGCAAAGGGTGTGTGTGTGTGTGTGTGTGTGTGTGTGTGTGTGTGTGTGTGTGTGTGTGCACATGCGTGTGCGTGCGTGTGTGACACCTTGAGACCAGCTGCTGTCTTTGTCACAAGAGCTGCGTGTGAAGTCCGTTGTGTGTCTGTGAAGTAGATCTGTGTTTGCTAAGTGCAGCGGTGGAAAACTGGAAATAGTCACTCACTGAAAGACTTTCTTTCTTTTTTCTTTCTTTTTTTTGCCTATAGGTAAAAGTACAGATCAGATTCATACGAGGTTTCCACTGGACACACACTAGGTCTGATTAACCCATTCTGACCTGAGATCAGATTCTAAAAATGTCAGTCGTTCTTCGATTTTTCAAAAATAGCAGACCTACAAGCTCGTAGCGCGCCACTCGGTGGCGCGCTATGAGCTTGTAGATCTGCTATTTTTCAATAGCTAAAGCATAACATGAGTGCCAACACCAAAATGGGTTCCCGTTCAGAATGGGATATGCGGCCTTCATCAGGCTATCTTTTTGGTTTGTTCACTGCATTTGAATACCGTGTGCGGGTGTTTGTTCCTCATTCAGACAACCAGCCATTCGACCACCAACGTTTGGTGGTCAATATCATCGTCATATCATCGTCTTCTTGCATGCTATAGTTTGGGACCCGATTGACCGACGGACAGGATGACGAACTCTTACTTCCGGTTAATTAAGGATGGCCAGTCAGGGGTCCCGCGATTTGTAGTTTTTCTTGTAGTTTTCGCGTGGCAAGGGCTGCTGAGGTGCCCGAAATGAATGTGAATGTGTGCCTCAAAGTCGACCTCTTTAGTCTGACCTTATTGTATGCTGGGACACCATGTCTCCTTCCTGAGAGGTAGCAACCTATATTCTCAGTGCGAGTTAAGGGGGTCCTTGCTAATAAAACATTTGAGCGCCACTAGTAGCCTAATGTGGCATAGTGTCCTAGTAAATGACTGTTTAAGAAATCCTGGAAACTGACAGATCTACAAGAGCTTGTAGATCTGTTATTTTCAAACGGCCCGAAAAAGTGGTTTACTGTACTGTGTTGTAATAATAGTCTAAATCTACAAAGTAATTAGTAATAACTAAAGCTGTCAAATAAATGTAGTGGAGTAAAAGTACAATATATTTGCTTTTGAAATGAAGTGGAGTAGAAGTAAAAGTACTGACGATGATTGGAAATACTCCAGTAAAGTAAAACTTACCTCAACATTTTTACTTGAGTACATTACTTGAGTAAATGTACTTAGTTACTTTACACCTACAAGTTTGTGTGTGTGTGTGTGTGTGTGTGTGTGTGTGTGTGTGCTTGCTTACACTTCCTCTTGTCGTGGGTGTGATGGCTTTGAACAACTCGTCGTTGTGTGTGTGTGTGTGTGTGTGTGTGTGTGTGTGTGTGTGTGTGCGTGTGTGTGTGTGTGTGTGTGTCAGACCATAGGTGCTCATGTTACACATGTGCAGCAGACTCAACAATAAACTTTTGTCTGTCTATGTTTGGGTCTGGTTTAGTATTTCACATTGCAAAGTGTGTGTGTGTGTGTGTGTGTGTGTGTGTGTGGGGGGGGGGGGGGGGGGGGGGCGCATGTGTATTCACTATTCATATATAAGTGCGTATGTTAGTGGCCTACTCAAGTGTATGCCTGTGTGTGTGTGTGTGTGTGTGTGTGTGTGTGTGTGTGTGTGTGCGTGCGCGCATAAACCCTTCCCACCAGTGTGACTCACCTGTGACACAGCAGTGTGACATCATCATGGGGGGGAGGGAGGGGGGGGGGGGGGAGGGAAGGAGAGAAAAGGGCCGACCGGCACAGAAGTTATCTCTCTCTCTCTCTCTCTCTCTCCTAGACTCACTTTCTCCACTCTCACTTTCTCTCTCTGTCTCTCTCTCTCTCTCACACACACACACACACACACACACACACACAGCGGTTCATGGTAGCAGTCACACAGCTCAGTTACAGTAACAGTTACCGTTCAGTTTATTGTTTCTGGGGAAGCAGTATGGAAGCTTGTCGTCTCTGTTGAGGTGAGTGTGCTGTTTTTGCCTTTGTTGATAGACGTACAGTAGTAAATATTCTGAATAATCTGTGTTATTTTGAGACCGTTCCGTGCCTGGCATAATACCTATGTTTCTATATCAGTGGTTGTCAATATTTCATGTCAAGGACCCCCAGAATTATCTGTATTTGGTTGTGGACCCCCTTCTGAAAATATGTTGTTCCAGGGACCCCCCCAGAAGCAAATATTTGAAAATGTCGCTCTGAAAGAATATATATTCAAAGATGTGCGCCACATTTTCACGATTTAAAAAAAATAGCAGACCTACATGCTCATAGCGCGACACTCGGTGCCGCGCTGTGAGCTTGTAGATCTGCTATTTTTCAATAGCTAAAGCATATCATAATGCTTAAAACACCAAAAGGGGTTCCCGTACAGAATGGGTTAATCATGCATCCCTAATAGTATATAGTAGACAGGAAACGGGGAGAGAGATGGGGAGCGAAGACACACAGTAAAGTTTTGTCGGGCTCGGTACTCGAACCCGCGACACACTGTCATGCTGGATTACCAGCCATGGTGCCTGGACCGCTAAGCCGGGCCCCAGGCCTCGTGGGGGGAAAACTATGGACTGTTTCTTTGGGGCGGCAGTGGCTGAGGGGTAGAGTGGCTGGATGGTAACCGCAAGGTTGCCAGTTCGAACCCGGGCTCCCCCAGAGTTAGTGTCGAAGTGTCCTTGAGCAAGGCATTTGAATCCCTAATTGCTCTTTATGTGCAGGTTGGTACCTTGCATGGTTTCCGCCGCCATCGGTGTATGACTGCGTGTGTGAATGGGTGAATGTAATGCACAATCTATGTAAAGCGCCTTGGATAAAGGCGCTATATAAATGCACCATTTGACTGTCACGCTCACCCGTATAGCCCGTGTTCTTTTTGATTTAATGTGTTGTTGTTGTTGTTGGTTGATAAGCTCTGTTTCCTTTCTTGGAGAGCTTATAGTGGCTCCTCTGTGAAGCCGCCGTGTAATTGTAATGAGGTATATTAGCAGAGCAAATGAACGCTGATGTGATCACGCTGATGAGCCTGACATGAAACGTGATGAGAAGGCCCTGATACTGTACGTCTCTCTGTGGAATGATAGTGTCTAGTGGAGCGGTCAGCGCCGTGTGTGTGTGTGTGTGTGTGTGTGTGTGTTCTTCTAAAACCAGTTATTATGTTAGGTCCTGAATTATTCGCCTCCCTCTCGGCTGTATATACAACGTCACGTGTGTGCGGTGCGTGCGCACATTTCTCTCTTTCCACATCACTACATTTGGGCCTGACTCGTGTACACACACACACACACACACACACACACACACACACACACACACACACACACACACAGGTCAGTGAGTAAGGTGCTGAGTGTGTTCATAGATAACAGAGCCCTCGGTGACCAAATGGAAAATCTCCATCTATGTTTTTATCTCTATCTCTGTTTCAGTAGAATCTCTATCTCTATTTCTGTTCTGTTTTCATTCAGCATGCCATTAGTTGTGAGGCAGAAGAGGGGTGTGCATGCGTGCGTGTGTGCTTCTCACGCAGGGTGTGACATTATACCATTATATCAGTGGGACAGTTGACTAAGAACGTGGCCAGTCTCTTGTTCTATTACTCTAACCATATTGACACAAAGTCCTATTTTTAACATTGTGAGTGGGCTGTCTGTGTCCTCGCCCATCTGCACGTTTTAATTTAGATAAATACTACGGAGACAGTGTAGGAGAGACAGGCAGTAGGAAAGCTGAGAGGGAGACAGTGTAGGAGAGACAGACAGTAGGAATTAGGAAAGCTGAGAGGGAGACGGCGTAGGGGAGACAGACGGTAGGAAAGCTGAGAGGGAGACAGCGTAGGAGAGACAGACAGACGGTAGGAAAGCTGAGAGGGAGACAGCGTAGGAGAGACAGACAGACGGTAGGAAAACTGAGAGACAGACTGCATGGAGAGACAGACGGTAGGAAAGCTGAGAGACAGTGTGGAGAGACAGACAGTAGGAAAGCTGAGAGGGAGACGGCGTAGGAGAGACGGACGCATAGATGCAGTCTACCGTTGGAAGCCAGCGGGGTCGTGAAGCAACAAAGCAAATTCCAATGTTTGTAGCTTCTGCAAAAGAACACAAAGCTTACAAGTTGAAGTTGAGCTGGCTTCAACTTCCAGACGCAGAGACACCACACCTACCACTGTAGCCGCAACCAATCGAATTGATCCGTTTTTGATATATCATCTTATTTATCTTGTCCGTGATTGGTTGTTTTGTCTTCCAGAAGCAGCCAGTGGGCGGCGGCACGTTAGCTCAAGATGTCTGATAACGGGGAGGTAGAGGACAAGCCCCCGGCTCCGCCCATGAGGAACACCAGCACCATGATTGGCTCCTGCAACAAAGACCCCGCCCCCCTCAACCACGGCTCCAAGCCCCTCCCACCCAACCCCGAGGACAGGAAGAAGAAAGACATACGCTCCATACGCTCCATCCTGACCGGGGGCGGAGACAAGAGTAAGACGTGTGTGTGTGTGTGTGTGTGTGTGCGTGTGCGTGTGCGTGTGTGTGTGTGTGTGTGTGTGTGTGTGTGTGTGTGTGTGTGTGTGTGTGTGTGTGCGCGCGTGTTCACATAGATTAGAGCTCACGCCCACCAATCAATATATCTTCAGTCGAGGCTGAAATGGCAAACATTATCCAATGAGTGCGCGTGTGCGTGCGCGCAGGTGTACAAGATGGGAGATCTCTGCCCCCGATCAATACTCAATGATTGATAGATGTAATAAACATGAGGGAGAGGCAGGCAAGGAGGCAGGCAGGCAGATATTTCATAACCTTTTCATAAACATTCCAGTAATTTCTTGGTATATTTCAGTTATGTGTCATAATATCTGCCTCAAAGTCTAAACATAATTGCAATCTATATTCCGATTTCCAATGCCAAAAAAACCAATTCAATCGTGAATTGTTGATGAATTATTGATGAACTTGAATTAAGAGCTGCTTAGGGAACTGTCCTATCGGCTTGTTTCTGCAGCAACGCAGGTGTGCCAATAATGACGGTAACGAGCGACCCTCTCGTGTAATATTGTGATTATTAACAGTTACCGTTACATACACGTCTACTCAATTTAATTATAACTAAGATATTCTTTTAACAAATCATCACGGGTCCATTATTTGGTTTAATTTTACGCTCTCAAGAGTGAAATTATTGTTAAAGGGACACTTCACCCTTTTTGCAAAAAAATACATGTTAATGACGTTTAGAAGCTTTAGATCACTTTCCTGGGGGTCTTTATGTGTGTAATATGTGGTTTTAGATATTTTAGATTGTAACAGTGAGCCTGTTGTCTCTGATGTCATGGACACTGGTCTCACTACCTTCCTGGACTACAATTCCCATAATTCTTTGGTGCACTGCTCCTCCTTGTGGATAGGGGGAGAGCTGTCTTACTGAGACAACATGTAGTCCAGGAAGGAAGTGAGCCCAGTGTCCATGACATCAGAGACAACAGGCTCACTGCTACAATCTAAAATATCTAAAACCACATATTACACACATAAAGACCCCCAGGAAAGTGATCTAAAGCTTCTAAACGTCATTAACATATATTTTTTTGCAAAAAGGGTGAAGTGTCCCTTTAACAAATCATCACGGGTGCATTATTTGGTTTCATTCTACGCTCTCAAGAGTGAAATTATTGTTAAACATCTTGTGTCTACACAATTAGAGAATGTATAAGAGTTTCCAGGCTGTTTGCCAACAGCATGGAATTGTGGACAAAATCTTATCCAACGACAACAAGATATTCTTTAGTTTTGGGTCTGAGAGGCTGAATCTCATCAAATCATGTCCGTGCTTCAAATGCAGAATAAATAATGGGACTTGAAATGAAAAGGGTTGAAAAACAACTGCTTTAGTGGCTTATAAACATCTGGGGGAAAATCTACGTTGTTGTCGACCTTTCTCTGTCCCAGAAACTGTGAACTCTGACACCAGACGGCGCCCGCTCATAGAAGGCCATTTGTGTACATTTTCGCACCTAGGTTGCGAAGCGCGGGGATTGGCGTACCTTCCTAAATTAAGCATCTTTGTTACAGCGTCTTTGGTCTATGGTCTCATAGAACTGCGATTCCCAGAGTTCAGTTCAAAACAAAACCACGGAAGTACCGCGCCGAAACGAACGCTGCAGGGTCCCCCTAGTGGCGAGGACATGTTGGAAAGCAACAGCAGCGTTGTCAGAAACGGTACGTATTCACTTCAACGCGTTCCCTCCCGCTACACTAGGCGGGATCGTGAGGCCAGTGCCAGTCGAATGTGCGAAATACCAAAGTAGAAGAAGAGATCCTGGGCAACCAACCAGGAAGTGCAGAACCATAAAACAAATGGAGGGGGGTAAAAAAGAAAAAAGCATTAGTTTACAACTCCCGTAAGTAATCCTCTGTAATTATGTATGTCATCCCTTGTGTGTGTTAATATCCTTATTGTGTCAGTGAGGGAAGCTCGGATCATCACCACATAATTAGCACATTATTATCCTCAGTACTTATTACAATATGTTATTATTGCCGTGAGGGGAAAGTCGGCTCACTGAGCAATTTACATTTACCTGCATTATTTAGCGGCTGGCTCTCATCCACAGCCATCCTAGGCTAGCCAGGGCTCAGTGCTCTGAGCCATAGCCATCCTTGCCAGGGCTCAGTGCTCTGAGCCATAGCCATCCTAGCCAGGGCTCAGTGCTCTGAGCCATAGCCATTCTAGCCAGGGCTCAGTGCTCTGAGCCATAGCCATTCTAGCCAGGGCTCAGTGCTCTGGGCTCTGAGCCACAGCCATCCTAGGCTAGCCAGGGCTCAGTGCTTTTAGCTCTCATCCACAGCCATCCTAGCCAGGCCTCAGTGCTCTGGGCTCTCATCCACAGCCATCCTAGGCTAGCCAGGGCTCAGTGCTCTGGGCTCTCATCCAAAGCCATCCTAGGCTAGCCAGGGCTCAGTGCTCTGGGCTCTCATCCACAGCCATCCTAGGCTAGCCAGGGCTCAGTGCTCTGGGCTCTCATCCACAGCCATCCTAGCCAGGGCTCAGTGCTCTGGGCTCTCATCCACAGCCATCCTAGGCTAGCCAGGGCTCAGTGCTTTGGGCTCTGAGCCACAGCCATCCTAGGCTAGCCAGGGCTCAGTGCTTTGGGCTCCAGGACATTTTGTGTCACTGGAAAAATGACATTTTCTTCTAATTCTTCTTCTGTGCAGCATGTTGATGAGCAGCATAGAAATACACCCGTAACGATTTGAACAACATTCGTCTTGTGGTCTGTCGAGGTCTTAACGAGGAGGGCTCGTGTTGTTTGTGATCTTGGCATTGAACCTTGGAATATATCAATAAAAATATGCATTTGTGTTTTAGGCGTTGTAAACAATAATAGTACAGGGCAGATAATACGACAAATAACTTAAATATACAAAGCCTATTAGTGACCTATTCCTAGAAATGACTGTCAACTCCCGTAAGTAATCCTCTGTAATTATGTATGTCATCCCTTGTGTGTGTTAATATCCTTATTGTGTCAGTGAGGGAAGCTCGGATCATCACCACATAATTAGCACATTATTATCCTCTACTTATTACAATATGTTATTATTGCCGTGAGGGGAAAGTCGGCTCACTGAGCAATTTACATTTACCTGCATATTTATGCATATGGCTATTTATACAGTACACTTTGTATACAGTACACTTTACAGTACACCCTGTATACAGTACACTTTGGCTATTAGATGGCAGATCTACTTTTGGGCCCGACGAGCAGGTTGAAGTGACAGGCTGCTCACCAAGCTGTTGTTTTTCCTGCACTTTCATGGATTTTAATGTGACATTAGCATAATGATGTGTCATTAGCATATTAGTAAAGCATATAATGACTGGAAGTGTGCCTGGTACACGCACAGGTGAAGCTCATTAGTTATACAGACAGACGCCACACACACACGCGTGCACGTTCATTCATTGCCTGACACTTTCTCCAATTTCAAAGCAGAAAGTGTGCCGGTGTTAATTAGTAGCTCATTAGCTCTTCGTTAGCGGCTGTTAACCCCTTAATGGAAGTTGACCCCTGGCCTCTGCCCTGAACAGCTGCTGAGAGAGAGAGAGAGAGAGAGAGAGAGAGAGAGAGAGAGAGAGAGAGAGAGAGAAAATTAATTTACTATAAACTGAGTAAATTATGTCTCTCTTCCTCTCAGCCAATAGGAATAATGTTAACATTCCTGTCTGTGTGTCTCTCTCTCTCAGCCAATAAGAAGGATGCTAACGTTCCGTTCTGTCTCTCTTTTTCTCTCAGCCAATAAGAAGAAGGAGCGTCCAGAGATTTCTCTACCGTCTGACTTCGAACACACCATCCATGTTGGCTTTGACTCTGTCACTGGGGAGTTCACCGTAAGTGTGTGTGTGTGTGTGTGTGTGTGTGTGTGTGTGTGTGTGTGTGTGTGTGTGTGTGTGTGTGTGTGTGTGTGTGTGAGCAAACTATTGTGACAGGATTTGACTGAGGGGCTGCCATTATGCAGCCTCCAGCTTTTCCTCAGTTTTCTGAAATAAATATTTTCACGATTTTTCAAAAATAGCAGACCTACAAGCTCGTAGCTTGTAGATCATGTAACTAGGTGTAATGTTAGAGTCCACAGAAGTGAACCTTTCAAGCCTGTTTTCTCAACTCGCTGTTGAGACATTACTCTATAAGCCATATCTCCAAAACCAAGGTGGGTCAAACTGAACAACCAACATATCAATTTGAAGCTATGATTCCCTGCCTTCATATGACATGAAAAAATGAAAACAATCCAGTGATTGTCAAGGTTGGTCACACTAACTTAATGTTTAAGAAGTAGTGAAAGTAGCTGATCTACAAGCTCACAACGCTCACCTGTTTGGGTCCTGTGCAACCATCTAGCTTAACTAGATCTACAAGCTCACAACGCTCACCTGTTTGGGTCCTGTGCAACCACCTCCTAGCTTAACTAGCAGCCACTACCTGCGGCGACTGCCCAGCACAGCTGTTTTTAATATGTTTTGATTAGGTTTGCGGTGATGCACTGCACGTGTAGAGAGCTATTTCAACCAATCGGATTGCTTCCTCTGAACTACCTGTGGTATAATTGGATGCACAGCAGGTGTCTCTAGTCACTCCCAGCTCAGTCTAAATTAGTTTGACTCAGGCCAGGTGTGACTGTCTCTGAATACTCACAATGTGCCAGTGCAGACTGAGCGCAAATGGAGAGCTAGCTGGTCGCAGCTAATATCACACATCATTCTGTGTTCCGGACCGGTGCAAATGGGCGCACACGCCACGACGAGAGAAACAAAGGAAAGACGCGTGTTGCGAACTATCGAGGGAATCCTGAAGGTAGTTGAGCTGTCTTGAGTTTTTCCTAATTGCCATGTTCGAAGAAAAAAACCTAAGGAGCAGTGTGTGTGTGTGTGTGTGTGTGAACTGAATGTGAGCTAGTCTTTTGTCAGGTGCAAACCAAAAATTGTACCCGACAAAAATGTTACTTTTCAGGATTCAAATAAAAATAGCCGATCTACAAGCTCTAAAGATGCTATAATTTGACAAAATCCTTTTAGCCCATGCCCCGAAATTTTGATGGCTCCCCGGAACCCAAACTAGTGACAATATCGTGTGTGTGTGTGTGTGTGTGTGTGTGTGTGTGTGTGTGTGTGTGTGTGTGTGTGTGTGTGTGTGTGTGTGTGTGTGTGTGTGTGTGTGTGTGTGTGTGTGTGTGTGTGTGTGTGTGTGTGTGTGTGTGTGTGTGTGTGTGTGTGTGTGTGTGTGTTGCGTGCCCCTATTGCGTGACAAACTGACAACATGCATTGAGTTCTCCCCCTTGTAATCTGGGACACTCCTCACACAGTCACACTATATCTGGGACACTCCAGACACAGTCACACTATATCTGTCAGTGTCAATTCTTCGTAATAGGAAAAGCTACGACAACGCCCGGCCTAATGACCCCAATGGAGCACCACGCAGAAACTATGATGGATGGTCATGTTAATGTTAAACTATGTAAACATGTTAATGTTAAACTATGATGGATGAACCATGTTAATGCTAAGGACAGCTGAGCGGATGAACAGGATGGATGGATAGAAGAATGCCTTATCATGGATGGATGGATGGATGAAGGATGTGGGAAGAAAGGAGAAAAAATGGAGTGACAGCTCAAAATGGAGGGCTGTACAATGGGGCTGAGAGAGAGAGAAGATGGGGTGGGGGGGAGACAAATGCGACCTAGTTGTGACTGACAGCATCCATTCCATTTGTCTTTTGTGTGTGTGTGTGTGTGTGTGTGTGTGTGTGTGTGTGTGTGTGTGTGTGTGTGTGTGTGTGTGTGCGCGCGCAGGTGTGTGCGTCAGTCATCCATCCATCTATCCATCAACAAACGATCACAGTCACTACTGTATACTTAAACCCTATACTATACAGTACTGTACAGTAGCTGACAGGGGTTACCCAGGGCTCTGTACTCGGTCCCCGTCATCAGTTCACTTCTTCTTCTCGGAATTGGCGGAGCTTAGAGAGAGAGATTTTTTCTTTTCAACTTAAATGTGCGTTAGTGTTCTTCAAATTACATCTTGCATATAATTCTACATTCATTCTAACTCCTAACTCAAATCAAATCAATCTGTTGGAAACTTTAGAATTAACCCTAAACACTAAGTCCCTCCCCAACCCATCCTAGTCCAAGTCCGAGGCACGTTGGCAGCAAAGAAAGCTTGACCTGCATAGCAACCGTTGCTAAACTATTTGGATTGGCATTGGACGATCGCTTTTTGGGGTGGGATTTAGTGAAGGGCTAATTTTGATATGGCAGAATATGAAGAAAATTAAAGGTTGCCGGCAATAGTGTCATGGTGGTGTGTACTGTGTCTCTCAGGGCATGCTGATAACATGGTGGTGTGTACTGTGTCTCTCTCAGGGCATGGTGATAATTCTCATGGTGATAACCTCATTCTCATGGTGGTGTGTACTGTGTCTCTCTCAGGGCATGGTGATAATTCTCATGGTGATAACATCATTCTCATGGTGGTGTGTACTGTGTCTCTCTCAGGGCATGGTGATAACATGGTGGTGTGTACTGTGTCTCTCTCAGGGCATGGTGATAACATGGTGGTGTGTACTGTGTCTCTCTCAGGGCATGCTGATAACATGGTGGTGTGTACTGTGTCTCTCTCAGGGCATGCTGATAACATGGTGGTGTGTACTGTGTCTCTCTCAGGGCATGGTGATAACATGGTGGTGTGTACTGTGTCTCTCTCAGGGCATGGTGATAACATGGTGGTGTGTACTGTGTCTCTCTCAGGGCATGGTGATAACATGGTGGTGTGTACTGTGTCTCTCTCAGGGCATGGTGATAACATATACGGTGGTGTGTACTGTCTCTCTCAGGGCATGGTGGTAACATGGTGGTGTGTACTGTGTCTCTCTCAGGGCATGGTGATAACATGGTGGTGTGTACTGTGTCTCTCAGGGCATGGTGATAACATGGTGGTGTGTACTGTGTCTCTCTCAGGGCATGGTGATAACATGGTGGTGTGTACTGTGTCTCTCAGGGCATGGTGATAACATGGTGGTGTGTACTGTGTCTCTCTCAGGGCATGGTGATAATTCTCATGGTGATAACATCATTCTCATGGTGGTGTGTACTGTGTCTCTCTCAGGGCATGGTGATAACATGGTGGTGTGTACTGTGTCTCTCTCAGGGCATGGTGATAACATGGTGGTGTGTACTGTGTCTCTCTCAGGGCATGGTGATAATTCTCATGGTGATAACATCATTCTCATGGTGGTGTGTACTGTGTCTCTCTCAGGGCATGGTGATAATTCTCATGGTGATAACATCATTCTCATGGTGGTGTGTACTGTGTCTCTCTCAGGGCATGGTGATAACATGGTGGTGTGTACTGTGTCTCTCAGGGCATGGTGATAACATGGTGGTGTGTACTGTGTCTCTCAGGGCATGGTGATAACATGGTGGTGTGTACTGTGTCTCTCTCAGGGCATGGTGATAACATGGTGGTGTGTACTGTGTCTCTCTCAGGGCATGGTGATAACATGGTGGTGTGTACTGTGTCTCTCTCAGGGCATGCCAGAGCAGTGGGCTCGTCTCCTCCAGACCTCCAACATCACCAAGCTGGAGCAGAAGAAGAACCCTCAGGCTGTTCTGGACGTTCTCAAGTTCTACGACTCGAAGGAGAACAGCCAGAAGTACATGAGCTTCACAGGTATGCGCATTGTGCACGCACGCACGCACACACACACACACACACACACACACACACACACACACACACACACACACACACACACACTCTTCCCCAAAAGGGAAGAGCTCTATGGCCTGCTGGTAAACGTCTGTTTGTTCCTTGTTTTTGCAGATAAAAGTTCCGATAACTACAGTTCCTCTACCACCACGGTAAGACTTCTCTTTTCACAGCACGTAATGCAACAAAATACTAGTGCATCACCGCACATTGTTTCCTACTCTCTCTCCGCCTAAGCTGTCTCCATTTTCATATTCGTTTTACCTAGGTTAAGGTTGGTAATGAAGTTATGTTTAGGTCCCCCCCGTCTCTCTCTCTCTCTGTGTCTCTCTCTCTCTCTGCATTGTGAATCAGCAGGTTATCCCTCTCTCTGTCCTGGCTTCAGGCCTGCTGTAGGATGAGACAGAGAGAGAGAGAGAAAGAGAGGGAGGGGGGGTGTGCGCGCTTTTCCGACACACCAATGGTCCGAAGCGCGGGGACATGCGATGCGATGCGAAAATGCGATGGTCCGACATGCGCTGCTCCCGTGCTTGCGGTTATGGTTAGGTTAGGGATTGAGGTTTCGGATCAATAGTATGTCGTAAGTAAAGCCTGTACCCAGGGAGGGATGAGAGAGAGGCTCTGTGGCCTGGCTTCAGGCCTGCAGTAGGATGCGACAGGGAGAGAGAGAGAAAGAGAGGGAGGGATGAGTGAGAGGCATGTCATAGACCATATGGACTGAAGGGTGGGGGGTACACAGCACTGGATGGATTGAGAATCCAGTCACAGACTAAACAGACCAGGCTGCAGGTTAATGTTGGGCTTAATGTATACATGATGCATGCAGAGAGAGACAACGGAATGCAAAAACAGGTGGGACAGACAGGTGAAGTGATGATGGTTGTGGTGTGGCTCGGGGGCAGGGCGCGCAGGTGGTGATGTCATCTCTGGGGTGTGAGCATCCTCATAGACAGACACGCCTCCTCGCTTTCTGCATGGGGCCGTTCAATAGGCCAATCAGAGGAAGGGGACGTTCAATAGGCCAATCACAGGAAGGGAACATTCGTTCCCTAGGCCAAACAGAGGAAGGGGACATTCAGCAGGCCAATCAGAGGATGGGAACATTCGTTCGGTAGGCCAATCAGAGGAAGGGGACGTTCGGCAGGCCAATCAGAGGAAGGGGACGTTCAGCAGGCCAATCAGAGGAAGGGGGCGTTCAGCAGGCCAATCAGAGGAAGGGGACGTTCAGCAGGCCAATCAGAGGAAGGGAACGTTCAGCAGGCCAATCAGAGGAAGGGGACTTTCAGCCCAGTTCCAATGAACTGCAGTGGCCAATGAGGTGTCTAGATTTTCAGAGCTATGCTCATTCTGGCTCTAAACCCCCCAACAGAACTCCAAGGCCGTGTCGGAGACCCCGGCCATAGCAACCGTATCCGAGGACGATGATGAAGAGGAGGTTCCCCCTCCCGTGGTCGCCCCCAGACCCGAACACACCAAATCAGTAAGCACACACACACACACACACACACCCTCCCGTGGTCGACCCCGACCCGAACACACTCACTTTGACACTTGATCTGTCATTCACTTTATGCATTTGAATAGTCATGTGAATTGTGAAATTCATACATTGAAGTTTCTGATATTATAAGCTATTTTGCTGTATATTTGTTGATTGTTGTACAGTTAAAATACAAAACAAGCTCTTGTAGAGTCCTTTTTCGTTCGTTTCCGATGTTCTTTTGTTGGTTCACCCACTGTGTTTTACTATGGTTGTCATTAGCTCCAGCCTCCAGTTAGCTCATAACATTAGCGTCTGTTAGCTTCTGTTGCCACATACTCCGCATTGCGGAGTATATCAAAACAAATCAAACTTTATTTAACGACCAAGATTGACCAAAGTGCTGTACAGATCAGAGGAACAAACAGAACAAGCAAGAAACACAATAGTATAACACAAGAGTATGTGTTTTATGCCATTCAGACTATCATTGGCTTAGGAGGCAGCCAATCATGAATAGGTCGTCACTAAAGTCGTCTTTACGGTCGTCAGTAGTGGTGGGTGCAAATGTAAGCAAATAAAAGGCTATGCTAAAAGGATAACACAAAGACATGGTGGTGCTTGGTTCCATTACTGTCCATTGTACTCTTGTGTTGTCTCATTGTCCAGGTGTGAACCAAAGGCTCTTTTTTTCCCCCGTATTTCTCCACACCTGGGATTTGAACAAAACACAATGTATTGTACTGTAAACGTAACACAGCAATACAGTGCATCCATTATACTCCCGAGGCGTACATTCTGTTACCCAGCAACAGTTCTCCAGGGTGCCCTCCCTCTCTGAAAGAGTACAGAATGTAACCAAATGGACCCGGCCAAGTGAGACATGTGTAGTCCCTCTCTGTAGTTACAAACGGGTATGATATAAAAGCACTGAGGAGGAGTTTGCTGTTTAGTCGCCTCTTTAGTCTCTGTACACCAAGCAAATACCTGAAGGTTTCCATGTAGACCACTGTTATAGTCAGGTGCACGCACACACACACACACACACACACACACAGCTCCTTTATCAGAGAGCTTGGCGGATGGGTAAGTGTCTGCCACTGTGGCGCCGATGCCGTTACCATGGTGACAGAGTGGCTTTGTCCACCTTACTGGAACTCCCAACACGCACACACACACACAAGTGCGCGATAATGCTGTTAAAGTCCAGTGGTGGAAAGCAACTATGTACTAATTTTAGTACTGTACTTTACTTAAGTACTGTACTTAAGTACAATACAAAGACTGGTCTAACATCTCGGTGTCTGTCTCTTTGTGACTGCCTCGTCTGTCTGTCTGTCTGTCTGTCTGTCTGTCTGTCTGTCTGTCTGTCTGTCTGTCTGTCTGTCTGTCTGTCTGTTGTCTGTCTGTCTGTCTTCATTCACACCTGTAATTGGTTCAGACCGTATTTGACCTTTAACCTCTCTCTCCCCGTCTCAGATATACACCCGTTCGGTGATCGAGCCCCTCCTCCCCCCCTCTCCTCCCCCGACCAAAGACGCGGCCACCTCGCCCATCACCTCGCCCCCTCCCTCCTCCTCCTCCCCCCCTCCGTCTGCAGAGGGAGGGGCCAGCACTAGCCCCGCCCCTGCCCCGGGCCCCTCCCTGCCCCGCCCACAGGACAACAAGACCAGGAAGAAGAAGATGTCCGACGAGGAGATACTGGAGAAGCTACGTAAGAGACCACACGCACACACACACACACACACATGCGCGTGTGCTCGGACATAAACACACACACACTAGAGTTGCTCCGATTGATCGGCCGATATTCACTCAAAATGACTCGGTCGGCAATTTACCCGAGCTGGTGTCTTTTATACCATTTAAGTTGCCTGAAGAATGTTCGCAAGACCGAAATGTTGCCTGACTCTAAACAAAAGCTTGCAGTGTGCGGTCCTCTCTAGCCTGGATCCAGCCCAAAGACCCCGCCCACTCTCTGAGTGGACTGCATCTTTCTTGAAGCTTCAAGAAAGCTACAGTCTGATAATCAGGCTAGGTCCTCTCTCCTTCTCCTACACGAATACCATTTAAGTGGAAATAAAGTCAATCAGATATATAGTATAATATCGTTTTGCATCTTGCGTGGATCAAAGGATCCTGGATGGCTTGATTCTATAGGCTTTAAATAATTGATATGAATATTTTTGTAAATCTCTATGGGGAAAAACGAATGGACGATTTTCAGTGCGTCCACAAAAACCACGCCCACTGCTATGCTTCATAAATGATAAAACAATGCTCCAGCATGATCCGTCGTAGCACGATGATAAATAGGTTGTGTGGGAGAGAAAAATATAAAAAAATAAAAGGGCTACTGGCACAGAGAGACACATGCTCGTCATCTGCAAGTCATTCCTTTATTCACTTAGAAACAGCAGGTCTTTATTTAGCCCAGTTCACACACCAGTCACATGGAACGGTAGAACATATAGCAGCTCCAGTCCAGATCTAATTGATGTGTTTTAACCCATTTTGGGGCGGGAACCCCTTTTGGTGTTATATAAGCATACTTTAGCTATTGAAAAATAGCAGATCTACAAGCTCATAGCGCGTCACCGAGTGCCGCGCTATGAGCCAACGTTTTGTAACAGAAAATGTTTGCTTCTGGGGGGGTCCCTGCTGGAACAACATATGTTCAGATTGGGGTCGGTAGCAGATTACATAATAATCTCGGGGGTCCTTGACATGATAATGTTTGAGAAGGACTCACATAGAAACATGGGTTTTAAGAAAACTGTCAGGATTTAGAAGACATTTGTAGAATTGTCCTCAGGTCTAAACGGGTCATAATTAACGCGGTGTGATGAGGACAGAATGTTGGAGTTTCTGCATTGCCTTTCTTATAGTCAAATGCTAACGCGACTTAGCGTGAGGAATTCTTGCTTGTTATTTCCTATACAAGTCAATGCCTTGGCTTAAAACATTCATTCCGAAAAATTGTCATTTTCAATTTACATAAAAAAAAAATTGCAGATATACAAGCGCGTCACTCAATGCCAACCTATGAGCTTGTATATCTGCTAATTTAGAAAAATCAAATTTGTGCAAATATCTTTGAATATACACATTTTTAAAGCGATTCTTTTTAAACTCAGGGTTAGGGTCTGGGGGTCCCTGGAACAACATTTATTTATGGGGCTTCCTTGACGTGAAAACCACAATTGATAATGCCTGTTGCAGTGGCAATGTAGATGAGCATACATTAACATAACATAAAAACATCATGCCCCAAAAGCTTTTTTATTATTTTTTATTATTGATTTAATTTTTTGTTCTCTCTAAATAATAATTATGCAAGTATGTATTTTCTTAAACCATGCCCCCACACGCTTCTCCAGACGTGCTAAGGTCCCCCTCTACTGGTAAGATCTGGATACTGCAAGTCTGGCTGTCTCTAGTCTCCACTGACTGACAGACCTGCTACAATCCACTGTAGTCTGTCCCCCCCATATCCCCCCCCCCCTCAAAAAAAAACCCTCACGTCTGATTGGTCTTCCTCTCCTGTCTTTCTTTATATCCGTCCAATCTCTTGTGGTTACCGAGTGACTCGGTGAAAGTTGCCATGTCTGAGTTATACTCTGTTGCGCGCCACGTGGCACACACATATTGCTGATCTACGACACACAGTGGACTTGTAGATCTGCTGTTTTCCCGGTGTGTGTGCGACACGGGCACGGAACTATACAGGCCTATTCATACATAGTCCAGTTTTCGGTGAAGAGGTTGACCACTGTAAACTACATATATACAACATGACGTCACTGACATGGTCACCACCACCACTCACACAACACATTCTCTCTGTTTTTACTACCGAAAAACTGGACTATGAAGAATACGCCTTTAAAGGAGAATTTCGGACTAGCTTTATTTGTTGTTGTTACGTCCCCACCAAAGAGGTCCAGGTGTTATTTTGTGCAAACGTGCATTATTGGCTATTTCCCCTAATATAAGTCCTCAATGGGGGTTGGGTTTTTGTGCTAATTCGCTTATCTAAATAAGTAGTAAAGTGTGCCGCTTGGGATACTATTTACATTATGAAGAGAGGAATTAGAGAGCGAATTAGCACAACAACCCAATGCCCCATTCAATTCAATGCAATTCAATTAAATTCATTGAGGGCTTATGGTAGGGGAAACAGCCAATAATGCGCTTTTGCACAAAACAACACCTGGACCTCTTCGGTGGGGACGTAACAACTACAAATAAAGGTAAAAAAGCCTTCTAGCATGGAATTCTCCTTTAAGTATAAACCGCCTGGCCCTTGTCTTGGACCACGTGTGTTCCCGTCGTGTGCAACTCTCGCTCAACCCGAGAGGCCTGCTGTGTTCTGTTGTTCCATTCTGCTGTCCCGGACCGGGCCATCTGTTTTCTCTGCTTCTCCTTCTCTCTCCTTGGTATTCTCCGTCACTCCGTCACCACCAGACAAGCATGCTCCGTTGATCTAAACCCAGTGTGACGTGCGTGGAATTCTACTCTTAACCCATTCTGACCTGAGATCAGATTCACACGAGGTTTCCACTGGACACACACTGGTCTGATTAACCCATTCTGACCTGAGATCAGATTCTGAAAATGTCAGACGCTCTTCGATTTTTCAAAAATAGCAGACCTACAAGCTCGTAGCGCGCCACTCGGTGGCGCGCTATGAGCTTGTAGATCTGCTGTTTTTCAATAGCTAAAGCATAACATGATGCTAACACCAAAACGGGTTCCCGGTCAGAATGGGTTAATTCTGCTCTAGTGGGCTCTATGCATACACATTTTTGGAAAGAGCATGGGGGCACCTTCCCCTCTTCCCTACTTCCTTCACAGGTGTTACCGCTGATACGTAATGAGACCCGGAAAATAAATCCCTGTTCATTTTCTTCAGACTTTTCAGAAAGTATTTATTTAAAGACGTTTACGCCGCGGACAAAGCCAACTCTTGTCGTGACAAATCATGACCATAAACACAATGTTTTGGGCCAAACAAAGAATTAAAAGAAAGTAGAAAAAACATTTTTTTTCTTGTTTTTCTTCTTTGTAATTATTTGTTTGGTCCAAAATATTGTGTTTGTTGTCATGATTTGTCACGACTCGAGTTGGCTTTATAAAAGGTCTTTAAATAAATGCTTTATGAAATGTCTATGGGAAAATTAGGGTTCATTTCATTTGAGTGGGTTCCAAATGGCCCTGTGCAGGTGTGTAACTCTGAGAGTGTACACGTTTTTTTTACACTCTCAGAGATATGAAATTAAAAACGTTTGTTCACAATAAATGGAACAGAGCCTTAATTACTATCATTGGTAACACCTGTGAAGGAAGTAGGGAAGCGGCCTGGAAGTAGGAAGAGTTATTCTGTGTGCATAGAGCCTATTGTTGTGTGTTCCACGCAGTAAAATCCACCAGTGTTAATTTATCCAGTTGTGGGACTCTTGAGACGTACAAATGGAGGTCCATTTGGTTCTGTTTGTAAACGATCAGAGTTAAATTAGCCATCAGGATTTTTACAGTGCGTCACAGTCCCAGTTCTGCGGTGATGTTCTCTCTCTCTCTGTGTGTGTGTGCTGTTGGACAGTTTGAGTCCCTCACTCGCAGTCCACAGATGTAATGCTCCTGGTTGTTCTCGCTTCTTGACTCTTTTTCTTTGATTCTCCCTCTCTCTCTCTCCCCCCTCCCTCTCTTTTTCACTCTCACTGTGGTATTTCTGTCCTTCGTTCTTGTCAAATCCTCTATACGTTACTGTCTGTTGTTTTGAGTCGAAGTCAAATAACTCTGCTCACTCATTCTCTCTCTCTCTCTCTCTCTCTCTCTATCTCTCTCGTCCCCCTCTCAGGGAGCATAGTGAGTGTGGGAGACCCCAAGAAGAAATACACACGCTTTGAGAAGATCGGACAGGGGTAAGTAAAGTCTGTCTGTTTACTAGAGGGGAGCTACTGTATGGAACCTTCTGATATTGGCCTGTAGGATTGCACTAGTCTTGTGTAGACAGACAACCAGAGCTCTCCGCCTACTGTGGGCGTCAGTCTGAAGACTCAGCCGGAACCCCCGGGTGAGTCTTAACCGGCAACGTATGTCGACTAACGAGACGTCAGACTAGCGCGGGGTCCTTGACATGAAAAACTGTGAGAACCACTGACATAGAAACATAGGTTTTTCAGGATTTAGAAGGCATTTGTACAACCGTCCTCAGGTCTAAATGGGTTAAGATGTAGCCCCTATCAGTAGGTGATGGCAGATCTCTGAGCGTCTGCAATCTGAGAACCCATCGGCAAATTGTGAAACAATAACGGCGCCATCTTTTCCTTTTGCTGACGTGATTCAGCAGTCTGTCTCCAGAGAATAGGCTACATGAATGAATGAATGATTTCAATGTTTAATTATTTTATCAGTGCATTAAAGTTGTGTTCGTCCACAGAGCCTCTGGAACGGTTTACACTGCTATAGACATCGCTACTGGACAAGAGGTACAGTAGATGCATTCTCTCTCTCTCCCTGTGTGTGTCTCTGTCTCTCTCTCTCTCTCTCTCTCTCTCTCTCTCTCTCTCTCTCTCTCTCTCTCTCTCTCTCATGAAATAAATGACTAGAATAAAATGTGTGTATTTTTATATCTATATTCCAATCTTAATGACTTCCTGTCAAACTAAAACATGTGTGGGTGTAATCACATCGTCAAGTACCGACCAGTTTCAACCAATAATATGCTGACAAGCACCTGTCAATCACTCTTCCACACAACCGCTGTGATTCATCGTGGTGGACACTAGAGGGTGCTGCTGCTCTGCTGAATGTTATTCACCAATGCATGGTTGTGTGTGTGTGTGTGTGTGTGTGCCAGGGGGGCAGTCAGACAGATATTTTGTGAAGCCACTGAGGAAATCGGGATTTCCTGAAAGTTCATATAATGGCCTGTTGTGGCGCTGTCATTGGACCCAGAAAAACCCATAGCCCCATAGAAGTCCATGTATTTGGGCCCAACTTCACCTAGACTGTATTACCTTAATAAACATGGTCATGAATACTTTCTGCTTCCAGTCACTAGTTTAAAGTCTCATTTCTAATGTCATAATATTCTTTTTGGAAAATTATGGTCCCATTTATTTAAAAAATGACCATAAAGTCGCGTATGTTCTGAGGGGCGTGGCTACCGTTACAGTCTATGATCGGGATTCCCCACCCACTCGAGTCAAAATAAAAACCAACGGAGAAGAAGGGGGGGAAGTCCCGCCTCGTTGTCTGGGCCAGCCAATGGCCAGCTGGGCTAAAACGGATCTAGAAAGATGGCGACTTACAATACAAGGACTGACAAGGATTTGACGTTCATGTTAGACCCGGAGAACGCTTTGTCCATATTTTTTACAGTCTATGGTGTGTGCGCAGGTGGCCATTAAACAGATGAATCTACAGCAGCAGCCCAAGAAGGAACTGATCATCAATGAGATACTGGTGATGAGGGAAAACAAGAACCCAAATATAGTCAATTACCTGGACAGGTACGCACACAAACACACACGCACACACACACACACACACACACACACGCACACACACACACACACACTCTCACTCACTCACTCACTCACTCACTCACTCACACACGCACGCACGAGGTAAAGCACTGAGCCAGCAGGCGTCAGTCGCTGTGGCAACCATGCAGCATCTGAGAAACACGATGTATGGTTACCACGGTTACCTGTCCTGCTCAGAGACAATGATGGAACGCACGCACGTAACTGGTGGTAGTATGGTCATCACCGTGTGTGTGTGTGTGTGTGTGTGTGTGTGTGTGTGTGTGTGTGTGTGTGTGTTTTTCTTCAGCTGGTTGGCTGTATGTGGAACACGTTTTAGAATGACTACACTGAAACATCAGCGTAACATTTTCAGTAGTGATATCTTATTTCTTTCTTTATTTCATGTGAACTGTGTGTCGTTGCCATAGTTACCTGGTGTGTGATGAACTGTTTATTGCTGTTGCCATAGTTACCTGGTGTGTGATGAACTGTTTATTACTGTTGCCATAGTTACCTGGTGGGGGAGGAGCTATGGGTCGTTATGGAGTACCTGGCCGGAGGGTCGTTGACGGACGTCGTCACGGAAACCTGCATGGACGAGGCCCAGATCGCTGCTGTGTGTCGAGAGGTAACGCACGCACACACACACACACACACACACACACACACACACACACACACACACACACACACACACACTGCATGCACGAGGCCCAGATCGCTGCCGTGTGTAGAGAGGTAGCGCACACACACACACACACACACACACTGCATGGACGAGGCCCAGATCGCTGCCGTGTGTCGAGAGGTAACGCACGCACACACACACACACACACACACACACACACACACACACACACTGCATGGACGAGGCCCAGATCGCTGCCGTGTGTAGAGAGGTAGCGCACGCACACACTAGTGGAATAAAAGTACAATATTTGGCTCTGAAATGTGGAGTAGAAGTAAAAGTGAAGTTAGTACAAATACCTCAAAATTGTACTTGTAACTTTATTACTGCATGCTAGGTGGTAGCATAAGCACACGTAACGTACTATGCTTCACTCTATGCTCCTTGTTTTAACCAGCTCATAATGTTAATGTTACTGTAAACGGTGTCTCATTAATGTTAATGTTACTGTAACAGTGTCTACAAGCTCTGGAGTTCCTGCACTTCAACCAGGTGATCCACCGAGACATCAAGAGTGACAACATCCTGCTGGGGATGGACGGCTCCGTCAAACTCAGTACGTAACTCTGCTGTCCCTGACTACTGTATTACAGTAACGTAACTCTGCTGTCCCTGACTACTGTATTACAGTAACGTAACTCTGCTGTCCCTGACTACTGTATTACAGTAACGTAACTCTGCTGTCCCTGACTACTGTATTACAGTAACGTAACGCTGCTGTCCCTGAACTACTGTATTACAGTAACGTAACTCTGCTGTCCCTGACTACTGTATTACAGTAACGTAACTCTGCTGTCCCTGAACTACTGTATTACAGTAACGTAACTCTGCTGTCCCTGACTACTGTATTACAGTAACGTAACTCTGCTGTCCCTGACTACTGTATTACAGTAACGTAACTATGCTGTCCCTGACTACTGTATTACAGTAACGTAACTCTGCTGTCCCTGACTACTTTATTACAGTAACGTAACTCTGCTGTCCCTGACTACTGTATTACAGTAACGTAACTCTGCTGTCCCTGAACTACTGTATTACAGTAACGTATCTCTGCTGTCCCCGACTACTGTATTACAGTAACGTAACTCTGCTGTCCCTGACTACTGTATTACAGTAACGTAACTCTGCTGTCCCTGACTACTTTATTACAGTAACGTAACTCTGCTGTCCCTGACTACTGTATTACAGTAACGTAACTCTGCTGTCCCTGACTACTGTATTACAGTAACGTAACTCTGCTGTCCCTGACTACTGTATTACAGTAACGTAACTCTGCTGTGCCTGACTACTGTATTACAGTAACGTAACTCTGCTGTCCCTGACTACTTTATTACAGTAACGTAACTCTGCTGTCCCTGACTACTGTATTACAGTAACGTAACTCTGCTGTCCCTGACTACTGTATTACAGTAACGTAACTCTGCTGTCCCTGACTACTTTATTACAGTAACGTAACTCTGCTGTCCCTGACTACTGTATTACAGTAACGTAACTCTGCTGTCCCTGACTACTGTGTTACAGTAACGTAACTCTGCTGTCCCTGACTACTGTATTACAGTAACGTAACTCTGCTGTGCCTGACTACTGTATTACAGTAACGTAACTCTGCTGTCCCTGACTACTGTATTACAGTAACATAACTCTGCTGTCCCTGACTACTGTATTACAGTAACGTAACTCTGCTGTCCCTGACTACTGTATTACAGTAACGTAACTCTGCTGTCCCTGACTACTGTATTACAGTAACGTAACTCTGCTGTCCCTGACTACTGTATTACAGTAACGTAACTCTGCTGTCCCTGACTACTGTATTACAGTAACGTAACTCTGCTGTCCCTGACTACTGTATTACAGTAACATAACTCTGCTGTCCCTGACTACTGTATTACAGTAACATAACTCTGCTGTCCCTGAACTACTGTATTACAGTAACGTAACTCTGCTGTCCCTGACTACTGTATTACAGTAACATAACTCTGCTGTCCCTGACTACTGTATTACAGTAACATAACTCTGCTGTCCCTGACTACTGTATTACAGTAACATAACTCTGCTGTCCCTGACTACTGTATTACAGTAACATAACTCTGCTGTCCCTGACTACTGTATTACAGTAACATAACTCTGCTGTCCCTGACTACTGTATTACAGTAACGTAACTCTGCTGTCCCTGACTACTGTATTACAGTAACGTAACTCTGCTGTCCCTGACTACTGTATTACAGTAACGTAACTCTGCTGTCCCTGACTACTGTATTACAGTAACGTAACTCTGCTGTCCCTGACTACTGTATTACAGTAACGTAACTCTGCTGTCCCTGACTACTGTATTACAGTAACGTAACTCTGCTGTCCCTGACTACTGTATTACAGTAACGTAACTCTGCTGTCCCTGACTGCTGTATTACAGTAACGTAACTCTGCTGTCCCTGACTACTGTATTACAGTAACATATCTGGATTTATAATACTAATGTCTCAAATGTACCCATATTATGCTTTACATGGGGGCAGGAGAAAAACTACTTTTTTTAGGCTTAAGAAGTTTGAGAAAGTTTTTTTTATTACGGTATAATTATCTGGATTAGGATATTAGATATGGGTTACACCATTGTTTTAGTAACACTGTTGTACATACTCTTAACCAGCAGAGGGAGCTGGGACTCTTTAACACAACCTTCTTGTTAATCCCACTGACTAGCTGTTATGGAGGCAGAAGTATGGAAGCCCTTTGGCACCACTGAATCATCTGAAAATATGTTCTATTCGCACTTTAAATGATAACTGTATACAGTATAACTATACAGAATTCAGGCCCTTTTGTTCAGAAACAGAAATCAGCCCAAATAGAAAAGATGCTGTTTTTATTTATTTATTTTTTATTATTTTTACTTCACTCACCAGGATGCCTCCAGGGGTCTGTATATGATCAGATATTTATGCTTGCCTGTTCTAAAGGGACACTAGTGTTCCAGTGGTTAACGCTCTCTCTCTCTCTCTCTCTCTCTCTCTCTCTCTCTCTCTCTCTCTCTCTCTCTCTCTCTCAGCTGATTTCGGGTTCTGTGCCCAGATCACTCCGGAGCAGAGCAAGCGCAGCACCATGGTGGGCACGCCCTACTGGATGGCCCCGGAGGTGGTGACCCGCAAGGCCTACGGGCCCAAGGTGGACATCTGGTCCCTGGGCATCATGGCCATCGAGATGGTGGAGGGAGAGCCCCCGTACCTCAACGAGAACCCGCTGAGGGTAAGACACGAAGCGTTAGGGTTATTGTTTAGTGGTTTAGTGATAGAGCTTCCGTTGCTCCGGACTGTTTGATAGAAGCATTTATATTTTACTCATGATCAGAGGTTCCGTTGCTCCAGACTGTATGACGGAAGCATTTATATTTTATTCATGATCAGAGCTTCTGTTGCTCCAGACCGTATGACGGAAGCATTTATATTTTATTCATGATCAGAGCTTCTGTTGCTCCAGACTGTATGACGGAAGCATTTATATTTGTACACATGATAGAGCTTCCGTTGCTCCAGACTGTATGACGGAAGCATTTATATTTTTACACATGATCAGAGCTTCCGTTGCTCCAGACTGTACGACGGAAGCATTTATATTTTTACACATGATCAGAGCTTCTGTTGCTCCAGACTGTATGACGGAAGCATTTGACAATTGCGAGTGTCAACAGTCTGGCCACGCGAGACTACGGGTTCAGTGTCTTGCTCAAGGACACTTACTTGGACACAAAGCCAGGCGGGGCTCAAACCAGGAACCTTCTACAAAATAGCGGAAATAGTTGGATCTACAAGCTCACAACAACTATTTCTGCAAATCTTAGATTTTTATTTTTTAAACTTATGGACAGTTTTCGACATGGAAACGATTGATGATTATGCAAAAAGAATTTGTGATTAGGTGATTGTAATAATTGTCTAGGGTGTTTCTTGGGTCATGGAATATTCTGGGTTACGGTCAGGAGAATGTTGCACCTCTCTGACACCTCCTTGGCTCCCCCTACAGGCGCTGTACCTCATCGCCACCAACGGAACTCCAGAGCTGCAGAACCCAGAGAAACTGTCGTCCATCTTCAGAGACTTCCTGAACCGCTGTCTGGAGATGGACGTGGAGAAGAGAGGCTCCGCCAAGGAGCTGCTGCAGGTATGTACGCTGTGTGTGTGTGTGTGTGTGCGTGTGCGTGTGCGTGTGCGTGTGCGTGTGCGCGCATGCGTCCGTGAGCACACGTAATCAATATTAACTGTACATTTGCATTGTTGAACTTTTCAAAGCAGTTATAAAAAAAGCCTTACAGTACATAATGCCTTTGCACAGCAACACTGTAAAAATAAATTGAATAATCTACCCAAAACCTTCTCCTAGACATCTAATGAAAAAAAATTACTTTTCAAGTGACCTACAATCTGCATGCTGTGATGCATTGCGACTGCGAGCATGTAGACCTGGTATTTTCAACGAATTCTGGAACAAACTGTGTGTGTGTGTGTGTGTGTGTGTGTGTGTGTTTTTAACGGTTTTAAAAACGCATGAAAACGTCTGCGAGTCGTCGTTTTAGACTCATGGTCACCAGGTTGGAGAGGAGGTGAGAGCGGCCTCATATGGTAGCTCTCTGTAAATAACACAGAGAGCTATGGATCGTATCAGGAGTTATATAACGACAGCGGTGCCTCGTCAATAAAACACATCTCACGCTCGTGACCGAGTGACCCTGCTAAGATCAAGGGTTTAGACCAGGGGGGAATGAAATGTTCCCTGAATGCTGAAACTCTCTCTCTGTCTCTCTCTCTGTGTCTCTCTCTGTGTCTCTCTCTCTGTGTGTCTCTCTGTCTCTCTCTCTGTGTGTCTCTCTGTCTCTGTCTCTCTCTGTCTCTCTCTCTCTCTCTCTCTCTCTCTCTCTCTCTCTCTCTCTCTCTCTCTCTCTCTCTCTGTCTCTCTCTCTGTGTCTCTCTCTCTCTCTCTCTCTCTCTCTCTCTCTCTCTCTCTCTCTCTCAGCACCAGTTCCTAAAGGTGGCCAAGCCTCTCTCCAGTCTGACGCCTCTGATCCTGGCGGCTAAGGAGGCGGCCAAGAACAACCGCTAGACAACTCCTCTGTCACACCTCCTCTCTCTCTCTCTCTCTCTCTCTCTCTCTCTCTCTCCTCCTCTTCAACACTCCTCCTCTTTTATTGGTGGAGGGTCCGGGTGGCTGGCCAATGGCACTGCAGGACTCTGACTCCCGTCGATGAAATATGTCTTTCACTATAGTAGCCACCGACCTCAATCCTTGACCTTTGAACCTTAGTTTGACTTTCCCCTATGCCTTGACACACACCCTCTGCTACGTGGAACATGAAAGACTTTCCATTTCATTTTTTTAGGGGGGGGGGAGGGGGGTGATTGAACCTTCGACCCCGCCCGCTCCTTCTCCCTCCCTTCCTCACACACTCGCCGACCGGCGACATCGTTATCCTATTTTGCGTAAAGTTGATGTTTTGGTCGTTCATCCTACACTCCCCCCTCCCCCGCCCTACCCTGATTGGAGGAGAGTGCCTCACGGGAGCAGCCCATGCTGCAAAGACTTGCGGGAAGTTTTGGGGCTCGCGTTTTTTGGGGAGGCCCGTCTGTGAACAGCACCGCACACCTCTGCAGACTGAGTTTGTGTGTGTGTGTGTGTGTGTGTGTGTGTGTGTGTGTGCGTGCATTCGTGTTGTCATTCATGCGTGTGATTTTTGTTAATTTTTAGGTTTTGGTCTTGTTTTCTTTTTTATTTGGGTTTTCATCCCAGTTTTATACCGGTCTGTTTGCCCCGACTGCGTCATGGAGTCTGAAAGCGCTGGGTACTTTTCTTTTCTATTCTTTTTGTCTTTGTATTCTGTGGAAGTTCTTTTTTTTTTTTTAGGTACTGAGTTGATTGTAGCATTGCCTACTGTAACTGTAGTGGTTGACGCAGTGCTGATGACTTTGGGGTTGTGGTGCTACTGTCTGTCTCGTCTGCAGAGTGAGTTGTCTGTGTGTTATAGATTATTGATGATAATCATGATTATGATGACTAAATATTTGGCACACCCAGAGCCGTGGACAGACAAGCAGGGAGGCAGGCAGGCATGTGATGTTTTTTTGTTTAGAACAAGTTAATGTGCATTGCTGGACCCCAAACTCCTATTGTTCAAATGCTATGTTCAGTCACTGAACCTGTTTTGTTTTACATTTTCAGACCATAATTAATATTTGTGGAACTTAGAGGAGGTACAGGTTACCTTCAGGGTATACATACAGGATCAACATCTTGAAGAACCTTTTCAAATATCGATATTGGTCCAGATGTCAAACATCTGGACATCAAGACAACCGTGTCTATACAAAGATGTCAAACTCTCCTACTTACGTCATACGGAGAATATTGACTTAATTCAACAGTGCAATGAGTCAGTATACTGTAGGTATCGGAGCTGGAATTTGTATTTAAAAACAAAATCACACTCGTGTGAAGTGAGGGGCACCCCCTGTATTTATACTGTTTGTTTTACTGCTGCCCTAAACAAACGTTAAAAAGTCCATAGACTTGGCTGCCATATGACGTCGTTTTCAAAAGCCCTGCTTTGTGGAGGCCAGCGCCCCTAAAAAACACCCACCAGCCACCATGCACTGTAAAAAGTTGATTTAATTCTGACTGTGTACAAATGAACCCTTGGGGTACGACACTCCACCACCCCCCCCCTCCCCAAACACCCCTCTATCAACGACTCTGGGAGTGGGACACATTCTCCTGGGTCTGGGAGTGGGACACATTCTCCTGGGTCTGGGAGTGGGACACATTCTCCTGGGTCTGGGAGTGGGACACATTCTCCTGGGTCTGTGGGTTTCACACTTCGAATTTATACTGCCCCCAAAAACATACACGATGTACAATCTCACGACCTGGTCGCTTTGTGATCTTGTAGATCGCTGTTTTATTTTATTATTATTATTATTATTTTTGCCATACATCAAAGTATGAATCGGGCATGAGGGAGAGAATGCGCATGTGAATTAAACAACTTTCTTTTTTTTAATATGGTACGTTTAAGAAGAATGAAATAAAAAAGAAAGAAAAGCTATAGGAATGGTGATGATGCTGAGGTGTACAGTACGAATGGTGATGATGCTGAGGTGTACAGTACAGTGGTCCATTATGTGAAGGATATGCTCCATGCTTGTGTACGAAGAGAAAAGAATCATATCTCAATCCTATTTTGTGTAATGAGAAAAGCTATAATTCCACTACATTGGTACAATGCTGTTGGACACCTCTTAGTGTGTAGACTGTACGTGGTTCTATATGCGATGCTGTTGGACCCCCTCCACCTCTTAGTGTGTAGGCTGTACTGTACATGGTTCTATCTGTTTAACCACAACGGGATGTACAGTACAGGTGCAGCCATTGGCTGAAGTCCCACTTTTTATTGAATGATTGCATTAAATTCACTTTGCCACTCGATTTGCCCACTTGCCTAAATATGTTTGCTATATGGAACTTGAACTTGCACTTGAACAAAACGATAGTTTGTGTTCTGAATTTTCTGCAATGCCACATAATGGCATCACAGACAGACGATGAATGCATGAAGGCAGACTTCTACGATGGCTACGCCTGTACAGCAAACATCAACAACAATCAAAGATAATTATTCCTCTGTTCTGTCTTCATGATGCAAACAGCAATGTCATTGCCATATTTATTTTGTTGTACCTTTTTGGCCTTAAACTGATTCACGGGTGCAAGATTACTTTAATACAAGTCTGAAGGCCATGATGGCTAATGTTTACGGTGACAATGTAGGCTACTGTATGTACGGTAGATGGGCACGCTGGGCAGATTCGACGTTGGCCAAATGGCTTTGGGGAACAAATCAAATGAGGGGAGTTTTTTGTATCCATTTGTTTAACGGTGAGCACTTGGTTGCGTATGGCTCCAGTGGTTAGAATGTACTCTGGCCTGTCAGAAGTGTCCATGACTTGTATGACACCTTGTTATCACTGTAGGGACTGAGACTAGACTTAATGCCCAATTAACCGCACCAATGCATCTCCTTGCAACAAACCAGTTTTAAGGACATGTCACACAAAGACAAGTCCTTGCAACAAACCAGTTTTAAAGACATGTCACACAAATACAACAACTCCTTGAAACAAACCAGTTTTAAGGACATAACAAATACAAATACAACTCCTTGCAAGAAGGAGTCACTGGAAAATGCTCTGCTACACCAGTGGGTCTCAAACTGTCCTTGAGTGTGTTCCAAATGGACCCTTATGGGTTCATTTGGTTCCATTTGTACACTCTCAGAGTTATAGGGGTCCTTGAAATTAAAAAAAAGGTTTGAGAACCACTGTACACTAAATGGAACAGAGCCTTAATATATTCAGTATCATCGGTAACTCCGGGCCGGAAGTAGGACGAGTTATTCTGTGTACATTGTCTTGAAATTAGGGATGTCTTAATCACGTTCTTTTGCTCCCGATCCGTTTCTGATCATTTGGTTTTGTGCATCTGCCGATACCGATTTTATTGAACACGTTTATGCCATATCACAATAGTACAGTGTCCCAAATCACAGACAATATCCAGTCTAATATCGTGATATGGATGTAATATTGATACTAGGGATGTCCCGATCAAATTTTTTGGCTTTCTGATTCCGATCATTTGAAAATTACGTGATCGGCCCGGATTTCCCTACTTGACAGCCCCTCACACATGCCATAGATAGCAGGGTGAACTGAAGACAGCTGCACTTCATCACAAGGACGGTTTGACGTCTTAGGGCGTTTGAAAGAGCCAGCATTGACAATAAAGCTGTTGTCCGTGTATAGGCTATCTGTGAGTCGGAGCCTGTTGCAAAATATTCACTCTTCAAGAAACAATGCAGTCGATGAGTTATTTGTGTGACTTATACGGCCTTGACCTTCGCCTCAAAGCAGAGATCACTGACTGTGATCTCACGTCTTAAAGTCTTAACAGCCAACTCTGACAACAAAGTATTGTCTTTGCATTCCAGGTCTGGTGGGGAACGTCTCTTCTTGCACATAAAGAAAACGCTTGTAAACGTCAGGGGGGAAAAACGCAGCAGTGTGCAGGGACCTTAACTCCAGTCTCTGGGAGACATGTCTGTGTGTGTATCAGTTGTTTAAGCACATAAATATCTTAGGTTCTCAAACTGAATTAATTTCAAAGATCCCCCATAACTCTGAGAGTGGACGCTGCTTTGATAACCACTAGTAGTACTGCATATTGTGGTTGACGGGCCCGTTACTTAACCCATTCTGAACGGGAACCCATTTTGGTGTTGGCATCATGTCGTGCTTTAGCTATTGAAAAATAGCAGACCTACAAGCTCATAGCGCGCCACCGAGTGGCGCGCTACGAGCTTGTAGGTCTGCTATTTTTGAAAAATCGAAGAACGACTGACATTTTTAGAATCTGATCTCAGGTCAGAATGGGTTAATCAGACCAGTGTGTGTCCAGTGGAAACCTCGTACGAATCTGATCTCAGGTCAGAATGGGTTAATCACACTATACAGCAACGCCACACCAAAGCATCAAAAGCAGCAGACAGACGGCGCCACGCTTCGAGCTCGTAGACGTGCTGCTTTATAAATTTGACTTGTACGAGGTTTCCCCGTCCGACAGACATTTACAATGACTTTCAATCGTTCCACTTTTATTATGCACCCTAGGTGGTGTCACCTGGGAGCCACGGGCTGTCCTGTGCGCCGAAAATGTCACTCAAAAATATGACTGGAAGTGCCCTTTAACCTATAGGCACAAATGTATATTTTTATTTTATTTAATTTTTCCATAATCTGGT
>NC_137870.1:9246280-9283780 GCF_963924005.1 Protomyctophum bolini
TCTATTGTGGTCCTATTTATTTATACAATTCATCAACATAGCATACATAAATTAACACAATAATACACATCATCGACACATACCTGTATGTGTAAAAGAGATGGGGAATTTACTCCTGATGAGAGTTTCTTCTTTCCCAGGCCAATTTAGAAATAAACCAGTGACACATCTTGTAATGGATGGTGTCTATAGACATTCCACATTTTGGTCAAATTTGGTGACACCGTGGCATTTTTTTAATGGTCATGGTCGCTCCCTCTGGTGTTGTGGCTGTCGGTGTATATAGCACTCACTCTGGAGACGTAGTGATAGACACATATGAGGGCTGTTGTGGTGTGTGTGACCTTAAGCGCTCTTCTGAGTTCTGTGAGTTGAGAGATGAGGGCTGTTGTGGTGTGTGTGACCTTAACCCATTCTGACCGGGCACCCATTTTGGTGTTAGCATCATGTTATGCTTTACCTATTGAAAAATAGCAGATCTACAAGCTCATATCGCGCCACCGAGTGGCGCGATACGAGCTTGTAGGTCTGCTATTTTTGAAAAATCGAAGAACGACTGACATTTTTAGAATCTGATCTCAGGTCAGAATGGGTTAATCAGACCAGTGTAGTGTCCAGTGGAAACCTCGTATGAATCTGATCTCAGGTCAGAATGGGTTAAGCTCTCTTCTGAGTTCTCTGAGTTCCAACGGAATGGAGCAGAGCGAGAATAGGAGCAGCTCCGCTGCATTCAGGCAGGCGGCCACAACTCCACTCGGGGCAGAACGTGGCTGCCGTGGCTCGGAGGGCACCGTCTCCCTTTTGTCGTTTCTCTGGTTTCATTACATGGAATGTACAGAAGACGTACAGTATGGAATGTGCAGAATGTATCGTCTGTAGCCTATGCAGTACAGAACATTGGTTACCTGCAGTTATAGGCCTCTAGGTCTAATGTAATTGTCAGAGCACAGAACCTAGAGGCGTAACTGACTGGTGGTAATGTAATGACACATTCCTCTTATCACAATGTGACGTACTTGGGTAGGTAATAACACTGTCACTGACAGACAGTGTCAGTGAAAGATTGGCTGCTCCATTGTGAAACTATTTTATTGATGAGACGACACATGCTGTACGCTACGCATAGCTAACAGGAACGCAATCAGTAAAACAGGTACAACAGGTGGTGTAAAGCAGTGGTTCCCAAACGTTTTTATGTCAAGGACCCCCAAATTGACACTAATTAGAAGAGAAGAGATAGAAGAGATATGTCGGGGACCCCCATGAAATATCACTGCTATTTTACGGCTCTAGCAGTGATTCTCAACCTGTTTAATTTCAAGGACCCCCAGTTTGACATGAATTAGGCCATACATGGGCAAATATAACTTTTCAGGATTCCAATTCAAAAATGGCAAAATATAATTCAGGATTTCAATTCAAATACCGATAATAGTTGCTGCGAGAGTGAGGTTAGCCAACACCAACTCGGGATTCCTGGATCGCTGCCCTCCACAAATTCCTATCCAACATCAGGTTCTTGAGCTCTGCAGTGTTGTCAGCCAAGCTGTCGCGCTGCATCACGTCTACATAGTTGGTACGCTTCTTTCCCCTCCTGGCTTTGCCCTGGGTTGGCTCCCATAGGGTCAATTTAGTTCTGGGTGCCTGACGCAGTGCCCTCCCAGCCTCATCCTTCTCTCTCAGACTTTGTCCGTGACGCGTGGTAGGTCCCCATCATTACACCAGATACCGGATTACCGGTAATAGCAATACGACAGTATGCAATGTGGCCCTCTGGGAGTAAGTGGCAATACGACAGTATGCAATGTGGCCCTCTGGGAGTGAGTGGCAATACGACAGTATGCAATGTGGCCCTCTTGGAGTGAGTGGCAATACGACAGTATGCAATGTGGCCCTCTGGGAGTGAGTGGCAATACGACAGTATGCAATGTGGCCCTCTGGGAGTGAGTGGCAATACGACAGTATGCAATGTGGCCCTCTGGGAGTGAGTGGCAATACGACAGTATGCAATGTGGCCCTCTTGGAGTGAGTGGCAATACGACAGTATGCAATGTGGCCCTCTTGGAGTGAGTGTGGAAATATAGTGGCCATCTCCATCTTCAAAGTTGCAAACCCTTTAATTTTGCTACGGACCCCCATTTAATGGCATTTCTATCTCCCAATTTATATTGTAAAATCAATGTTAATTTAACATTGGGTCCATCCATTTGGTTCCATTTGTACACTCTCTGAGTTACAGACCCATAAGGGTCCATTTGGTTCCTAACTATCATTTAGCTGGGGACCAACTGGGGTCCCCGGACCCCACTTTGAGAACCACTGGTGTAAAGTAAAAGTATATTTACTCAAGTAAATATACTGTGCGTGTTGGATGGGGATCCATTTGGTTACCACTGCAGTGGTAAATGGTAAATGGTGCATTTATAATAAGCAATTAGGGGTTCAGAGTCTTTCTCAAGGACACTTGAGCAAGGCTAACTCTGGAGGAGCCCGGGTTCGGGCTGGCAACCTTGCGGTTCCCATCCAGCCACTCTACCCCTGAGCCACCAGGGGTAGAGTAGAACACCCTGACTAACTGTGTGCACTGGGGGTCCACTGCAGTGTTCTCTACTCTACCCCTGAGCCACCAGGGGTAGAGTAGAACACCCTGACTAACTGTGTGCACTGGGGGTCCACTGCAGTGTTCTCTACTCTACCCCTGAGCCACCAGGGGTAGAGTAGAACACCCTGACTAACTGTGTGCACTGGGGGTCCACTGCAGTGTTCTCTACTCTACCCCTGAGCCACCAGGGGTAGAGTAGAACACCCTGACTAACTGTGTGCACTGGGGGTCCACTGCAGTGTTCTCTACTCTACCCCTGAGCCACCAGGGGTAGAGTAGAACACCCTGACTAACTGTGTGCACTGGGGGTCCACTGCAGTGTTCTCTACTCTACCCCTGAGCCACCAGGGGTAGAGTAGAACACCCTGACTAACTGTGTGCACTGGGGGTCCACTGCAGTGTTCTCTACTCTACCCCTGAGCCACCAGGGGTAGAGTAGAACACCCTGACTAACTGTGTGCACTGGGGGTCCACTGCAGTGTTCTCTACTCTACCCCTGAGCCACCAGGGGTAGAGTAGAACACCCTGACTAACTGTGTGCACTGGGGGTCCACTGCAGTGTTCTCTACTCTACCCCTGAGCCACCAGGGGTAGAGTAGAACACCCTGACTAACTGTGTGCACTGGGGGTCCACTGCAGTGTTCTCTACTCTACCCCTGAGCCACCAGGGGTAGAGTAAAACACCCTGACTAACTGTGTGCACTGGGGGTCCACTGCAGTGTTCTTTCACTGCAGTGGAATGTTATGTAATGGTTGACAATGACAACAGGACCACATGCCTCAGTGCTTTCTGCATGGACCTATCCATCACCGCACACACACACACACACACACACACACACACACACACACACACACACACACACACACACACACACACACACACACACACACACACACACACACATACCCCTACTATACACTACACACGTACTGCAGACAGTGCACAAGGTCATATACAGCTATCCTACACACACACACACACACACACACACACACACACACACACACACACACACACACACACACACACAACCCATGGCACGCTGTTAGGCTATGTGTATACGCACCTGTACCGCTGGGCCAACGGGATGGGCGCCCCCATGCAGTCTCTCTGTCTTGTTATGTATAAAGTGAGTGGCAAAGTCAGTGAGTTTAACGTTGTTTAATAATCAGATAGGACTTTTCTACATGTGTGTCAATCAAATATGACCTTTCCTTCTGTTTGGATGTATGGGGCTGTCAATCAGATAGGACAGTTCTGTTTGGATGTATGGGGCTGTCAATCAGATAGGACTTTTCTGTTTGGATGTATGGGCTGTCAATCAGATAGGACTTTTCTGTGTGGATGTATGGGCTGTCAATCAGATAGGACTTTTCTGTGTGGATGTATGGGGCTGTCAATCAGATAGGACTTTTCTGTTTGGATGTATGGGCTGTCAATCAGATAGGACCTTTCTGTTTGGATGTATGGGGCTGTCAATCAGATAGGACTTTTCTGTTTGGATGTATGGGCTGTCAATCAGATAGGACCTTTCTGTTTGGATGTATGGGGCTGTCAATCAGATAGGACTTTTCTGTTTGGATGTATGGGGCTGTCAATCAGATAGGACTTTTCTGTTTGGATGTATGGGGCTGTCAATCAGATAGGACTTTTCTGTTTGGATGTATGGGGCTGTCAATCATATAGGACCTTTCTGTTTGGATGTATGGGGCTGTCAATCAGATAGGACCTTTCTGTACAACACGTCACTTTGTGAGGCCCAATTCCAATCCGCTCCCAATGAGCCTCAATGAGCCCTCACTGACTTAGGTGTGCGTTCATGTGAAGTCTGCGAGGGCTTGAGGGACGTCCCATTTGAAGGGCTCAGCCCCGCCCCTTTATGCACCCTTTGCCAAAGTCAGCATCAATGCTGACTTTGGCTCTCACGCCTCTCACGTGGTCGCTGACAGAACATCAGAACAGTGTCAGAGACCCTCTCACGTGGTCACTGACAGAACATCAGAACAGTGTCAGAGACCCTCTCACGTGGTCGCTGACAGAACATCAGAACAGTGTCAGAGACCCTCTCACGTGGTCACTGACAGAACATCAGAACAGTGTCAGAGACCCTCTCACGTGGTCACTGACAGAACATCAGAACAGTGTCAGAGACCCTCTCACGTGGTCACTGACAGAACATCAGAACAGTGTCAGAGACCCTCTCACGTGGTCGCTGACAGAACATCAGAACAGTGTCGGAGACCCTCTCACGTGGTCGCTGACAGAACATCAGAACAGTGTCAGAGACCCTCTCACGTGGTCGCTGACAGAACATCAGAACAGTGTCAGAGACCCTCTCACGTGGTCACTGACAGAACATCAGAACAGTGTCAGAGACCCTCTCACGTGGTCGCTGACAGAACATCAGAACAGTGTCAGAGACCCTCTCACGTGGTCACTGACAGAACATCAGAACAGTGTCAGAGACCCTCTCACGTGGTCGCTGACAGAACATCAGAACAGTGTCGGAGACCCTCTCACGTGGTCGCTGACAGAACATCAGAACAGTGTCAGAGACCCTCTCACGTGGTCGCTGACAGATGTACCAGAACACCAGAACACAACAGCTCTCCCCACGGCCTCCTGCTCCTTTACTGCTTCTGTCCTAACGAACACTTTGTTCTTCAGAGAGAGAGAGAGAGAGAGGAGAGAGAGAGAATATCTTCCGATAGGGGTCCAGCTATAGGGGCAAATACATAGTTTTAATTTGTGGGTTATTGATAAGAAAATGTTTGACATCCTTAATGTTTAAACATAATTTCGGATGCAAGCTCAAATAAGCAACTATACCTCAACTATCAATATTTACAGGCCAAAAGTCTCTCATAATGAGCAGACATGGCATCTGTTTGTTGGTTTTTGTTGGGTTTTGGTTTGCTGTGTGGGAATTAAAACTGGGCACACTGGCAGTGAGCACACACACGCCTTCTATTAGTCACAGTTCAAAGCTGATGTGTGGGAGTTGTGAGTCACAACTCCCACACATCAGCTTTGAACTGTGACTGCTCCAGACCATACTGTACTGCTCCAGACCATACTGTACTGCTCCCAGACCATACTGTACATCAGTGGTTTTCAACCTTTTTCATATCAAGTCCCATTAGTTGTGGTTGGATAATATTTTGTCCACCATTCCATGCTGTATTGATGTTGGTACCATTAGGAGAGACAACATGCAAATGTTGACCAAAATAACAATATTCTTCTATACATTCTCTAATTGTGTAGACTTCTTGTAACTAATGCAATAATTTAACTCTTGAGCGTAAAAATGAGACCCACTGTTTTTACGGGACCACCTGGAACCCCCTCAAGGACCACTGGTTGAAAACCACATCTAACAGGGGCATCCCCACCTCAGTATCTTTAGTAAACAGAGCATACATGTTCCTGTCGGGACACTAATCTAATCCAATCAGGATACAGAATTCAGGAGGATACAGTATTTATAGCCTGACAGAAATTGGAAGTGATCTTTTTTTGTTGTTGGGGGGGGGGGGGTTCTCTCTCTCCTATATCTCTATATTGTAAAGTGTATTTTTCGTTGTACCAAAGACCTGGAGCGATGCAGAGAAAGTAACAGAGTTTTACTGCAGGAACTAAATACTCTACTGCAGTGGTTCCCAAAGTGGGGTCCGGGGATCCGCAGGGGTCCTTGAGGGAGTTTCAGGGGGTCCCCCAGCTAAATTATGGTTTGGAACCAATGTCTCAGAGTTTAATTCAGTTTGATTTTACAATATACATTGGGGTCCCAGAGATAGAAATGCCATTACATGGAGGACCGTATAGACTAATTCAGGTCAAACTTCCACGCACCGTATACGTCCGGCCGGGGAAACTCTCCCCTGTCAGGTGAAAAGAAGCAGCTTGGACTCCTCATGCATAGAAGGAAGCATGAGGTCAGTCCGCTGCCCCCCCCCCCCCCCCCCCCCCAGGTTGTCAGAGGGAGTGTAGCGCCCAGTATTACATTAGATTTAAAAAAATAAAGAAATAATTCAATAAAGTGAAACAAAATGGTTTCATTTTGCGTTCTCAAGAGTTACATTATTGCTAAACATCTGCATTACTTAATTTACAAGAAGTTTACACAATTAGACAATGTTCTCTCTTCTAATACCAACATCAATACAACATGGCATTGTGGACAAAATCTTATACAATGATCCAACAAATGTTCTTATTATTGGTACCAACATCAACAAATGGTAAATGGTGCATTCATATAGCGCCTATATCCAAGGCGCTTTACATATATTGTGCATTACATTCACCCATTCACACACACATTCATACACCGATGGCGGAGGAAACCATGCAAGGCACCAACCAGCACATCAGGAGCAATTAGGGGTTCAGTGTCTTGCTCAAGGACACTTCGACACTAACTCTGGGGGAGTCTGGGTTTGAGCTGAGGTTACCATCCGGCCACTCCACCCCTGAGCCACCGCCCCCCCCCATCAATACAGCATGGAACTGATAACAACATATTCAAAGACAAGTTTTGGGTCTGAGAGGCAATTTATCTCATCAAACGGTGGTCTGTGACGCCCGTGGTTCAAATGCAGAATAAATAATGGACCTTGTTGTGAAAAGGCTTGAAAACCACTGGTGTATATAGAAGACTTATCTAGGTCCTGTTTGATGTCTCTCTCTCTCTCTCTCTCTCTCTCTCCCCCTCTCTCCCTCTCTCCCCCAGTTTTTTCTGCACACTTCATTACCTCAACTGACATGAACCTTTCCCTGTGGACTGAAATGTTTCATTGAAATGCGCTGGGATTCCATCACCACAGATGAAGTGATTATATGTTGCCATGGCGACCTTGGCCTTGTTGTCCAGTGTCGATGCGTCACAATCACTGCTGCAGCGGTTGCCATGGTAACCCCCCCCCTCTTCCCGTCGTAGGGATTATGTAAGAAGAGAGAACCCCCACTTGACACTGTGTGTGTGTGTGTGTGTGTGTGTGTGTGAGAGCCCTGAATGACCACGGGTCCATTTGGTTCCTGTCAGAGTTATAAGGGGCAAGGGGTCCTTGCAAATAGAACATTTGAGAACCACTTAGGGCCGATTCATATATACTCTTATTTTAGAGCCGAATAAAAGTCGGTTCGGCGCTTACAATGTGACGTCATTTGAGGTTCGGGGGGGGACCGTCCTAAAGTCGAAATCATTTCGGCACTACAGCGCCGAAACAGCGGTAAAATAAGAGTATGAATCGGCCCCTAGCCTATACTAGGTTGGACTCCTAATGTGCTGTAGTGTCGTTGTAAGTAAGTGTCATTGATCATATTATTCTGAAGAAAACATAGAGACTTGGGTCTTATTGGGTCTTATGATCAAAATAAGAACGTTATAATAAGAAAATCTAAAGTTTGCCATGGACAAGTCTTTGCCACGGACAGATTTGTGCGTTTACGGACATATTGATGGCCCCTGCGCTAATGTACATTACACATACATACACGTACACTGCATGTATGTATTCTGTACATAGGCTATACTGCATGCATGTGTGTGTAGGGGTGTATAGTTTAGGCCTGACGTCGAAATTAAAAAAGAAATCTTGGTTTCCATATCAATGTTTGTGAACGCAAACATTGATATGCCATTGACAATGAATGGCCAGCTTTGAGTTTATGTAAACGCAAACATTGTGTAACACAAACATTGATATGTTTATGTAAATGCAAACATTGTGTAAACACAAACATTGTTATGTTTATGTAAACGCAAACATTGAAGACAAAAGTGAGGAGCCTGAGGACGCAAATTGTGATCGGCCAGAATGAGATGATGTTTGAATGATTATGTTTATGAATGATTATTGTGCGTGCGTGCGTGCGTGCGTGCGTGCATCTGTGGGAGTACAAGGACACGTGTCACGTGACGTACACTACACACGTCAGCCTCCGTGTGTGTGTGTGTGTGTGTGTGTGTGTGTTCAGCACAATGTATGTATTGCTGATAAAGTGATAATAGGGTGTGAGCTGAGCAGCTGGCCTGTGTCCAATCACATCCCTCCATTCCCTCCCTCTACCTTCAGAGATAGAGAGAGAGAGAGAGAGAGAGATTGAACTCTGGTCCATTTCCACACACTCACGTGTTAAATGAACACACGTCCAGGATTCTGCGGTGGCAGGAAAGGAAGGAAAGGGAAAGTTCAGCTAGGGAGGGAATGAGGGAGAAAATTGGCTTCACACAAAGGTGGAGGTTTTGTAGCAGGCGAGCATACACGAGAACCATATGGCACCGAGAGACACCGGGGAGGGTTGTAGGAGAACAATTATGTTTGTCTATTCATTAGCCTGCCAGTGGTCAACCCTTAATTAACCTGGAATGCATCGGTGTCACCTACCTTAGCTTTTAACCACTTTAACCATTATTTTAAAATGTTGCAGAACTAACAACCTCATACAAGCTTTGTAGATGTGCTATTTTTGAAAAAATCTTGAAAAGGTGTGAAAATCTTATTCCTTGTAACTCAAATTTGTAACTCAAATCTTTGCTTCTGCGGGGGTCCCTGGAACAAAATGTTTTGAGATTGGGGTCGACCATGGAATGGTTTGAGCACCACACAACAGAACATAGGTGTTTTTCTGTAGAATCTGGTCTCAGCTATAGGTCTTAATGGATGTAGATTCAGGACCGGACGTGGCCGGGCCGGCCCGCTTGGCCAGCCTTCACAAACTGGCCAGTAGCCCATGCCGGCCCGCTGTGTGCCTCATGTGGAAGGAAGCAAAACAATGGAACTGATAATTGAAGCTTTGCCCCAAACACTGAAAGGATTAGCCACCCTGCCTCCATGCAGCAGAGCAGCAGGCAGCAACGCTTGGCTCAAGGACATTGCATTTGCTTAATTAAATAAGGTAATTAAATCAACATTGTGCATGTTGCTGCTGCAACATGGCAAGATATCATTGACTAATTTGACTTTAATTATTTAATCAGCAAAGGCAGGATTCCAGGCAAGCTATTGGTTCATTAGTGGTATTCTTTGGAAATGGATGAGCCGTAGAACTGAAACCACTAACCAGTAGCCAGCACGTAGGCCTCCTCAAATGTTTTACTTATAAGTAAAAGTATCAATAGGTTACGGCAATGTAGAATTACTCTGTTACAAGTAAAAGTCTACTAACTAAAACAATATTTTAGTAAGTACAAAAGTATTGGTGTCAAAGTGTACATAAAGTACCAAAAGTAGAAGTACACTACTCATCATGCTGAATGTTCCAAACGTTTTCAAACGTATAAAATGTCTAAAACTATTTGGAAAATAGCAAATCTACAAGCTCACAAGGCGTCGCATCGCGACACATTGTGAGTAAAAGTACCTAAAGTAAAATATACAGAACATTGGAAATAAGTAAAACATGTCTCAACATTGTACTTAAGTACAGTACTTGAGTAAATGTATTTAGTTACTTTACACCACTGACTGCACAGTACCATAGACACAGTACAGCCTGACTTGTAAAAACAACGGGTCGAGTGGCCGGTAGAGCGTCCTATAAACTCCCCCAGAGTTAGTGTCGAAGTGACCTTGAGCAAGACTCTGAACCCCTAATTGCTCCCGATGTGCAGCAGGTTGGTGCCTTACATGGTTTCCCCCGCCATCGGTGTGTGAATGTGTGTGTGAATGGGTGAATGCAATGCACAAGCAAGCGGAAATGTAAATCACTTTGGACGAAAGAGCTAGATAAATGCACCGTTTTAGCGGACTTAACAATGTAGGATAATCATATGGCAGCATAGAGTAACACCCCACCTCCTATCCACCCTGCAAGGGGTGTAGTCCCTAATCTAAGAGTGCAACGGTAATCAAAACAATTGTGAAAAAAAGATTCAATAGTTTCAGCCGCAGCCCTATAATCTAAAGTGAAAGGACTTGTGCAGTCCTGCTGTCGTATGTAGCCGTTATTAGTTGAGCCGGCCCAAAGTAACAGTAATGAGGCCGTCAGATTGTGTTAACTGAACTGTGTCACAGATGAACCAAAACTCTTTAAAACAGCTTAACATATTAAAGTGGTTCACAGTCGGACTGCTTTGGTAGCAATAAAGGTGTAGAATGGCAGCAGCAACCTCCCTGTTCTGAGCCATGCAGGCTATACCTGCCCACACTGAGCCATGCAGGCTACCTGCCCTCACTGAGCCATCTAATTTTATTAACACCTTTCAAAACAAGGTTCCAGTAAAGTGCTGCACAGAGCATTAAAAAAACAGTTTGAAAAACTAATAATAGCATTTAAGTATCTCTCTCTGCCCTTGGTTTCCGGTTTGTCTACAAAGCATAACAACGGCAAAAAGTCAATCTAACATGAATGCGAGTCCATGGCCTAATTAAAGTCGATTTGGGGGTTCCGTGACATGCAGGCTGTTTTCAGCTTTTCAAAACTAAGCTGAGCTGAGCTACTGTAATTGAGCTGAAAACCCTCCTTGGGTGATTCTACCGTCACTGATCACTGTTGACATGAATATGTGAAATATGTGTCGCTAGAAGTTTTGGGGTGACCCTGCTCCGTGATTTCATTAGCTCAGTCTTCCATCCATCCATCTTCAACCGCTTATCGGTAGTCGGTCGCGGGGGCAACAGCTCCACCAGAGAGCTCCATAGACATCCCTCTCCAGAGCAACATTAGTAACTTAATTCTCTGGGATCCTGAGGCGGTCCCGGCAGATGTTGGAGATACAAATGTATCCGCGACCTTATTCTTTCGGTCATGACCCAGCTCTGTCTTACTCGGCTTTGTTGCCATGGATTGGCACGATAGTGTTCACTTCGTAGGTTGTTAAATAGAGTATAAAAATTGTGTGTTCGTGTGTGTATGCAGGTCAATGGTGATGTTATAAAACAGCTTTTGGCCTGTGTGTGTGTGTGTGTGTGTGTGTGTGTGTGTGTGTGTGCGTGCGTGCGTGTGCACGTGCGTGCGTGTGCACGTGCGTGTGTGTGCATGCAGGTCAATGGTGATGTTATAAAACAGATTTTGGTGTGTGTGTGTGTGTGTGTGCGCGCGCGTGCACGTGTGCGTGCGTGTGCACGTGTGTGTGTGCATGCAGGTCACTGGTGAAAGTGGTGATGTTACGTAACAGTTCCAGTTTATTTGGTAGCATCTCTTGGTCTCTGCTGTCCAGCAGACTGGCTCACACATGACCTCGTTTCTCCCACGTCTGCACGCACGCACGCACGCAAGCACGCACACTTGACAGAATCCTTTGTTTACTTATTCATTATAGAGGATGTTGCTGTTCTGTTGTTTTGATGAAATCTCATCGTGTTTTGATGCAACATATTGTTGTACACTGCAAACATCCCAGCACTGGTATGAGGTTTAGTTACTTGAAACGGAACTGAAATTGGGTTAGAGAGGGTCGCACTGCAGAGAATGCACACACACTCACATACATGTGAGTATGGGCCGATTCATACTCCTATTTTACCGCTGTTTCAGTAGCACCGAAGAGACGACTTTAAGGACGGTACCCGCCCCCCCGAACCTCAAATGAAGTCAAATTGTAGGCTCTACAGCGCCGAACTTTTATTCGGCTCTAAAATAGGAGTATGAATCGGCCCTATGTGTGCGTGCGTGCATGCATGCACATTGCACAGTGCACACACACTATACAGTATAATTATTCTCTAAGCATTAAGCACTAATAAGCAGCACATGTTTTGAACTTTGTTTTGTGATTGAGTCCCATTGTATATCAGTGCAATAATTTAGCATGATGTACTGTAAACACATGTCTTTTGTCACTTAAGACTAAGCTTCAGACCTCCCAAAACAAACTCATTCAACTATACTTCTCGTCCTGGAGCCCATGATGACCCAACTCTTTCCATCCCATTTGGCCTGTCTAAACTGGCTCCGGGTAGAAGACAGAGTTAAGCAATTGAAAATGGGATTGGCATTCAGAATTGTAAATTGCCCTCAGTACCGGCATTAAGGCATAGCTGACTAACTGCCTCACACACAGCCACAATACTAGAGGATAGATAGATAGATAGATAGATAGATAGATAGATAGATAGATAGATAGATAGATAGATAGAAATAACTACACTATGCATGCAGAGCAGAATTAGGACAACACCCACTAGTTATCTCAATTCAAATAGAGCATTGAATTATTGAAAGGCAGAGCAGAGCAGAGCCACCAGACAGAAACCCCACTAGACTAAACCCAGAAAACTGTCAGACTCATCGGAAGGAATCAAGCGAAACCGCAAGAGCAAATTGGAACGCTGTTTTGGCCCTAAACAGGGAACACGGCGTGACTGGGTAACTGATGAGCACTGTGACGTCTGACTGGTCCCTGAACTAAACCAAATCCTGTACAGTGTACACACTCCGTCACTTAAAGGTAGGCTAAGTTATTTTCTTTGGTTAAAACAAGTGTTAAAAAGCTCTATGTTGTGATCATATACTCATTGCTATAGAGTGTTTGTTCAGTAACAGGAGTCATACTGTATGTCTCTCCAGCTTTTATTAAACAGAAAATGCAAACTGAGATACCAATTTTATTCAATCAGGAGAGAGAATGCAGTCAAGTAAGTAACACACACACACACACACGTCACACACACACACACACACACACACACACACACACACACACACACACACACACACACACACACACACACACACACACACACACACACACACACACACACACACACACACACACACACACACCTTTCAACCTTTTTAATATAATTTATTCTGAATTTGAGCTTCTTCTTCTTCTTCTTCTTTCGTGTGTCGTCATCAGATGTCCCGCTCAGTAGCGTGCAGCCACGCCCTCGTCTCAGATCCCACATCGAATAGGCCGGCCTCCGAAGGTGGTTTATACAGGGGACAGGCCTCCGGGACCATCTGGAACACCCAGGAGGGGGTTCCAGAACCAAATGGACCAGTTAGGTACATTTTTGGTTCCATTTGTACACTCTCAGAGTTAAATTAACATAGATTTTACAATACAAATTGTGTCCCTATAGAGCCCTGAAATGCTGTGAATGCTGGACCCTATAGAGCCCTGACATGCTGTGAATGCTGGACCCTATAGAGCCCTGAAATGCTGTGAATGCTGGACCCTATAGAGCCCTGACATGCTGTGAATGCTGGACCATATAGAGCCCTGACATGCTGTGAATGCTGGACTCTATAGAGCCCTGACATGCTGTGAATGCTGGACCCTATAGAGCCCTGACACGCTGTGAATGCTGGACCCTATAGAGCCCTGACATGCTGTGAATGCTGGACCCTATAGAGCCCTGACATGCTGTGAATGCTGGACCATATAGAGCCCTGACATGCTGTGAATGCTGGACCCTATAGAGCCCTGACATGCAGTGAATGCTGGACCCTATAGAGCCCTGACATGCTGTGAATGCTGGACCATATAGAGCCCTGACATGCTGTGAATGCTGGACTCTATAGAGCCCTGAAATGCTGTGAATGCTGGACCCTATAGAGCCCTGACATGCTGTGAATGCTGGACCCTATAGAGCCCTGAAATGTTGTGAATGCTGGACCCTATAGAGCCCTGACATGCTGTGAATGCTGGACCCTATAGAGCCCTGAAATGTTGTGAATGCTGGACCCTATAGAGCCCTGAAATGTTGTGAATGCTGGACCCTATAGAGCCCTGACATGCTGTGAATGCTGGACCCTATAGAGCCCTGAAATGTTGTGAATGCTGGACCCTATAGAGCCCTGACATGCTGTGAATGCTGGACCCTATAGAGCCCTGAAATGTTGTGAATGCTGGACCCTATAGAGCCCTGAAATGCTGTGAATGCTGGACCCTATAGAGCCCTGACATGCTGTGAATGCTGGACCCTATAGAGCCCTGACATGCTGTGAATGCTGGACCCTATAGAGCCCTGACATGCTGTGAATGCTGGACCCTATAGAGCCCTGACATGCTGTGAATGCTGGACCCTATAGAGCCCTGACATGCTGTGAATGCTGGACCCTATAGAGCCCTGACATGCTGTGAATGCTGGACCCTATAGAGCCCTGACATGCTGTGAATGCTGGACCCTATAGAGCCCTGACATGCTGTGAATGCTGGACCCTATAGAGCCCTGACATGCTGTGAATGCTGGACCCTATAGAGCCCTGACATGCTGTGAATGCTGGACCCTATAGAGCCCTGACATGCTGTGAATGCTGGACCCTATAGAGCCCTGACATGCAGTGAATGCTGGACCCTATAGAGCCCTGACATGTTGTGAATGCTGGACACCATAGAGCCTATGCCCTAAATCCCTGACCACGGCACTACCGCAGAATTCTTGTACAGTACGAAACATCCAGACCAAGGCTGAGTGAGAAGATCAGGCAGCCAGGAGAATGAGGCTGGTTGGGGGCCATTGATACTGGGAGGAGAAGTACTGCATGGCCAGCAGCAGGCCAGATGTATGGAGGATGGAGATGACTGGAGTCTGGAGAAGCTGCTGGAGGTCTCATCATGAACTGGAGAGAGAGAGAGCCACAGTTTTCCCCTGGCATCACTATATACTACAACTATCTTATGAAGTCAAGTGGAAGAGTCGACGGCTCACGGTATGAACTTTGTCTTTTGCTTCTTGGCTGCTGCTTGTGTTTTTAATGCGTGTGTGATTCAGCTGGTGTGCTATTGCTGTCATTTTGGGACCCGTTGACCGGGTGGCAATGGAACTGGTTCTGTCTCTGGAGTTGAATGCTAGTCATCATGTGAATCTAGAGTTGGTCTGTTGTGTTGTATCTGCTGTACAGTATGTGAGTTCCGTTGTTGTACCAGGGAACAGTATGTGTGTGTGTATGTGGCTCTTGATCACTTCAATAATCCCATGAGTGAATTTTCTATTTCCATTTGGTTGGAGATGGAGCTTTTGGGCTTTGACATAAACAGCCATCAATTCCAATGGTTCATTTTCAATAGAAGAATTATTGACATTAGTTTATGTACGTTGTTTCATGGTTGAGGTTCGTTGTGAGTCGTTGTGACAGGGTGGCTGTATTGGTTCATGACTGGCATGGTGGCAAAGAATGTCCCTATGTAGGTATTTTCTTTCTTTCTTTCTTTCTTTTAGGGCACTAAATGGCAACGTAAGACATCATGTAAATGTCTGTCCTGAGTTCATGCAGGCAGTTCTGGGGGGGTGTCGAATTTGAAGCTAGTGGGGCGAACAGTTGTCGAGGTGCGTGGATTACAGACACACACACACACACACACACACACACACACACACACACACACACACACACACACACACACACACACACACACACACACAGTCTATCTATACTAGATTTATGTTGGTATAATACAGTATGTGATAGATCAGTGATCAATATAATTATATTGATTAGTTAAAGATAATTTAGTTACAACATCCTAGGCTAGGATGTCATCTTGGACTGACTATCTGTTTTTTCATCTGTGTGTAATGCATACTGTATATATGGTTAGTGCCTCACAGACAGTGCGTGTACTGTCATCTGTGTGTACTGTATAATGGTTAAAGTGCCTCACAGACAGTAGCCTACTTCCAAACAGCGTTGTTTTCATCTGTTGGGCTCCTCCTGGTATGGCAGTGGCTCAGGGGTAGAGTGACCGTCTTGTGGTCTTGTATTTGATATTGTGACTATTATAAATATATTATGAACCCGGGCTCCCCCAGAGTTGGTGTCGAAGTGTCCTTGAGCAAGACACTGAACCCCTAATTGCTCCCAATGTGTGCAGGTTGTTGCCTTTCATGGTTTCCTCTGGCATCAGTGTGTGAATGTAATGCACACACTCTGTCAGTCTCTGTAAAGTGCCTTGGATAAAGGCACCATTTACCATTTTATGTCAACAATATTAGATAGCAGGTTGACCTTGGAGAAGCCTCTGCTTAGAATGTCACAACAACCCTGGTTGCCCAGGGAACGACGGTGTTTGTACGAACATACCTGGTTGATCGGTTCACTATGAATAGTAATGGGGGATCTGTGTATCTCTGTGTACCAAAAACAACTGTCTTTTAATGATGACGAGAGCGTTGTTATTCAACCCACCTTATTCAGGCTACTCTGCGTTGGTGCAGTCCATGGATCACTGGAACTATCTAGGAGAGAAATCAAAACTGTATCAAGTCAAGTACATTTTATTTATATAGCACATTTAAAAACAACAGCAGTTGACCCAAAGTACAGGTAGACCGTAGTCTATCACAGTGCAATAATAAAACAGGTTATACAATTGAAAAAACAAAATAACAACAAACATTAAACTTCACACTGTATTAAAAGCCAGGTCCAGCTACAGAGAAAGCCCGATCACCTTTTGTTTTCAGGTTTGAAGGGGGGACTGCAATGAGTTTGAGAGTGGAGGAATTCAGGGGCAAGGCCGTTTAGGGATTTAAATACAAAGAGGAGTGATTTGAATTGAATGCAGAATTCAACAGGTAACCAGTGTAGTTGTAAGCTGTCGCGCCGCAGCACGTCTACATGGTATAAACCCAAATAATATTATAGCAAGAAGTTTCCTCTTTGATGTAAATATTTATATTACATTGTTTTGTTTACTGACTGTATCCAATACAGACAGACAGACAGACAGACAGACAGACAGACAGACAGACAGACAGACAATCAACAGGTGTGTGTGTGTGTGACACAGACAGACAGACAGACAGACAGACAGACAGACAGACAGACAGACCTGTACTTGCCTGGGTGGGAGCCGTCCTCACGTCACATAACAGTGATGGAGAGAGAGAGAGGGGGGGGGTAGAGAGAGAGAGAGAGAGAGAGAGAGAGAGGGGGTGGGGGGTGGAGACTGGAGAGAGAGAGAGAGAGAGAGCGCAGCAGAGCTCAGTGTAACGTTCAGTCAGCACTAGCCACTAGGCAGCAGGCTCAGGGGAAACACAACAGAGCTGTCCTCACTCCTCATGCAGATAAACGGAATATAATAAACTGAACAACAACACACAGCCGCCTGCAACTCTTCTGGTGAGAAACACTTACATTTGTACCTTCATATATTAGCATAACTTATCAATCATTATTGTATCATCATTCCTCGCTGTGTTCGCTCAACTTGAACGCTCGCCTCGACCTTTAAGTGCAGAGCCCGCACGACATGATGCCTTTGGCTTCACTCCCGGCGGTTTAATTCGCTTCAGGAATGAAGCCAGTGCGTGTTAAGCCAGGAATGTTACAGTCGAAATTGCTGCTGTTTTAACATTTCAAGCAGTTGACAGATCAGCTGTAGCCTGTATTATTGGCAGTGTGTCGTAGGCACATTAGTTATATTATCATCCTATTATTGATTATGTTGTTATATTGATTGACGATTGCGTTTTGATTTGGGATCGATATGGCGTCGCCCGCAGCGGTGATGTGTGTGTGTGTGTGTGTGTGTGCGCGCGGCTGGATACGACTGGAAATCACGTTTTTCACCAGCTGGTAGGCAACATAACATCAGGAATAGTAGGCTTGTTATATGATGTGTGTGTGTGTGTGTGTGTGTGTGTGTGTGAGAGTGAAACGACAAACGGATGTAAACAGTGCATTTTGTGTGTGTGCCTGCGCGCGTGCGTGCAGACTATAGTGATAGAAACATGAATAGGCTACCCTAAATATATAAGTAGGCTATATAGAAATACAGGACTACTCTGTCTAATTGTGTGGATTTCAAAATGTTGCCTACCGTTAGCTCTGGTCCATAGCTCTAATGCTAAATGCAACGCATTAGACTAGTCACTAGAGCTATGGAACAGAGCTACCATACCTGTACACTTAGTTTAGTTGAGTAAATGTAGAAAAGTATTGGTATCCAAATGTACTCGTCATCATTTCAAAAGTAAAAATGTTAGGTGTGAAATGACAGCCACCACCAGATGTATCTTAAAGTTCCCTTTAAAAACCATTAACTATGATATGAAAACATTCAACCTTATGTAAAATAGAGGTTGAAACCCTGAAATAATTGGACACGCTCTCACCGAAAGTAAACGTATAGTATATCAATCAGGTTGGATTTCAGTTCAGATTCAGAGAGAGTTACAGCTGCAAAGAGATAGAAAGAGAGAGGTAGGCTGGTAGCCAATGGTACAAGATGATGTGTTGTGTTGATGTTGTGTTGGTGTTGTGATGGAGTTGTCATCCAGCGACAGTACTTACAGTATGTCTGAAGCTTGTCTTTGACTCCTATCAAGTTAGCCTGGGCAGCATTCCATATTCGGGTTTATGATCCGGTCGGGAGCGTCATATATCACTGATATTGTAGTCAATCAGACAAGGAAACCACAAGCCGGAATCAGAAGTACCCAAAATAATCTAAACCATAATCTTAGGACCTACCCAATAAAAATCATTGATGCAGCGTAAAGTTTTGCTGATTTCTTATGATATAAATGTGAGTGTACTTTCCAGATGAGGTTGAGTCCTTGGATGACACTGGCTCAACGAGGTTTGTCTTTAGGATTGTTACAGGTAAACAGTGCTGTTAGTTTACATTTCACAGAACAGAAGACAGAGTGCTCTGGCCAAGCTCAGCTGTTTAGACGGATATCTTGTGTTGTTCTTTACCCTCTCAAGCAAGCACTTGCCCGGTCGGGCAACCCGAAAGCAAACTCCACCTGCCCAATATTTTTTACTTGCCAGCGTCAGGTGGGCAACCCTTACTTGGACAGATCATGGCTTGTGCCAAATGTGCATGTGCACAGGGGCCCTGAGCCAATCGGGACCCTTGGATTTAATAGGCTATATAGTGTCGTCCGCCGTATGCCACCACCTCGGGGCCCGGGAGTTGCTAGAGGTCTCCCGAAAATGTCCTCAAGGTCACGCATCCAACAAGCTTTGAACTGAGCAGTGAGCACTGGACATTTTTGTGTTTTGGCCATTGTCGCCCGTTTTTTCAGACGGGATAAACTAGATACCTGAGTAAAGGGTGTGTGTGTGTGCTGCTATTTTCAAAAGATTTTTATACATTTAAAATTTTGTGTGCATAATGAGTACTTTCTACATGTGGTACCAATACGTTTTTACTCAAGTACATTTTGAATTCCCGACTTTAACTTGACTTTTACCTATTTCTAAATTGCAGCCGTGATACTTTTACTTAAGTAAAAATGTGAGTACTTTTTTCCACCACTGCCAATTTAGTGCAGGTCTGGTGTGGACGGAGGCTTTCTAAAAGGTGACGTAGTTGCATTTTGTGTGGCAGTGCACTGCTATTGTGTCCTGAGGCTGCCCATGGGGTGATCGAGAGAGACAATGAATAGTCAGAGAGAGAGAGAGACTGACTGCTGCCCTCAACACAGAGGACTGCATTGTTTTATACCATTGCACCTCCCTCTCGTGCACTGCCTCCAGCTAATGCATCCATGTTTTCACGTGCGCATGCACGCGCACACACACACACACACACACACACACATGTGCGCGCAGCGCACGGACGCCAGGCTACCCTGCTCTGCCCCTCTCTGTCAGCGGTTAACCCAAAGTAATTTTTGTTGCAGGGACTGGGAGAAGAGAGAGAGAGAGTGTGTGCGTGTGTGTGTGTGCGTGTACCATATGTCATGCTTTATGAGATTCTTTTGGTGTCCTTTGCACCATCTTTTAACACTGTTTACAATTTAGTCAATAACTCACTTCCTGTTTCAGATTATTTCGGGCACCTGTTCTAGGATGTTTTAGGATGAGCCAAGGGACATGTGTGTCAAATTGTATGCCTTTTAAGTCAGTCGACATCACTGTAACACAAAGTGCTGCGTGCTTCAAACGCCATTTGAATTTCTCGGTTTGTAAAGCTGCCCGTGTTTGGCATGTGTGACTTTTGGCCAGACGTGATTAAACTGAAATCCTAGGCTTTGATGTGCAATATGAGAGAGAGCGTGTGTTAATCATATACTCAGCTGTTAAATAATAGGGAGAGGCAGACAGGAGAGAGAAACTGAGGAATTATACTATCCATCCTAATTATACATGTCTGTCTGTCTGTCTGTCTGTCTGTCTGTAATATTTTTAATTATTTCTTCAATATTATATAATTTTTGGTGTCCTCATATAACATAGGTTCATCAGAAAACTGTGACTAAAACTGTGTCATAGTTTTCAGCTTTGTCTCTCCTACACTGTCACCCTCTCAACTTTCCTAATGTCTGTCTCTTGAGTGGCACAGTGAGTTTAACGTTGTTTAATGCAATCAGACTTTTCTGTTTGGATGTATAGGCTGTCATAAGCCTGTCAATCAGATAGGACTATTCTGTTTGGATGGGCTGTCAATCAGATGGGACCTTTCTGTTTGGATGTATGGGCTGTCAATCAGATAGGACTTTTCTGTTTGCATGTATGGGCTGTCAATCAGATAGGACTTTTCTGTTTGGATGTATGGGCTGTCAATCAGATAGGACTTTTCTGTTTGGATGTATGGGGCTGTCAATCAGATAGGACTTTTCTGTTTGGATGTATGGGCTGTCACTCAGATAGGACCTTTATCTTTGGATGTATGGGGCTGTCAATCAGATAGGACTTTTCTGTTTGGATGTATGGGCTGTCAATCAGATAGGACTTTTCTGTTTGGATGTATGGGCTGTCAATCAGATAGGACCTTTCTCTTTGGATGTATGGGCTGTCAATCAGATAGGACCTTTCTGTTTGGATGTATGGGGCTGTCAATCAGATAGGACTTTTCTGTTTGGATGTATGGGGCTGTCAATCAGATAGGACTTTTCTGTTTGGATGTATGGGCTGTCAATCAGATAGGACTTTTCTGTTTGGATGTATGGGGCTGTCAATCAGATAGGACTTTTCTGTTTGGATGTATGGGCTGTCAATCAGATAGGACTTTTCTGTTTGGATGTATGGGGCTGTCAATCAGATAGGACCTTTCTGTTTGGATGTATGGGGCTGTCAATCAGATAGGACCTTTCTGTTTGGATGTATGGGCTGTCAATCAGATAGGACTTTTCTCTTTGGATGTATATGGACTGTCAAGACCAGAAAGTATAGTTATTTTGACACTCTGTAGGCGTTCTTGCGTAACTTCCGGGTATGATGATGATGATGATGATGTCACACTCATACCCTCTATTGTGCACTGTCTTCGTCTCAGCTGTCCTACTGTCTGTCTCTCCTACACTGCCTCCCTCTCAGCTGTCCTACTGTCTGTCTCTCCTACACTGTCTCCCTCTCAGCTGTCCTACTGTCTGTCTCTCCTACACTGCCTCCCTCTCAGCTGTCCTACTGTCTGTCTCTCCTACACTGTCTCCCTCTCAGCTGTCCTACTGTCGGTCTCTCCTACACTGTCTCCCTCTCAGCTGTCCTACTGTCTGTCTCTCCTACACTGCCTCCCTCTCAGCTGTCCTACTGTCTGTCTCTCCTACACTGTCTCCCTCTCAGCTGTCCTACTGTCGGTCTCTCCTACACTGTCTCCCTCTCAGCTGTCCTACTGTCTGTCTCTCCTACACTGCCTCCCTCTCAGCTGTCCTACTGTCTGTCTCTCCTACACTGTCTCCCTCTCAGCTGTCCTACTGTCGGTCTCTCCTACACTGTCTCCCTCTCAGCTGTCCTACTGTCTGTCTCTCCTACACTGTCTCCTTCTCAGCTGTCCTATACTGTCTGTCTCTCCTACACTGCCTCCCTCTCAGCTGTCCTACTGTCTGTCTCTCCTACACTGCCTCCCTCTCAGCTGTCCTACTGTCTGTCTCTCCTACACTGTCTCCCTCTCAGCTGTCCTACTGTCGGTCTCTCCTACACTGTCTCCCTCTCAGCTGTCCTACTGTCTGTCTCTCCTACACTGTCTCCCTCTCAGCTGTCCTACTGTCTGTCTCTCCTACACTGTCTCCCTCTCAGCTGTCCTACTGTCTGTCTCTCTTACACTGCCTCCCTCTCAGCTGTCCTACTGTCTGTCTCTCCTACACTGTCTCCCTCTCAGCTGTCCTACTGTCTGTCTCTCCTACACTGCCTCCCTCTCAGCTGTCCTACTGTCTGTCTCTCCTACACTGTCTCCCTCTCAGCTGTCCTACTGTCTGTCTCTCCTACACTGTCTCCCTCTCAGCTGACCTACTGTCTGTCTCTCCTACACTGTCTCCCTCTCAGCTGTCCTACTGTCTGTCTCTCTTACACTGCCTCCCTCTCAGCTGTCCTACTGTCTGTCTCTCCTACACTGTCTCCCTCACAGCTGTCCTACTGTCTGTCTCTCCTTCACTGTCTCCCTCTCAGCTGTCCTACTGTCTGTCTCTCCTACACTGTCTCCCTCTCAGCTGTCCTACTGTCTGTCTCTCCTACACTGTCTCCCTCTCAGCTGTCCTACTGTTTGTCTCTCCTACACTGTCTCCCTCTCAGCTGTCCTACTGTCTGTCTCTCTTACACTGTCTCCCTCTCAGCTGTCCTACTGTCTGTCTCTCCTACACTGTCTCCCTCTCAGCTGTCCTACTGTCTGTCTCTCCTACACTGTCTCCCTCTCAGCTGTCCTACTGTTTGTCTCTCCTACACTGTCTCCCTCTCAGCTGTCCTACTGTCTGTCTCTCTTACACTGTCTCCCTCTCAGCTGTCCTACTGTCTGTCTCTCCTACACTGTCTCCCTCTCAGCTGACCTACTGTCTGTCTCTCCTACACTGTCTCCCTCTCAGCTGTCCTACTGTTTGTCTCTCCTACACTGTCTCCCTCTCAGCTGACCTACTGTCTGTCTCTCCTACACTGTCTCCCTCTCAGCTGTCCTACTGTCTGTCTCTCCTACACTGTCTCCCTCTCAGCTGTCCTACTGTCTGTCTCTCCTACACTGTCTCCCTCTCAGTTGTCCTACTGTCTGTCTCTCCTACACTGTCTCCCTCTCAGCTGTCCTACTGCCTGTCTCTCCTACACTGTCTCCCTCTCAGCTTGCCTCCTGTCACTCTATTAAACTGGGTAGAGGTAGTATTCATTCATGCTTACATAACTGCATTACTGCAGCAGCAGCCAGCTCAGCCAGGTACCCTGGGGCAATTTCTATGAGTAAGAAAATAAAATTTTATTTTCCAACATAAAAAAGAGAATATATATATATATATACAGTATATAAAAAAGTAAAATTTATGTTTATATGTGTGTGTTAATAAAACAATTTAAAATAATGTTTAAAACAAACAAATCAAATCCCATAAAAATAAATAAAACAATAGCCGATATACTAGCTCGCAACATGGCGCAAAGCTTGTAGATCTGCTATTTTCACTAGTTTGGTGCCTGGGCAATCTCTCTCTCTCTTCTGGGACTCTCCACCACCTGAATAATTTGGGAACCACAGAGCTACAAATACGCTGTGTAGCTTTGCGTCTTTGCATCTTTTGCATCTGCCAGTGTGAACGCAGCATTAGACCCTAGTCTATTATGTATAGTAAAACTGACCTGAGTGTTTTATCTGCCGTTTCTGGCGAAGAGATTTGTGGTGTACACTATACCACAAATCTCTCCGCCAGAAACAGCAGATCAAAGTGACTCGTTGTCGTTTTCAGCTACTTGTGGTGAATGTTCCCGCCAGAATAGGGACGCTGGGGTTCAAGTGGTTAATCAAATGTCAATGTTTATTAAGATTTATTTTCTGGCCTTTTATAGGACAGTAGACTGAGAGGAAATGGGCACAGAGAGATGGGGAGTTACCCGCAGCAAAGGTTTTAGGATTGGGTTTCTTCCGGACAGCAACAATATATTCTCTGTGGGGTGGAAACCTAATATGTCCAAAAACTGTTACTTCGGGGGATTCTGGGGTGATCCACTAGTTGAATCACAAAAATGTCACTATATTTTAAACAAACTTAGCCATTGGGTCGGGAATCCTCTAATCTCAATGCTGCAACCTTTTAAAATCTCCCTATTAAATGTTTTAATGGTGCCAGTTCTCAACACAAATGGCACAAATATCGTTCATTCAACCGAATATTGAGATGTCCGTGTTAAGGAAACTTTGCCCAGTGGCACACACACACACACACACACACACACACACACACACACACACACACACACACACACACACACACACAAACTTCAACAACAACGCATTCTTCTGTGGCTAAAGTAGAACAAGGTTGCTGGAAAGTAGAACAGCCATGGACACATTATTAAATGCTCTCCTGTTTTCCTGGGTCAGCGTTGGTGTGTCTACGGCGCTATAGACTTGTTATCAGTGGCGGAAAGGCACTGATTTATTTATATAGGCTAGCACCTTTCATACACAAAGACAATTATGTGCTTTTCAGAAGAAGAAGAAATACAGAGTAAGCAATGTTAAATAAATGTTTTTAAATTGGACTTAAAAACAGCAATGGTTGTGGATTTCCTAATGTAAGCTGGAATGTTGTACCAGGGGTTGTGGTGCATAGTAGTGAAATGCTGCTTCCCCATGTTGTTCTAGGTTTGTGGTGCATAGTAGTGAAATGCTGCTGCATGTTCCAGGTTTGTGATGCATAGTAGTGAAATGCTGCTTCACCGTTGGTCCAGGTTTGTGGTGCATAGTAGTGAAATGCTGCTTCACCATGTTGTTCTAGGTTTGTGGTGCATAGTAGTGAAATGCTGCTTCACCATGTTGGTCCAGGTTTGTGGTGCATAGTAGTGAAATGCTGCTTCACCATGTTGTTCTAGGTTTGTGGTGCATAGTAGTGAAATGCTGCTTCACCATGTTGGTCCAGGTTTGTGGTACACAGTAGTGAAATGCTGCTTTACCATGTTGTTCTAGGTTTGTGGTGCATAGTAGTGAAATGCTGCTTCACCATGTTGGTCCAGGTTTGTGGTGCATAGTAGTGAAATGCTGCTTCACCGTTGGTCCAGGTTTGTGGTGCATAGTAGTGAAATGCTGCTTCATCATGTTTTGTTCTCAAAAACTAGGCTACTGCAGATCTACGAGCTCACACCACGCGTCCCATTGCGACACGTTGTGAGCTTGTAGATCGGCTATTTTCAAATAGCCAATTCAACGTCCTATTTGATCATAATGCAGTGTCACACAAAATCATAAAAAGTGAGCTACTTTTGCTATATCTATGAATTTGAATCATCCTGAAAAGTATACGGTTTTGGACATATGGAAGGCGTCTGTGAAGGGTTTCGATTGGCATGGTGGGGAGATTTGTTTAGATGAAACTAAATATTTGTTCCTAAAAATGTCCCTGTGTGCATCGCCACAGAATGCAGCTTTGCCTGTCTTCAGGTTCAGGTTCAGGTTCAGGTTTATTTGTCATTTGTATAAATACAGAGTATACATACAATGAAATTTGTTTTGCTCAGAGCACTCACAATCTTACATACACAGGACAACAAAAAGACGAAAAACAGGAAAAGAAAGTGCAAGTGAAATGAAGTGCAATACAGTTCGAGGTCAGCTGTTCAGCAGCCTGACTGCCTGGGGGTAAAAACTGTTACTGAGACGGGTGGTACGAGATTTGATGCTCTGGTAGCGTTTTTTGGAAGGGAGTAGTTTGAACAGGGTATTTGCGGGGTGGCTGGTGTCTTCCATGATGTTATGGGCTTTTTTCATACAGCGCGTGGTGTATATGTTATGGAGACTGGGTAATTCTGTAGTGCCGATGATTTTAGCTGCTGTTTTAATGGTCCTCTGCAACCTGTTGCAATCCTGAGCGGTCGTGTTACCGTACCACACTGTGATGCAGCCAGTTAAGACACTTTCGATTATACATCGATAAAAATTCACTAGACCTTTAGTACTTAAGCCAAATTTTTTAAGGCGCCTCAGAAAGTACAGTCGCTGCTGCGCCTTCTTGAGGATGTACTCGTTGTTGAGTGACCATGTGAATGTGTCTGTGATGTGTATGCCCAGGAATTTAAAGTTATCAACTATGTCGACAGATGACCCTTTGATGGAAATGGGGGTGTGGATACCTTTGGACTTCCTAAAGTCTACAATGATTTCTTTGGTCTTATTGGTGTTAAGTGAGAGGTTGTTATTATCGCACCATAGAGTTAGATCCTCTATCTCCCTCCTATAGGCCCTCTCATCACCATCGGTTACCAGTCCGATCACTGTGGTATCATCCGCAAATTTAATTATGATGTTATTCTCATATCTGGCGACACAATCAAAAGTAAACAAGCTGTACAGCAGAGGACTGAGGCAGCAGCCTTGGGGCGCACCCGTTCTGGTGAGAATTGTGGATGAGGTTCTCTCTCCTATGCGCACACACTGGGGCCTACCCGTCAGAAAATCGAATAGCCATTTACAGATGGAGCTGCCCACACCAAGGCCACTGAGTTTCAACACTAATTTAGATGGTACAATAGTGTTAAATGCGGAACTATAGTCTATGAACAGTAGTCTGACATAAGAGCTTTTCTTTTCTAGATGTACCAGGGCAGTGTGCAAAGCAAGAGAGATTGCGTCGTCCACAGATCTATTTGAACAGTAAGCAAACTGTAGGGGATCAATAGTAGCGGGAATGATGCTCTTGATATAAGAGATAACCATTTTCTCCAGACATTTCATGAGAACAGATGTCAAAGCAACAGGTCGGTAATCGTTGAGACAGGTAACAGGTTTTTTCTTGGCAATGGGTACAATTATTGTTTTTTTAAAACACAATGGCACCACGCACAATGACAGGGATAGGTTAAATATGTCTGTATAGACCCATGACAGCTGGTTATAGCATGTCTTAAGGACACGACAGGCTATCCCATCTGGCCCTGCAGCTTTATGAGCATTAACTTTTTGAAACGCTTTACTCACAGTCCTCTGCGCCACCTGCAGGTCCACCACCTCAGGTGCGCTCTGCGCCGTAGCTGGGTCCGTGTTGTGAGCCTCGAAGCGGGCAAAAAAGTTATTCAGCTCGTCCGGTAAAGACGCGGAGGTGTCAGTGATATTACCTGACTTGGGTTTATAGCCCGTAACCGCCTGTAGTCCGCTCCACATTCGCCGCGAGTCGCAGCCGCTGTAGTTGAGTTCTAATTTGTCCCTGTACTGTCTCTTTGCGGCTTTGATAGCCTTTCTCAGTTCGTCCCTGGATCGCTTGTAGAGATCGACATCCCCGGATTTGAAAGCGATGGTGCGCTCCCTCAATTTGATGCGTATGTCATTATTAATCCATGGCTTCTGGTTGGGATAGGAGCGAACGGAACGTACTGGAATGCAGATATCCACACAGAACTTGACGTAGTCGCCGACAGAATCCGCATATTCATCCAGACTCGTGGCAGAGTCCTTGAAAATGGTCCAATCTGTCGCATCAAGACAGCCCTGGAGTTTGGTAACGTGATCTGTGGACCAGCACTGTACCGATCTCACTGTGGGCTGCTCACACTTCACCTTCTGCTTAAAGGCAGGGAGTAGAAGCACGGCCAGGTGGTCGGATTTCCCAAAGTGAGGGCGCGGTAGCGCTCTATAAGCAGCCTTGATGGTGGAATAACAGTGATCGAGAGTTTTATTCCCTCTGGTTGGGCATTTGACATGTTGGTAGTACTTTGGTAACACAGTTTTCATGTTACAGTGGTTAAAGTCCCCCGCCACAATTGATACGGCCTCCGGGTGTAAATTCTCCTGTTTGCTAATGACGCCATACAGCTCATCCAACGCCTCGGCTGCCTTGACTTCTGGCGGAATGTAAACAGCCGTTAGCAATACACAGGGGAACTCCCTGGGGAGATAGAAAGGTCTGGTGTCTCACGCTGCTTAAGCATTAATGGCCAGAGTCCAAAAGGTTGTTTAGAGAGAGAAAGAGAGATGAACAGATGGATGTCAGAGATGAAGGGGTGAGATCATTAACGTTAGGCCAGAGTAGGCTAATGACAGCTGGACTGGTCGGAGGTACAGGGGGAATGACAAGTGCATGAGACAAATAGATGGTAAGACCATATATGCACACGGCGGTCATTAAGTTAATGGCAGGGTGGCTGGCAACTAGCCACAATTCGCAATTGACAGCCCATATACATCTAAACAGAAAGGTCCTATCCGAGTGTATTAAACAACGTCAAACTCACCAACATTACAGCTGCACGGAAAGCTTGAATTATCCTCTTTCTATCTACAAAGTGTTTGTTTAATAATAAAAATGCACCATAGACATGTTATGAGCTATACTTTCTGTCAAGGAATTCCTTGCAGGTGATTCTTTTTCGAGGTGTTTGGAAGCACTCAAGGGTCCTGCGTATGCACGCTAACATGACTCCGCCAGATGGAGGCAGCAGTGAGTTCCTCCTCCTGCTCCCATCTTGACGTACTCCGATCAAATACTTATCGGAGCGATATGCGGCCGTATGCGGCCGCTAGAGGCGGGATCAACACCAGACTGATGACATATTGAAGCGCTGCCACAGAGCACATGTAAAGTTGTAAAACAGAGCCTAACAACTAACAAGACTACAACTCGAAATTATTACGGAGATTTTTGTCCCGCTGCTTTCGGTTCATCGTTTCTGCTTGAGAGAGACCAGATGTAGGCAGGAGGAGGGAACTGGTGAACTCAATACTGCCGCAATCTTGCGGAGTCAGGTTACCTGCATGCGTACCATCGGTTTTTGAAATTGCACATAATGCAGAAGGCAGCAGGACGTTGCTTTACTGAAAACAAGCGTTTACAAACTCCAACAAAAAAATAATCACCTGACAGAAAGGAGCCACCGGCTGAGAACCAGAGCACAGTGGGAGTCAACCAGTATACATTATGTGCGTGTGTGCGTGCATGTGTTTCTTTCGTGCATGTGTTTTCTTTCGTTTCTTTCGTGCATGTGTTTCTTTTTGTTGCGTGCGTGCATGTGTTTCTTTCTTTTTTTAAATGTTTGTTTGTGGCTTTCGCCTTTTATGTTATATTTTTTATAGAGGGATAGACAGTAGGCTGATAATGTTAATGAACTTTATTTATATAGCACCTTTCAGAGCAAGGTTCCAAAGTGCTGTACAGTGCAAGGTTAAAAAACACAAACATAATATGGCAAATCATAATCAAGGGCAGTTTAAAAGCTAGAAACATAAAGAAAAAAAGACAACATAGCAGCAGTTAAAAATGATCAATCTCCTATATAAAGGGCAAAAAACATTTTGTGTAAAGGTGAGTTTTCAAAAGTGACTTAAATACAGGCCCAGATGGTGCCAATCTTACATGCACCGGTAGAGCATTCTATAGCCTGGGCGCCCGGGTGTCACCTCTGGTGACAAGGTTCGTCATAGGAAATGGGGAGTGAGATGGGGGTGGGGTGACATGCAGTGAAGGCCGTCGGGATCGGGAGTCGAACCCGCGGCCCACTGCCAGACTGAGTTACCATGACTTACCAGTCAGGGTGCCTGCATGGACCGCTGAGTCACGGCCCAGGCCGTGCGTGTGTTTCATAAGCAGATACCAATGCTCAATGCCAAAAAACACAAGTTGTTAATCGCAATAATTGTGTGTGACAAATTGTCAAGTAAATGTTCGTGATGATGAGATGCGTGACAGCCCTGAAGCAGACACACACACACAGCGTCCCAGAGAACCCAGCAGCAGGCTGATTTATTAATCTCAGGGCGAGTTGCAGACACACGTTTCACTTCCCATGTCTTGATCTAATCACGGCGTCTGTGCCTCTGCAGACGAGACATCCTGTCACCTTCTGCTGTGGCGGTGACATTTCTGTTCCTTGTGATGAAGGCAACGCGACCTCTTTCAGTTGAAAGGAAGGTAGCGGGGACCAAAAAACACGTAGACGGAAAATGATAAAGACGTTAGGGCAAATTAGAGGAGAGCAGGGAAAGACACCAATGAGAGACAGGAGGAGGAGGGGGGGGGGGGACTAGGAGCCTGGTCTGTTTGTTCCTGTCTGTTGCAGACGACACTCTGTGCCTGCCGGTTATTAAAATGTATACAAGGCTATTTGAGGCATCATTTAGTAGACGCGCTTTTCCAGAGCAAGGTCAGAGTATTAAAAGTGGCCCTTTCTTTTCGGGCATCGACACCACTCGGTGTGTGTCGTGCGGTGCGGTCACGCCCTTGTCTCTGGTCCCAGCTGGAAGAGGGTGGTCCGTACTCCGTATATGGGGGGGGGGGGGGGGGCGGGTGATGATTATGTGTTCTGTAGCCGGCCCGCGTGCTGCGCAGATCGCATGCTGTGCAGATCGCATACTGTGCAGATCGCATACTGTGCAGATCACCACATACTGTGCAGATCTGCTGCTGCTCTGTCCACCAAGCCCCACTTCTTCATTGTTGATTTGAAGCAATTGATATTTTTTCTTTTAATATATTTTTGAATTTTTACTGTTTTATTGTGATTTTTTTAGAAAGAAAGGAAGGAAGGAAGGAAGGAAAGAAAGAAAAAGAAAGACAGACAGTGTCTGATGACTCATGAGGGGCGTGACCAGAGCTGACCACATGACCTGACATGCTGTCATGACAGTGCAGACAGGAAGTGGACGTGCTGTCATGACAGCGCTGACAGGAAGTCGACTTTGACCCTTGGCTTTAGACGTCTGTGAATCGTCTCCTTGGCAACCAGCTGACAAACACAGGCACAGAGTAACTACTTATTACTTATTAACTATACTTTGACTGCCAATGCTATTGTACTTTGACTCAAATAAAATTACTAGAACTTCCACACTTTTACAAAGTACTTCTATACATTTTTGCAGTATTGATACTTTTACTTAACCCATTCAGGACGGGAACCCCTTTAGGTCCCCTGGAACAACATATTTCCAAATACAGATAATTCTGGGGGTCCTTGGCATGACAAAGGTTGCGCACTGACATAGAAACAGGTTTTTCAGAACACTAGACATTTTTGGGGGAATCAGCCTCAATGTTATTTCTGCTCTACCTTTGGTACCCTTTCAATGCTAAACACTTTTCGAGTTACAGACCCTTAACTTAAGGGTCCAAATTTGGTTCATTATGAATCATTCTAGTCCTAGGGGTCCTTCAAGGACCCCTGGGGGTCCTCCGGTGTAACATTGCTAACCAGACACAAAATATAAACCAACTTCTATTCTAATTTCTGTAGAATGGCGTCATTTGATATCGCCGGGTTTTGTGTCGGATGTGTTTTTTCCCCTGACTGACTGTGGGGAAAAAAATATGCAACTGTAGATGAGTGACACATTTCAAAGAGATGGTTCAACTAAGGTTCAGGGCCTGAAATGGGTCACCAGGCCATTTCTGACGGGCCTTTAAACAAGAGTGAGATGAGGGAGTAGTTTCAACAGTGTGTGCGTGCGTGCGTGCGTGCCTATAGCCAGTGGCCACTATGTGTGTTGTAGCAATGTGTATTGTAAATCAGCATAGGAGTGCAAAAGCTAATCGATTATATATGTTTTGGGCATGTCATAGATGAAAAGTGTGTGTGTGTGTGTGTGTGTGCTTCTGCCTCTGCTCACAGCTTCACGTTACAGAGTATGGGTTATATGCCGTTCAGACTATGGGTTTTATGGGTAAGTCTCCCATTGGCTTAGAGGCAGCCAATGATGGAAAAAGTCTCTGCTACGGTGGCTAGGGGTAGATCGACATGTTGTCGAAAGATTAGAGAAGACAGACATTCTACAAGTTCGAAACGCGTAGCCTGTCCATGCAACTGCCCCGGGTGCATCTGTATTTATTCCCACTAACAACAACATGACATGGTTATGGTAGTAGGTTAGCCGATTCTGTCTCCAGAGATCCAGCGGGGGGTGTTCTCATTGCTCACCACCTGCTGCTGAACGAGTTATTGTCCTTGAATTGAACGGTGCTTTGAGCAGCTGTAGCACGCACGCACGCACACACACACTTCTATAGGTTGTTAATGGTATGGTCACATATTATGCCAATTATGAAAATTGCTCAACATAATGCAAGTTAGCATCCGGCAGTTTCTACATACTGGGGACCCATAGCAGGCTACTAAACATTTCTAACATAAAACCTTGGTGTACTTCAACATGTCAGGTTCACAATGGGGCTCTAGGGGCTGGCTACTAGACTAGATTGGGGGGTGAGTCCATAGATCTAGGCCAGGGTTGGATTGTTTGGGGGGTGAGTCCATAGATCCAGGCCAGGGTGGGATTGTTTTGGGGGGTGAGTCCTGCAACATGCATGCAGTACTAGCATCATGCCCCGACAAGGTTATAATAGTTTTGAATTTAGAATTGTCGTTAGTTTTGATTCGTTTTTATTTAGTTTAGATTTTTGTGACAACGCTTACTTTTAGTTTAGTTTTTTTATTAGTTTTAGTTTTTTCAATCCTGCATCTTTTAAATCCTGCACCATAAGTGAGGTGCAGGGTTGAATAGCCAGATAAAAAAATATTGTGAATAAATTGACAAAAACTAAGGCATTTTGTCTATCAGTTCAGTTAGTTTTAGTTAGTTTTGTAAACACACTAGTTTTTATTTAGTTCAGTTAACGGAAATGTTATACTTTTAATTTTAGTTTTAGTTAACTATAATAACCTTCCTTGATACCCAGCAGGTGCTGCAACTTGTAAAGTACCTCCTATGTGGCTGACCTGTCGTACTACTAGCGTCATACTGTCGTACTACTAGCGTCCGGTCCAGGGGGTGTATTTTGTACATCAAGCTGCTTCACGTTACAGAAACAGGAGATCTGCTATGCTGCACTATGGGCCTCATGGCACCATTGTTTCCTGCAAGTCTACTTACTTACTTACTTAACCCATTCTGACCGGGCACCCATTTTGGTGTTGGCATCATGTTATGCTTTAGCTATTGAAAAATAGCAGATCTACAAGCTCATATCGCGCCACCGAGTGGCGCGATACGAGCTTGTAGGTCTGCTATTTTTGAAAAATTCGAAGAACGACTGACATTTTTTTAATCTGATCTCAGGTCAGAATGGGTTAATCAGCCCAGTGTGTGTCCCGTGGAAACCTCGTATGAATCTGATCTCAGGTCAGAATGGGTTAAAGACCCCCTTTTTGCTCTAATGGAGTACAGCTGCTAATGGCCACTAGAGACAATGGGTTTTACTTTAATGACTTTATCACCGTGTCAACACGGCTCTTCTGTATGGCGTCTTGTGTGAACGCTGAATCATGCTGGTAGGGTTCTTTTTTTATTTTGGCAGAAAAAACAATTAGACCGAGACAGAATCTTCGGTTTCACAATGTTTGCTTCGATCCATTTGTCCTACGCCTATTGGAGACTGCATGACACACAGATACATTGAACCTTTGTCTCTGTCGGGTGTCTAAAAACTGTACCTTTTGAGGAATCAAACGCAAAAGCATCAAAAGTAGAAGATCTACAAGCTCAGAGTGATATTGTAGATCTGCTATTTTCAAAATATTTGTATAGTTAGTTAGTTACTTTATTGACACAAATGTCGTATAAAACATTGGCTCCAAACAATAATCAAAATGAATACATTAAAATATACAACACAAAATCCCTTTACTCATACAACACGAGTGCTCCAAAAGTGACCGACAGACATAAATGGTAAATGGTGCATTTTTATAGCGCCTTTATCCAATATCCAAGGCGCTTTACAGAGATTGTGCATTACATTCACCCATTCACACACCGATGCCGGAGGAAACCATGCAAGGCACCAACCAGCACATATATAGGGAGCAATTAGGGGTTCAGAGTCTTGCTCAAGGACACTTCGACACTAACTCTGGGGGAGCCCACAGGGTTCGAACTGCGGGGAACCTTGCGGTCGCCATCCGGTCGCTCTACCCCTGTAGCATACACAAGGTTCCTCTGTTAGTGCACACAAAGAGTGAGCTCAAATCAATACAGTACACTCATCATGTCCATATTTCACTCCATATTTTGTCTTGTCACTTGTGTGAGGTTAGAGGTGTGCTGTTGGTTTTGTATTCCAGTCTCACATTGACAAAAAAACACGTTGCTGGTAGACACAGGTGATATGTGTCTCCATACTGACAATCTGCATAATGAGCATTTTTGGTAATTAAATACTTTTGTACCTTTACTCGAGTACAAATTGAATTCCGGACATTTACATTTGTAACAGAGTATATTTCTATATTGCAGTATTTACTTAACGTACAAATTGTGAGTATACTTCTTCCACCGCACAGCGCTGAGCGCCTCCTCGCGGGACCCAAGCCCACACTTCTGTCGGCCTCGATTGGATTACTCCTCCGGACACCAGGACACTAACTCCTCCTGACACCAGGACACTTGGCTCATTATTTATTCTTAATTCTTGCCCTTGGAAAAAAAACCTCTCTGTTGACGCCAGAGAGGTCAGCGAGATAATGAGACGGGTCTGCCTTTTTTATGTAGGGCAGTAATTCTGGCCTTTTAAAAATGATGTGGCAACTTTGCTTGAGATCTAAGGGTGGCAGCGGGGGCAATGTCTTGAGTGTACAGGGTTTGATGAGCGGCCGCAGGTATAGGGCCGGGCCTTAATTTTCGGGCCTGTTGAGAATGATCTATAGTTTATGCCGGCTGCCGGGCGCGGCTGCACTAATAACTTTCGGGCAGGCCCTTCTATAGAGTTTAAATTAACAGGTATCCAGGTATCAGTCAAAAGGGAGACATCGAAGAGGAATGATGGATGGGGAAGGATCAACATATGGAAAGTCAGAACAGGTCAGCTCCATATATGGAGATCTAAAGGTTTGAGGTTTGAGGTCATCAGTCATGTACAGTTGCTGGCCAATATTGATGAGATCAGGGATCTCCATATTATGGGCTTAATATTGATGACATCCCTGATGATATCACGTGGTGACCAATCAAACAACTGACGGACTGACAGGAAATGCACAATTTCATAGAAATTTGCGTTCCTGCATCGTTCTTGAGTACATCCACGTATCTTAGCGTAGGACGTCCTCGTGATCGTTGCCCGTGTGTTGGTTCCCAGAGCACCAATATGCTGGCTGGCAGTTCTTGATGCCTTTGGCAGTGTCCTGCTAGTCTCATTCTCCTGGCTGCTATTTTCTGGTTCACCCTTGGTAATCCCTCATACAGAGTCTTGTTAGTGACATGTACAGTCTTGCTGATGTTTAGTACTAGCATTCTGGTGTAGCACCCGTCAAGGGACTTCTGCAGGGTTGGCTTCAGAGTCCAACATTCACTGCCGTGTTGGAGAACAGACCGTCGTGTAGAAGAAGCTGAGTTTGATCCGCCCCCTCACCAATAGCCGCACGCACGCACGCACGCACACACAGAAGAAGGGACTCCTGCTGAGTTCCCAATTTATATAATATTTACATGTATTTAAATTCAGTATAAATCCTTACAAATGTGTATTTCTCTCTCTCTCTCTCTCTCTCTCTCTCTCTCTCTCTCTCTCTCTCAGTGATGTGTGTGTGTGGGTGATCGCCCATCGTGTCCAGACTGAAGCTGGGGAAGCTAAAGGTGGTGCGGCGGCAGCTGCTGCAGAGGTAAAGTGTTGATGTTGATTTAGTCATAGATATAGTCTTTAGAATAAAGTTCCATTGGTTTTAGTCACATTTTAGTCAGCCTAACCTATTTAGACCTGAGGACGATTCTACAAACAAATCCTGACAGTTTTCTGAAAAACCCATGTTTCTATGTCAGTGGTGCTCAACATTTTTCATGTCAAATTCCCCTAAAATTATCTGTATTTGGTCACGGACCCCCATCTGAAGCAAAGATATGAGTTACAAACGTTCGCTCTGAAAGAATATATATTCAAAGATTTGCGCCACGTTTTCAAAGATTTTTCTAAAATAGCATATCTACAAGCTCACTATGAGCTTGTAATTCTGCTATTTTTCAACAGCTAAAGTGGGTTAAACGCTTTAGTGTTAGTCCAGTTTTAGTCGACTAAATACGATTTTAGTCGACTGAATCTACAGTCGACTACAATGTATTTCGGCGGTGCCTTGATGGTGTCATAATGCCTGATTTTACACCTGTAAATGCGGTCTGAAAATAGCAGATCTACAAGCTCACAACGCATCACATTTACTATATTGAGGGCTGTTTATTTGGTATATAAATTAACAGTGAAAAAGTGAAAATAGTTTAATCTCAATGATTGTAGTTCAGGGGTTTTCAACCAGCTAAATGATGGACAGTTTTTAACCAAGTGGACCCTTATAGATCTTTAACTCTGGAGAGTGTAAAATGAAACCAAATGGACCCGTACGGGTCCATTTAGTTACTTTATACAAGAGTTTAATTATTGTTAAACATCTGCATTACTTTATTTTCAAGAACTCTACACAATTTAGAGAATGTTGAATATAATTGTTATGTTCATCAACACCTGTTATCTGTCCTAATGGCACCAACATCAATACAGCATGGAAATGTGAACAAAATCTCATCCAACGACAACAAACTAAATATGCTTAGTCTGAGAAGCTAATCCTCATCAAACGGTGGTCCGGGGCTCAAATGCAGAATAAATAATGGACCTTGATATGAAAAGGGTTGAATAGTTAATTGAAGATATACTTGATTGATTGATTGATTGACAGGTATGAACACCAGCCGTTTGTGTCCTGCCTGGCGGGTCTCTACGGTTGCCAATGGCGACGCTATCAACGAGCCAGAGCACAGCCGGGAGAGTGCTGCTGCAGCAAGGTACATGCACACACGCACGCACGCACGCATGCATGCACACGGACACACACGTACACACACGCACGCACGCACGCACGCACACACACACACACACACACACACACACACACACACACACACACACTAGAGCCCTGCAAGCCCGTTGGGACCCGACCAGGTCCCGGCCCGGGCCGTTAGATTAATTTTCCGATATGAATTTCAGACTGGACACACACATTCGGGACAACCCTAACTAAAATCTAAAATCTAAAAGACTAAAACTAAAACTTAATTTTGCTCTGAAAATCAACACTGACTGAGAGTCACTCCAGAGCTCCCCAGTCCCCAGAACGGCTGGCCAACGTCGAAGCCACCGCCGATTAGTGGTCAAAAGTGGAACTGCAGGCGGGA
>NC_137870.1:9286280-9288600 GCF_963924005.1 Protomyctophum bolini
TAAACTTGGCATTATGGTAGAGGGCCGTGCCAAACGGTGAAGACACGAAGCCCACGGCCATTGGCCACAGGGTGGCGCTATAGCACTTTTGACCCCTGACCTTTAGATCACCCATCATTTTGAATTATATGAAAAACTGTTCAAATATATCTACGTACATCAAATTAAAATGTTGGGCTTTTGTTTTTAAAGGACCACTTCACCACTTTTCAACCCAATAGGTCCTCACCAATAATCATGATAAAATGGCACGATTTTTTTCTACTCTGCCTGTGTCTCATAGGAGGGCTGTGGGCAGTTTAGAAACCGTCTTCCAGTGACATCATCGTTAGGCAGATTATTATTATATTATATATTTCTTTACAAAAATGTTTTCATTATCGTGAGAACGATGGCTTCCATTTTCGCATTGCAACTTTTCAGGACTAGAAAGCCTGCAGTTTTTATTAGCTTGTATTCCCCATCGATGATGTCACTGGAAGACGGTTTCTGAACTGCCCACAGCCCTCCTATGAGACACAGACAGAGTAGAAAAAAATTGCGCCATTTTTTTCATGATTATTATAATGAAGATAGGTTGAAAAGTGGTGAAGTGGTCCTTTAAGTTTAAAAATGAAGGTTTTATGAACCAATGAAAATTGCAGTTTCATGACAATTCTATTCTTTATGGATCTTTAACATATGCAAATGTATTGATATGTACATGTGTTGATATGAATATGTAAATGTGTTGATATAAATATGTAAATGCATTGATATGAATATGTAAATGTGTTGATATGAATATGTAAATGTGTTGCACAGGTTGTGGCGGTGTATCTACTGACTGAGGGACAGAGGCTGTACCTGCACTGGAGCCACAAGGTACATGCACGCACAAACACGCACACGCACGGACGGACACGCGCATGGCATCTACTTAAGTATAGTACATTTACTGTGTGTGTTTGTGTGTGTGTGTGTGTGTGTGTGTTATCAGATTGGTATCGTGGTGACTCTGGTTTTCACGGTGACGGCTACCGCTGTCCTCTCAGACCTCTGGAGCAAAGAATGGAAGACCCTCCTCCTCTCCCTCCAGGTCAGCTGACACACGCAATGGCCAGTTGTCCACTTTGATATGATATGGACTTTTCAAAATGTCAGTCTACCAACCAGTACTTAAGACGCCTGAGGGCGAGAACCGACCTCGCCATTTAGGGCGAGGTCGTGCACTCACTGGCCATATATGGAGCGTGTTTTGAGTGTACAGGGTTTGATGAGGTCAGATAAACATATGGAATGTCAGAACGGGTCAATAACTTTGGGGCAGCAGGCCCGTCTAGAGATTAAATGGACAGGTATCAGTCAAAAGGGAGACATCGAAGAGGAAGCTAAAGGATGGATGGGGAAGGATCAACATATGGAATGTCTGAACAGGTTCTAACATCCATATACTAATATTGATGACATCAGGAATCTCCATTATATGGGCTTAATTGCAACAGCAGGTCGCATGTACTATGATATGATCCCTGATTTACTATCACCCCTGATGATGTCATAGTGATGTCACGAGACCCATGTCATACACATGGGTCTTTCCCCATTATGGAGATTGTAGGTGACGTGACAAAAAACGCAAGGTTTCATAGTTACCTGCGACCTTCGGTCGCAAATAAGCATTGTGTTAACCGTCTCATTGTCCCTTCTTCCTTTCGTCCTGATTGGCTACAGGTCACCGCCCCCTTCCTCCACTTGGGCGCGGTCTCGCTGATGACACTCCTATCCTGGCCAATAGCGATGCACTTCTTCCGCATGAACAAGAGAGGTAAGCAAGACGATTGGCTCTCGTTTACATAAACGTTGACCAATGCCATTCCCAGAGAAGTCAGTCTCACAGAATAAGACTGGAGGATAGGACTCCTTCTTCCAGACAGACGGGAGCATTCAGCCTTTACATACAATGGAGAGCTGTACATATTTGGTGGACACTATAGTACACAACTATATAGTACAGTACTTAACCCATTCTGACCTGAGATCAGATTCATACGAGGTTTCCACTGGACACACACTGGTCTGATGAACCCATTCTGACCTGAGATCAGATTCTGAAAATGTCAGTCGTTCTTTGATTTTTCAAAAAATAGCAGACCTACAAGCTCGTAGCGCGCCACTCGGTGGCGCGCTATGAGCTTGTAGATCTGCTATTTTTCAATAGCTAAAGCATGACATGATGCTAACACCAAAACGGGTTCCCGTTCAGAATGGGTTAAATGATCTGTGGAAATTCAGTCCAGAGACCTTCTCCTGGAAGAGGGGGAAGGCCCGCCCCCCACAT
>NC_137870.1:9288800-9328800 GCF_963924005.1 Protomyctophum bolini
TGATGAGAAACGAGGGCTAACTTTTTTTTCCAAAATTTCAAAAAAACATGGGCTATAACCCACCGTTTTTTTCATTTTTCATTTTTTTCAAATCCTCAAAAATGATGAAAAACGGCGTGCCATAGTATGCCGTACGATATGGGCTATAGCCCACGGTCCAAAATGATGAGAAACGAGGCTAACTTTTTTTTTCAAAATTTCAAAAAACATGGGCTATAACCCACCGTTTTTTTTCATTTTCATTTTTTTCAAATCCTCAAAAATGATGAAAAACGGCGTGCCATAGTATGCCGTACGATATGGGCTATAGCCCACGGTCCAAAATGATGAGAAACGAGGCTAACTTTTTTTTTCAAAATTTCAAAAAACATGGGCTATAACCCACCGTTTTTTTCATTTTTCATTTTTTTCAAATCCTCAAAAATGATGAAAAACGGCGTGCCATAGTATGCCGTACGATATGGGCTATAGCCCACGGTCCAAAATGATGAGAAACGAGGCTAACTTCTTTTTTTCAAAATTTCAAAAAACATGGGCTATAACCTACCGTTTTTTTTCATTTTTCATTTTTTTCAAATCCTCAAAAATGATGAAAAACGGCGTGCCATAGTATGCCGTACGATATGGGCTATAGCCCACGGTCCAAAATGATGAGAAACGAGGCTAACTTTTTTTTTTCAAAATTTCAAAAAACATGGGCTATAACCCACCGTTTTTTTTCATTTTTCATTTTTTTCAAATCCTCAAAAATGATGAAAAACGGCGTGCCATAGTATTGCCGTACGATATGGGCTATAGCCCACGGTCCAAAATGATGCGAAACGAGGCTAACTTTTTTTTTCAAAATTTCAAAAAACATGGGCTATAACCCACCGTTTTTTTTCATTTTTCATTTTTTTCAAATCCTCAAAAATGATGAAAAACGGCGTGCCATAGTATGCCGTACGATATGGGCTATAGCCCACGGTCCAAAATGATGAGAAACGAGGCTAACTTTTTTTTTCAAAATTTCAAAAAACATGGGCTATAACCCACCGTTTTTTTTCATTTTTCATTTTTTTCAAATCCTCAAAAATGATGAAAAACGGCGTGCCATAGTATGCCGTACGATATGGGCTATAGCCCACGGTCCAAAATGATGAGAAACAAGGCTAACTTTTTTTTTCAAAATTTCAAAAAACATGGGCTATAACCCACCGTTTTTTTCATTTTTCATTTTTTTCAAATCCTCAAAAATGATGAAAAACGGCGTGCCATAGTATGCCGTACGATATGGGCTATAGCCCACGGTCCAAAATGATGAGAAACGAGGCTAACTTTTTTTTTCAAAATTTCAAAAAACATGGGCTATAACCCACCGTTTTTTTCATTTTTCATTTTTTTCAATCCTCAAAAATGATGAAAAACGGCGTGCCATAGTATGCCGTACGATATGGGCTATAGCCCACGGTCCAAAATGATGAGAAACGAGGCTAACTTTTTTTTTCAAAATTTAAAAAAACATGGGCTATAACCCACCGTTTTTTTTCATTTTTAATTTTTTTCAAATCCTCAAAAATGATGAAAAAACGGCGTGCCATAGTATGCCGTACGATATGGGCTAAAGCCAACGGTCCAAAATGATGAGAAACGAGGCTAACTTTTTTTTTCAAAATTTCAAAAAACATGGGCTATAACCCACCGTTTTTTTCATTTTTCATTTTTTTTCAAATCCTCAAAAATGATGAAAAACGGCGTGCCATAGTATGCCGTACGATATGGGCTATAGCCCACGGTCCAAAATGATGAGAAACGAGGCTAACTTTTTTTTTCAAAATTTCAAAAAACATGGGCTATAACCACCGTTTTTTTTCATTTTTCATTTTTTTCAAATCCTCAAAAATGATGAAAAACGGCGTGCCATAGTATGCCGTACGATATGGGCTATAGCCCACGGTCCAAAATGATGAGAAACGAGGCTAACTTTTTTTTTCAAAATTTCAAAAAAACATGGGCTATTAACCCACCGTTTTTTTTCATTTTTCATTTTTTTCAAATCCTCAAAAATGATGAAAAACGGCGTGCCATAGTATGCCGTACGATATGGGCTATAGCCCACGGTCCAAAATGATGAGAAACGAGGCTAACTTTTTTTTTCAAAATTTCAAAAACATGGGCTATAACCCTCCGTTTTTTTCATTTTTCATTTTTTTCAAATCCTCAAAAATGATGAAAAACGGCGTGCCATAGTATGCCGTACGATATGGGCTATAGCCCACGGTCCAAAATGATGAGAAACGAGGCTAACTTTTTTTTCCAAAATTTCAAAAAACATGGGCTATAACCCACCGTTTTTTTTCATTTTTCATTTTTTTCAAATCCTCAAAAATGATGAAAAACGGCGTGCCATAGTATGCCGTACGATATGGGCTATAGCCCACGGTCCAAAATGATGAGAAACGAGGCTAACTTTTTTTTCCAAAATTTCAAAAAACATGGGCTATAACCCACCGTTTTTTTTCATTTTTCATTTTTTTCAAATCCTCAAAAAATGATGAAAAACGGCGTGCCATAGTATGCCGTACGATATGGGCTATAGCCCACGGTCCAAAATGATGAGAAAACGAGGCTAACTTTTTTTTTCAAAATTTCAAAAAACATGGGCTATAACCCACCGTTTTTTTTCATTTTTCATTTTTTTCAAATCCTCAAAAATGATGAAAAACGGCGTGCCATAGTATGCCGTACGATATGGGCTATAGCCCACGGTCCAAAATGATGAGAAACGAGGCTAACTTTTTTTTTCAAAATTTCAAAAAACATGGGCTATAACCCACCGTTTTTTTTTCATTTTTCATTTTTTTCAAATCCTCAAAAATGATGAAAAACGGCGTGCCATAGTATGCCGTACGAATATGGGCTATAGCCCACGGTCCAAAATGATGAGAAACGAGGCTAACTTTTTTTTTCAAAATTTCAAAAAACATGGGCTATAACCCACCGTTTTTTTCATTTTTCATTTTTTTCAAATCCTCAAAAATGATGAAAAACGGCGTGCCATAGTATGCCGTACGATATGGGCTATAGCCCACGGTCCAAAATGATGAGAAACGAGGCTAACTTTTTTTTTCAAATTTCAAAAAACATGGGCTATAACCCACCGTTTTTTTTCATTTTTCATTTTTTTCAAATCCTCAAAAATGATGAAAAACGGCGTGCCATAGTATGCCGTACGATATGGGCTATAGCCCACGGTCCAAAATGATGAGAAACGAGGCTAACTTTTTTTTTCAAAATTTCAAAAAACATGGGCTATAACCCACCGTTTTTTTCATTTTTCATTTTTTCAAATCCTCAAAAATGATGAAAAACGGCGTGCCATAGTATGCCGTACGATATGGGCTAAAGCCAACGGTCCAAAATGATGAGAAACGAGGCTAACTTTTTTTTTCAAAATTTCAAAAAACATGGGCTATAACCCACCGTTTTTTTCATTTTTCATTTTTTTCAAATCCTCAAAAATGATGAAAAACGGCGTGCCATAGTATGCCGTACGATATGGGCTATAGCCCACGGTCCAAAATGATGAGAAACGAGGCTAACTTTTTTTTTCAAAATTTCAAAAAACATGGGCTATAACCCTCCGTTTTTTTCATTTTTCATTTTTTTCAAATCCTCAAAATGATGAAAAACGGCGTGCCATAGTATGCCGTACGATATGGGCTATAGCCCACGGTCCAAAATGATGAGAAACGAGGCTAACTTTTTTTCCAAAATTTCAAAAAACATGGGCTATAACCCACCGTTTTTTTCATTTTTCATTTTTTTCAAATCCTCAAAAATGATGAAAAACGGCGTGCCATAGTATGCCGTACGATATGGGCTATAGCCCACGGTCCAAAATGATGAGAAACGAGGCTAACTTTTTTTTTCAAAATTTCAAAAAACATGGCTATAACCCACCGTTTTTTTTCATTTTTCATTTTTTTCAAATCCTCAAAATGATGAAAAACGGCGTGCCATAGTATGCCGTACGATATGGGCTATAGCCCACGGTCCAAAATGATGAGAAACGAGGCTAACCTTTTTTTTTCAAAATTTCAAAAAACATGGGCTATAACCCACCGTTTTTTTTCATTTTTCATTTTTTTCAAATCCTCAAAAATGATGAAAAAACGGCGTGCCATAGTATGCCGTACGATATGGGCTATAGCCCACGGTCCAAAATGATGAGAAACGAGGCTAACTTTTTTTTTCAAAATTTCAAAAAACATGGGCTATAACCCACCGTTTTTTTTCATTTTTCATTTTTTTCAAATCTCAAAATGATGAAAAACGGCGTGCCATAGTATGCCGTACGATATGGGCTATAGCCCACGGTCCAAAATGATGAGAAACGAGGCTAACTTTTTTTTTCAAAATTTCAAAAACATGGGCTATAACCCACCGTTTTTTTCATTTTTCATTTTTTTCAAATCCTCAAAAATGATGAAAAACGGCGTGCCATAGTATGCCGTACGATATGGGCTATAGCCCACGGTCCAAAATGATGAGAAACGAGGCTAACTTTTTTTTTCAAAATTTCAAAAAACATGGGCTATAACCCACCGTTTTTTTCATTTTTCATTTTTTTCAAATCCTCAAAAATGATGAAAAACGGCGTGCCATAGTATGCCGTACGATATGGGCTATAGCCCACGGTCCAAAATGATGAGAAACGAGGCTAACTTTTTTTTTCAAAATTTCAAAAAAACATGGGCTATAACCCACCGTTTTTTTCATTTTTCATTTTTTCAAATCCTCAAAAATGATGAAAAACGGCGTGCCATAGTATGCCGTACGATATGGGCTATAGCCCACGGTCCAAAATGATGAGAAACGAGGCTAACTTTTTTTTTCAAAATTTCAAAAACATGGGCTATAACCCACCGTTTTTTAATTTTAATTTTTTCAAATCCTCAAAAATGATGAAAAACGGCGTGGCCATAGTATGCCGTACGATATGGGGCTATAGCCCACGTCCAAAATGATGAGAAACGAGGCTAACTTTTTTTTCAAAATTTCAAAACACTGGGCTATAACCCACCGTTTTTTTCATTTTCATTTTTTTCAAATCCTCAAAAATGATGAAAAAACGGCGTGCCATAGTATGCCGTACGATATGGGCTATAGCCCACGGTCCAAAATGATGAGAAACGAGGCTAACTTTTTCTTTTTCAAAATTTCATGGGCTATAACCCACCGTTTTTTTAATTTTTAATTTTTTTCAAATCCTCAAAAATGATGAAAAACGGCGTGCCATAGTATGCCGTACGATATGGGCTAAAGCCAACGGTCCAAAATGATGAGAAACGAGGCTAACTTTTTTTTTCAAAATTTCAAAAAACATGGGCTATAACCCACCGTTTTTTTCATTTTTCATTTTTTTCAAATCCTCAAAAATGATGAAAAACGGCGTGCCATAGTATGCCGTACGATATGGGCTATAGCCCACGGTCCAAAATGATGAGAAACGAGGCTAACTTTTTTTTTCAAAATTTCAAAAAACATGGGCTATAACCCACCGTTTTTTTCATTTTTCATTTTTTTCAAATCCTCAAAAATGATGAAAAACGGCGTGCCATAGTATGCCGTACGATATGGGCTATAGCCCACGGTCCAAAATGATGAGAAACGAGGCTAACTTTTTTTTTCAAAATTTCAAAAACATGGGCTATAACCCACCGTTTTTTTCATTTTTCATTTTTTTCAAATCCTCAAAAATGATGAAAAACGGCGTGCCATAGTATGCCGTACGATATGGGCTATAGCCCACGGTCCAAAATGATGAGAAACGAGGCTAACTTTTTTTTTCAAAATTTCAAAAAACATGGGCTATAACCCACCGTTTTTTTCATTTTTCATTTTTTTCAAATCCTCAAAAATGATGAAAAACGGCGTGCCATAGTATGCCGTACGATATGGGCTATAGCCCACGGTCCAAAATGATGAGAAACAAGGCTAACTTTTTTTTTCAAAATTTCAAAAAACATGGGCTATAACCCACCGTTTTTTTCATTTTTCATTTTTTTCAAATCCTCAAAAATGATGAAAAACGGCGTGCCATAGTATGCCGTACGATATGGGCTATAGCCCACGGTCCAAAATGATGAGAAACGAGGCTAACTTTTTTTTTCAAAATTTCAAAAAACATGGGCTATAACCCACCGTTTTTTTCATTTTTCATTTTTTTCAAATCCTCAAAAATGATGAAAAACGGCGTGCCATAGTATGCCGTACGATATGGGCTATAGCCCACGGTCCAAAATGATGAGAAACGAGGCTAACTTTTTTTTTCAAATTTAAAAAAACATGGGCTATAACCCACCGTTTTTTTCATTTTTAATTTTTTTCAAATCCTCAAAAATGATGAAAAACGGCGTGCCATAGTATGCCGTACGATATGGGCTAAAGCCAACGGTCCAAAATGATGAGAAACGAGGCTAACTTTTTTTTTCAAAATTTCAAAAAACATGGGCTATAACCCACCGTTTTTTTCATTTTTCATTTTTTTCAAATCCTCAAAATGATGAAAAACGGCGTGCCATAGTATGCCGTACGATATGGGCTATAGCCCACGGTCCAAAATGATGAGAAACGAGGCTAACTTTTTTTTCAAAATTTCAAAAAACATGGGCTATAACCCACCGTTTTTTCATTTTTCATTTTTTTCAATCCTCAAAAATGATGAAAAACGGCGTGCCATAGTATGCCGTACGATATGGGCTATAGCCCACGGTCCAAAATGATGAGAAACGAGGCTAACTTTTTTTTTCAAAATTTCAAAAAACATGGGCTATAACCCACCGTTTTTTTCATTTTTCATTTTTTTCAAATCCTCAAAAATGATGAAAAACGGCGTGCCATAGTATGCCGTACGATATGGGCTATAGCCCACGGTCCAAAATGATGAGAAACGAGGCTAACTTTTTTTTTCAAAATTTCAAAAAACATGGGCTATAACCCACCGTTTTTTTCATTTTTAATTTTTTTCAAATCCTCAAAAATGATGAAAAACGGCGTGCCATAGTATGCCGTACGATATGGGCTAAAGCCAACGGTCCAAAATGATGAGAAACGAGGCTAACTTTTTTTTTCAAAATTTCAAAAAACATGGGCTATAACCCACCGTTTTTTTCATTTTTTTCAAATCCTCAAAAATGATGAAAAACGGCGTGCCATAGTATGCCGTACGATATGGGCTATAGCCCACGGTCCAAAATGATGAGAAACGAGGCTAACTTTTTTTTTCAAAATTTCAAAAAACATGGGCTATAACCCACCGTTTTTTTCATTTTTCATTTTTTTCAAATACTCAAAAATGATGAAAAACGGCGTGCCATAGTATGCCGTACGATATGGGCTATAGCCCACGGTCCAAAATGATGAGAAACGAGGCTAACTTTTTTTTTCAAAATTTCAAAAAACATGGGCTATAACCCACCGTTTTTTTCATTTTTCATTTTTTTCAAATCCTCAAAAATGATGAAAAACGGCGTGCCATAGTATGCCGTACGATATGGGCTATAGCCCACGGTCCAAAATGATGAGAAACGAGGCTAACTTTTTTTTTCAAAATTTCAAAAAACATGGGCTATAACCCACCGTTTTTTTCATTTTTCATTTTTTTCAAATCCTCAAAAATGATGAAAAACGGCGTGCCATAGTATGCCGTACGATATGGGCTATAGCCCACGGTCCAAAATGATGAGAAACGAGGCTAACTTTTTTTTTCAAAATTTCAAAAAACATGGGCTATAACCCACCGTTTTTTTCATTTTTTTCAAATCCTCAAAAATGATGAAAAACGGCGTGCCATAGTATGCCGTACGATATGGGCTATAGCCCACGGTCCAAAATGATGAGAAACGAGGCTAACTTTTTTTTTCAAAATTTCAAAAAACATGGGCTATAACCCACCGTTTTTTTCATTTTTCATTTTTTTCAAATCCTCAAAAATGATGAAAAACGGCGTGCCATAGTATGCCGTACGATATGGGCTATAGCCCACGGTCCAAAATGATGAGAAACGAGGCTAACTTTTTTTTTCAAAATTTCAAAAAACATGGGCTATAACCCACCGTTTTTTTCATTTTTCATTTTTTTCAAATCCTCAAAAATGATGAAAAACGGCGTGCCATAGTATGCCGTACGATATGGGCTATAGCCCACGGTCCAAAATGATGAGAAACGAGGCTAACTTTTTTTTCAAAATTTCAAAAAACATGGGCTATAACCCACCGTTTTTTTCATTTTTCATTTTTTTCAAATCCTCAAAAATGATGAAAAACGGCGTGCCATAGTATGCCGTACGATATGGGCTATAGCCCACGGTCCAAAATGATGAGAAACGAGGCTAACCTTTTTTTTCAAAATTTCAAAAAACATGGGCTATAACCCACCGTTTTTTTCATTTTTCATTTTTTTCAAATCCTCAAAAATGATGAAAAACGGCGTGCCATAGTATGCCGTACGATATGGGCTATAGCCCACGGTCCAAAATGATGAGAAACGAGGCTAACTTTTTTTTTCAAAATTTCAAAAAACATGGGCTATAACCCACCGTTTTTTTCATTTTTCATTTTTTTCAAATCCTCAAAAACGGCGTGCCATAGTATGCCGTACGATATGGGCTATAGCCCACGGTCAAAAATGATGAGAAACGAGGCTAACTTTTTTTTTCAAAATTTCAAAAAACATAGGCTATAACCCACCGTTTTTTTCATTTTTCATTTTTTTCAAATCCTCAAAAATGATGAAAAACGGCGTGCCATAGTATGCCGTACGATATGGGCTATAGCCCACGGTCCAAAATGATGAGAAACGAGGCTAACTTTTTTTTTCAAAATTTCAAAAAACATGGGCTATAACCCACCGTTTTTTCATTTTTCAAACTCCAAAGTTTATCTTTACGTTATAGTTTGGCTATTTACATAAGTTCATCAAATATTCAGATCAGTAATTACAGTAACAACAACTAAAAGGAATGAAATAAATAAAATAAACCTCAGTGAATGTTAGTCTTCATGGAGTAAGAAAATGATAGACAGTGATTTCAGGGGTGAACTACAGTAACTACCCCTTTAAAGCTACAGTGAAATGCCTTGACAACAAATCGCATAAAATGACATGGTATGAAACTATAGTTCGTAGTTACCTGGCTTATCCTCGGCTTTGGCATTCTGCACAGATGCCGCGTAAATAGTGGCCAACATCGCGAAGAGAAGGATCACGGTCTTCATTTTCTGTGAGAATGTAAAAGAAAAGCTGTCAGTTAGTCTGTATGACTCTGTATGCTAGCCGTTGTATCTGCTACAAGTGACAGTTAGGCTATAAGAGCATTGAATGTGAGGATGTCAACTCCCACTAAGTGTCCCGTTCTGGTGAGGTGAGGAGGGCCCAAAGAGAGGACGGTGTCAACCCCCACTAAGTGTCCCGTTCTGGTGAGGTGATGAGGGCCCAAAAGCAGGACAGACTGCAGGCAGGTGGTGATCAAACCCAAACTTCTACTTGTAACAGAGTATATCCACATTGCAGTCTTGATGAGACTATTGCTTAATTAAAGAATGTTAGTAGTTTTTATAGGTACAACAGTACAACATCTGCCATAGTGTGTCGGTGCCCAACAGGTTCGATCGACCTACAGTGGCCTACAGTCATGGGTCAGGGTTGATCATGTTTGTGTAGCTCGAATTCTACACGAGCATATATACTCTGAGAGTCCAGCCCCCGGCCAAGCCCCCCGGGCACGCGACGCCAAGCACTTTGTGTTCTTTCAATTGAAATTGAAAATGTGTTTGAATTTAAATTTATTTTTAGTGTTATTTGAATTTGAACTTATTTTTAATTATTAAAATTTACTTTTTGTTAAATATTAAAATGAATTGTTTTTACCCTAATTTTTGGTCATAAATTTGCTTCTTTTGTAATTATGTTGAAATTGTAAAAATCAGTAAAAAAAGGACCGAAATAAAATCATTAATTTTATTACACACACACACACACACACACACACTTCATTTACTTTGAATTTTGAAATAGATTATTTTGGCATATTTTCATACGAATTATTATACTCATGTCACATTATAGGCATGGAAATTTGACATCTTTATTAAAGGTATTAGACTTACACTATTGGCAATCTTGTGAAGTAAACAATTGCATCAGAATAGCAAGGCATTGACTCATGTGATATTTAATTGGTGTTATTGTATGTTTCAACCTTGTGGTATAGAAATGGCCTCTAAGGCCTGCAGATTAATTCAATAACACCACTGTTTGTGTGTGTGTGTGTGTGTGTGTGTGAAGGGGGGGGAGCTGCCTGGCTAATGACCTCACTCAGCTATGGCCTAAGGTTCTGTCATTTGGGACACAACTGAGTTGAAGATGCCTTTGGGAGTCTGTGGCGCAGTCGGTAGCACGGTCGCCTCACAGCTGATTACGTAACAGCATCCGTTACTTCCCAACCCTGTTCACAGCTGATTACGTAACAGCATCCGTTACTTCCCAACCCTGTTCACAGCTGATTACGTAACAGCATCCGTTACTTCCCAACCCTGTTCACAGCTGATTACATAACAGCATCCGTTACTTCCCAACCCTGTTCACAGCTGATTACGTAACAGCATCCGTTACTTCCCAACCCTGTTCACACCTTAGATACTAAGATAAGAAGTAATAGAATACTCTAAGGTTCACACGGCAAATTTGAATAATAATAATAATATGGTCTATAATAGCCGCTTCACAAGCTCGGCTATTTGGCTCGCCCCCTAGTGGTCGGTTTGCAATGAAACCATAGGCATTTTAAGCTCCCGGCAGCCATCGTTTTTGATAATTGATTGATAATTTTATTAGACAATTAAGATGCAAAACAGTACAGCAGGGTACAGTAACGCACATTTGGCCAATAGGACATCACCATCCGGGTCCCATACATGCATTCACAACAACATCAACAATAACAACAATTTAAATATCTCAACAAAAAACATTAAATCTATATACGGGTTGGAGTAGAAATGGACGCCATCTTGAAAAACGATGCTTTTCTAGTTGTTTGTTTTTCGTAAAATGTTAGTATGTTATTTAGCACACCCAATTGTATACAGAATCCATTGATCAATTATTTGGGGTTTCAACCATATACTGACATTTCTAACAGTGGTTTCATTGCAAACCGGCCACTAGGGGGCGAGCAAAATTCGTTTGCGATGGTTTTTTAAAACATTGTGACCAACGCAGCATGCCAAAATTCAAAAAGTAGTTACCAAGTGCATAAAGTCATTGACAATATCTAAAGTTACAACATCAACTTTGATGAGGCAGTATTGCTTTGTTTTCAAATTAGGTTTTCTTAATTTCCTGAAAAAATATATATTTTTCAGTTCCTGAAAGAAATAACATTTTGGAGTTAGGTTTCTTCAGAGAAAGTTTCACTTTTCAAATTATCTTTTTTATTACCTTTTCCATGATATTATTATTACATTTTTTGTTGTGCCATCTTGTTCTTTTGATATTTTTCCACTCTGGATCAAATGTCTTTCATTCGTTTACAGGATTTAATATGTAAACAAACTGTTATTTTGTTTTGTCATGGAAGCAACCAGGTGCTCAGGAGGTGGTATAAAAAAATGTATAAATAGTGAAAAGCCCTGATGAAGACCGTATAGGTCGAAACATGTCGGTTCTATAAAGTTTTCTTCCTTTTTTAACATTAAGTGTGCCCGGATCTCCGCTTTGTTCTATATAGATGTGTTATTTTGTTTAGTTTGTTTTTAATGTTTCTTCTATGTTTTAATCTGTGAAGCATTGGGTTACAACTTGCACAAGAGGGTCAGAGATGGTGTAGTTAGTTGCTTTAGCAGTCAGTTGCTTAATTGCTTTGACAGTTTGAGGGTCCAATGGAGTTATGAGGTCTTGTCCAAAGCGTTTTTTACTACTTTCAATTGGTTATTTTTTTTTCTTAGTTACTTTGGTTACTTTTGAACATATAGGTGGCCTATAGTGTATGAGCATATAGTGCAGGTCTAACGTTACAGTATGAGCGAACCTGTGGCATCCTGTGCGGTTAGGTTTGGGTGTTGTGTATGAGCGAACCTGTGGCATCCTGTGCGGTTAGGTTTGGGTGTTGTGTATGAGCGAACCTGTGGCATCCTGTGCGGTTAGGTTTGGGTGTTGTGTATGGATGTCTCATGACTGTAGGACTGTTGGTATACGTCGGACGAAACACATGCACCGCACGCAAACTGCTTTGAGTTTATCTGGTAGAAAATGGAATCTTCTACTAACATGGTTAATCAGCAATCCGATATATGCTTATACATGTAAAATACACACAAATAATGCTTCTATGACTTGGTGGCACTTCGTCCCATGATGGACTTCTTAGTGTTTCTCTCAGGTTTCAAAATGATTATATAACACTTGGGTCCAAACAGCGCCACCAAAATGCCAAAACTAGATGCTAAAATAGCAAACACCTCCACTACATCTGCATATTTGCCTGGAGAGCTGATATATGCTGGTATGAAGGCTATCCACACGGCACAGAAGATCAACATGCTGAAAGTGATTAACTTGGCTTCATTGAAGTTGTCTGGTAGATTCCTTACCATGAATGCTAGGAGGAAGCTGAGGAGTGCCAGTAAACCAATATAACCTAGTAGCACTGCAAAACCAACTATTGATCCCACATCACACTCATAGACGATCTTATCACTGTGGTACTGTGTGTTTTTATGAGGAGTTGGTGAGGCAGACACGAGCCAGGCTGCGCAGATTATTGTCTGGATTGAAGTAAGAACCAGAACTGTTCCTCTCTGCTGGATAGCACCAAAAAACTTCATAATGTCTGCAGCCCCAGGCCTGGAGGCCTTGAACACAGCCAACACCACCATAGTCTTTACCAGGATGCAGGAGACACACAGCACAAAGCTGATCCCAAATATCGCATGCCTCAGCTGACAAGTCCAGAGCCTGGGACGGCCGATGAACAGAAGTGAACACATGAAACATAATTTGAGTGAAAGCAAGAGTAGGAAGCTAAGTTCTGAGTTGTTGGCGCGTACCATGGGCGTCTCTTGATGATAGACAAAAATTCCCAGGACAACGGCACAGATAAATGTTCCTAACAATGCGATGGTTGTTAAGCAGATTCCCAGGGCCTCGTGGTAGGACAGGAACTCAATGCTCTTAGGAACACAGTGGTCACGCTGGGGATTAGACCAGAAGTCCTCTGGACAACTGGTGCACTCTGTAGAGTCTAACAAAGTGGGAAGAAGTAACGGGACAGACACATACAATATCCTTCTAAAGACAACCTACTGTACGTTGTTACATGATGTAAACCTACCAGTCTCATTGCTGATCTCTCCCGCAGAGCACGCAATGCAGTCAAAGCAGCAGACCGGTTGACCTTTAATTCTGGCCACACGGGTTCCAGGGGAACAGCTCTCACTGCACACTGACCGAGGCGGCTACGGAGGAAAGTAAAAATCATCAGTCCAAACTAAATTACATTCACAGTATGAAATAACGTGTTATAACTTAGCTATTTCTAGAAAGCCAAAGTGACCTTTGAGTATTCAAAGTTCCAGAAGATTCTGTCTTCATCAAGGACGAGTTCTTCACCTGCGGAGGTAGATGTCTTGAACACACCCACAATGTGAACCTTAGTGCTTCCATCTGGGAGCCACACCCAGTTCACGATACCCCTGGTTGGTAAAACATCCCCAGTCTCATCAAATGATACATCCTCACCAAACGACGTGGTGAAGTTGACCTTTTCCAGATAATACACAAGCTACAAAGTAAAAAGAATAATGAAGCTGAACTGAAGAGACTTTCAAAAACCTACTTCACACAATACATTGAGATGGACCGTTGTTGTATAAACTACACCCTTGCATTATTTACAACACAATCCCAGCCATCTGTGCCTGAGGGAAGGGTGTGGACTTGAGCTCTATATACGCCTCAAATACGGGTCTTTGTCTTTGGCAATATTATTATTATCATTAATATTTTCTGGTTGATGAAAGGTAGATGTTTTAACATTTCTGTTCAAAAAGGAAGTTAATGACTGGCCAACTGCAACTGCATAGACCCTTCCAAGTCTATGAATGGGGCATTAAATCATCTGGCAATTAGAAAAAAAAATCACATCCGTGTGAAGTGAGTGGTGCAACTCTGTGTGGGTTGCGTTCCAGACCCACAGGAACGCAACCAGGGTGCCAGCCCGGTTCCGGTTTCGTGCTCAGACCCAGACACCCAGCTACCCAGCAACCCCCACACAGCTCCGGGCACTCAAAAAGGGGGGCATTCTTTTATTTTTTAAAGCTTATTTTTCCGTCCTACGATTTTCATGCAATTTACCAATGTCGCATTAAAATAGTTAAATTAAATGATTTTAAAATTAGAATACAACTAGAGACTAACAACGTTAAGAGACTAAAATTAAAAAATAATATATCACACCTGCCATGGCTGTACTGTCTGCAAAGTTGCACAGCTGTGCCCAGTGAAAGGCCCTCTTCCTGGCACACACTGCAGCATGTCATGGAGGGCGTGGGCCAGAGCATACACAGCCTTGTACGTATTGTACTCATACCTGAGGTTAGACACATCCAAAAGAGTGCTTTCTGCTGTGCCCAGGTCCTCTTGTCCAGTACACACCCTTCCACCAGCGTCCACCCACTCTGATGGAAGCGGTGCAAAGTTACACTGAAATGTGTGCTCCCAAAACAGTCTCACCTAAAGAAACGCAATGAAGACTCAGGGAGCTGTCACACAGAACCTATGAGTGCAGATTCTGCAAATGCTTTTCAATGGGAATTGAGTGGTTTGTTGCAAAAAAAGGGCGTATTAGTTCTAACTTAATCTACTTAGTCTTTCGTGTGCATCCCAGGCAGTTTTTAAGTTGCTTGATTCAATATTCTGTTTGTATTTTCTTCTTTTTGAAATAAATGATGAAATTAAATGAAAGGGTAATTGAAAAACACAGCCCCCTCCCTCCCCCCTCATGGATTTGATTGTAATCCATGAGGTACCATGTGCCAGCCAAATGTGCGACATGAGCAGAGAAGAAGAGATCTTGTTGTGCCTGCAACTGCAGTAATGATGAATAATAATAATGAATTGCATTTGCGCTTTTCCAAGTGCTCAAAGCGCTTTACAATGGTTCATTCATTCATACATTGGGAGGTGAAGTGGCGAACAGTCGACGCCAGCGTCCTCACTTCCCACATTCACACACCAATGGTGGCGAGCTAACTCATTGGAGGCAATGTAGTGTTCATTGTCTTGCCCAAGGACACTTCGACATGTGGACAGGAGGAGATTCGGGATTCGAACCGCCGACCCACGGATCATTGAACAACCTGCTCTACCTCCTGAGCCACAGCCGCCACAGCCTCCAGCCGCCAGTACTCATACCCCCTGGTCTACTGAGGCCTTCTACCGATCCGATCATTGTTTTGTTTAGCGGGAGCTCGAATTAATGTTTCATTAGGCTCCAATCATAGTACTTCTGGCTGTTTCTTACATGGATGTGCTTGAGGTGGCTAGTGACGGAGCTAAACTTTGGTAAATAATACATTTTTAAACTCTGGTTTAAGGGTAATTCATCAAATCTCAGGATCTTGTCCCCGGCTACCTGTGCAATCATTCAATTAATCTCGGGATCTCGGTCTTGGCTACAAAGGCCTGTGTCAGATGATATGAATGGCAAATATCTAAAAAATGAATCAAACAGAACTGACTGGGATGCACACAAAATGTTAAAATTACCCCAGAATTATGTTTGTGAAATATCTGAATATTTATATACACAGAATAACTCACTATGGAGTTTTCATGTGTATTGTCGGGATCATTGTGAGGATGTATTTTTAACAAGAAGTCCTTGAACCCTGGTATTTCTCCACCGAGGGGCGTGACCCCCAGGGTGCCTGCCAGGTACGGCATGTAGGGAGGAGCTTGGAAAGTAGGCGTTGTCCCCCACCCCCCGCCCGCTAACCACTGCAGACCTGTCACTTTCTGTCTTAACACCTGTTGATGGTGTGGAAGCACGCGCACACGCGTGCGCACACACACACACACACACGCGCACACGCGTGCGCACACACACACACACACACACACACACACACACACACACACACACACACACACACACACACACACACACACACACACACACACACACACACACACACACACACACACACACACACACACACACACACACACACACACACACACACACACACACACACACACACACACACACACACACACACACACACACACTCATATAACAATTATTTTCAAAAGAGGTTTCTAATTTCTCCTGGTCAAATAAAGGTTACACACATACTGTACAATTAAAAATCCCTGATAATAAAACAAACCTCATCCATGATATTCTTCATATAGGTTCCATATGCAAATGCAATGACCACACGAGCTGTGGATTCCTTCATGACAGTGACAATCCTGTCCAGTTTGTCCAGGTCATTGTGAAAGGGCAGGAACTCTGAGTAAGCCACACAACCCAGACCAGACCGGGCCAGGTCAGAATGGAAGGTTCGTCCAACAGTGCGGCCATAGGCGTCATCACCAAACAACACCCCTACCCAGGTCCAGCCAAACCGCAGCATAAGCTGCAGCACAGCTCGCACCTAAAGAATTTGATCCATATATAAACCTAAAAGCACTTCTGATACATTTGCTCAAGTACTGTACTTTAATACAATTTTGAGGTACTGTTACTTTTTTCTCCCATTTATAAGTTACTTTGCAGATTAATATTTTAATATTACAAACCACACATTAAGACCTGTATTAAACTTTGGATATTCAAAAATAGAGCTGCAAAAAAAATGTAAATGCTTTTTTTAAACATTTGACAAAATGTTAAACGAGCCATTCATAATGAGTATTGTACTTTGTTAAATTCCGAACTGAACTTTTACTCAAGTACGTTTTTGAATACAGGCTATTCATAGAGTATCGAAACATCAGGGTCAAACGTTCTACTCTAAATGGACGGACAGACAAACATAGCTCTTCCTTGGAGTAGCTAGCACCACTCAAACATCTGTGTACTTCTAGCAACACTCAAACATCTGTGTACTTCTTCTAGCACCACTCAAACATCTGTGTACTTCTTCTAGCAACACTCAAACATCTGTGTACTTCTTCTAGCAACACTCAAACATCTGTGTACTTCTTCTAGCACCACTCAAACATCTGTGTACTTCTTCTAGCAACACTCAAACATCTGTGTACTTCTTCTAGCACCACTCAAACATCTGTGTACTTCTTCTAGCAACACTCAAACATCTGTGTACTTCTTCTAGCACCACTCAAACATCTGTGTACTTCTTCTAGCAACACTCAAACATCTGTGTACTTCTTGGAGTGGCTAGCACCACTCAAACATCTGTGTACTTCTTGGAGTGGCACTGGCTAGCACCACTCAAACATCTGTGTACTTCTTGGAGTGGCTAGCACCACTCAAACATCTGTGTACTTCTTGGAGTGGCTAGCACCACTCAAACATCAGTGTACTTCTTCTAGCACCACTCAAACATCTGTGTACTTCTTCCACCACTGTGGTGAATCCATGACTCTCCTACGCAGATTATTATGCAATATCAATCACACTCACTAGAGCAGGGGTTCTCACCCCATGGGTCGCGACCCCTCGGGGTTTGCCAAATTATTAAAGGGGGGTCCCCAAATTATTATTTTTTGTAACTGAATGGCTGGAAAATGGAAATGAAGAGTTTACATATAGTACACATAGTACATGCATAGACCTTCCCTAATTATTATTTCTGGTTTCAGTATTTATTTATGGTGTATTGTCTCTATTATTAAAGTTATTGTAGCAGTCAATTTATATTGGGGGTCGGGAGGGGGGCGGGACGGGGGTCCCGAGACATTGCCAATTTTGCCAAAGCATTTCCGGGGGTCCCCGGCCAAAAACGTTGAGAACCCCTGCACTAGAGGGAGCTTATATGTGGAACATGTACTACTGTTACCTGAGAGTCACTATTTGGGACTGTTCTAAAGAAGGACGGGAAGTGATCCAGGTCACTCAAAGTAGAGGAAGTAGCAGTAGCACTTATCTGGGGGAAAAAAAGAACAAAACATGATACACATCTTTTGTTCTTCTTCTTTGTGTGAAAATCTTCCCCTGCAAGCAGCACATGTTAGCTGAGGGGGAAGGAAGAACAAATAAATACAATTAAAATAAAGAATAATGATAGAAAAAGCTAGATTGTCTTTTATCTTCAAATAAGGAAGAAAAATAAGGATCATTTTCATTTTTAATCACATTAAATGTGATCTGAAATGACTTTTCAACACAATCTGCTCCACCCCATAATATTATAACAATGTATAGCCCTATAGGCATCCTTAAGCACCATGGACAGCGACACTGTCAGGGAGCCGTAGGATTCCTACTCTCAGGTCTGAGCAAAGAGTCCTCCTATACTTCTAACACAGATTCATTTAAAACCTGCTTCTCCCTCCATTCAACCCTCTCTGCTCTGCCTGCAAGTAAATATGTAGTGTCTTTCAAGGTGTAAAAAAGAACCAATACATTATTTATAATATTTTACGTTTGTGAATAACCAAATGACGTAGGAGACTTACCGTGGGCACTCTGTATAAACCCGATATTCTAGAGAAGGCGATAGAACTCGATGAGGTACTAGGACCCACAATTCCTAGCACGGGAGGAGACCCAACACAGCTCTCATGCAATTGAAAGTGCTCCTCTCTCCCACTGATCAGTGACATGGCTCCACGGAATTCAAGTTCAGCCGCATTACATTTATCATAGATAACGTATCCCAGTGTCACATTGGGCAGTAAGCTGGGGTTTCTGTTGATTTCAGTTATGGCATAAGCCTGGGCCTGGACTGCCCTGAACCCTTTAATGTAAACACTAACACACACAATCACTGAATCACACTGCATGTATATTCATCATGTAGAAAAATACAACATTAAATAATCCTTTGTTACCATCTATCAATGCAGGTTACACCATTCTCCAAATTTGCTAATATAGCGTCATATACTTTAGCGCTATTTTATACTTGATCAGCTATTTGAAAATAGTCAATCTACAACTTCAAAATTGGCTATTTCGAAATACATTCTGGAAAATCTAGACAAATTGTGAACAATGTGGTATACATTTGAAAAACATGACAAACTTTTTCTTTTTTTGGTGGTCCCTGGCACAACTGATCTGTTGTGGCTTGGATGTGAATGACAGCTCAGGGAAGACGGAGGAGCGATGGACCGGAAACAGGCCGCCCAGAATGACGTCCCCGGGCCTGTACATTCTGTTCAGCGTAAACTGGGCCTGTATCTGACATGAAGAGTTAGGTGAGGAAGACAAAGGAGAGAACAAAGAGAACATCAAGTACAGGTAGGAACGCAGATGTGTGCCTAGAAGACAAGCCCTCATGACTGTCCTCCTTGGTCTAACCCCTTCTCCCAATTCCTTTGTGCAGGTGTTGCATTTATAAACAGAGCCATGCCATCCATTCTGTCAAATCATGCCATTACGTAATTGGTGTCACATCTGGGCAGAGAGATTCCGTGATTCCCCTTGAGGAACAGGTTGTTTGTGTGCTCCAACATCTGGAAAATTACCAGAGAGTCTGTCTACACTTCACTTACATAGAGAATCATGCAATCTCTTTCATTGCTAAAAAGCAGGAAAAATAATTAACGATCAGGTCCAATGAGACGGTTGAGTCACCAGATATTGTTTCAAAACATGAATTAACCACACGGACAAGAGGGTGCCATTGTGTACTACTGTAGATAGGCTACAATAAAACATTTAGGACATGATTGTATAGAATTTCCAAAACACATGATTGCACTATATAAACATAGAATAAAAAATATTCTAATTAAAATAACTGGAATTCGACCGGTCTCACTCTAGCGCCGAGCCACGCCATCCAGGTGGCCAGTGTTCTGTACTATACTGTACTGTACCGTACGGTACTGTGCTATTCCATACTGTACTGTTCCATACAGTACTGCACTGTACTGTACTACCATACTGTATTGTACCATACGGTACGGTACGGTACTGTACTGTAACATACTGTATTGTGCTGTACTGTACAATACTACACCGTACTGTACTATACTGCTGTGTGTCTGTCTGTCTGTCTGTCTGTCTGTCTGTCTGTGTGTGTGTGTGTGTGTGTGTGTTTGTGTGTCACAGCCCATACATGTGTATGACCTACATGAGTCATACAACTACCTCCACCTAGGGCATAGATTTAATATCGCAGGAGAATGGAAAGAACAGGTTGAGTAGATATATAAAGCCACAAGGCTGGCTCACTTAATAAACATGCTAAACAGTGATGACACGACTGTCAGGGAACTTTCTAGATCTTCTCTGTTTCTAGATATGAAACGGCGTAAAGTGCCACTGGCAGCAGAGGGCGAGCCAAGTTTCTTGGGGGTTTCGAAGAAAGCCCAACCTTAAAATGGACTCACATGCTACTGGGTTTGGGGTGTTGTCAGATTGGCCTGCACCTCAATGACCTCTGTGTGAGAACTGGAGTAGGCTATCTCTGTGCTGGGTTTGACCTAGCCCCTCTCGGAACCCCCTGGGTCAGCCCAATCCGAACCGAACCGGGCTGACCCGTAGGGTTCCTGGTCAAGCTAAGATTTTTCAATGCGATTGTTGGGACGCGGATATACACAAACTCATCGTTTAGTCCATCGGCGCGGAATTAGGACGCTTTTTATTGTGTTTGTTTACGGATGTGCGAACTATAAGTACCTTACATACCTCTGATAAAATCTCCTGTGTCGCGGAAGCCGTTAAGTATTTTTAATCCATGTTTGATTAAAAATGTCGCTTTGATTTCTTCTTGTTTATTTACCGTTTATTGTACCGCCTCTCGATGTGCGGTTGGCTTTGCGGGCTATGTCCCTTCCTCTGATCTGCTCCGTCATAGCTGTAGCACCACTAGCTAGCCAGATAGGCGGTACAATGAGGTGTCAATAAACAAGGTAGGAAGAAGCGACATTTTTAATCAATCATGGATTAAAAATACTTAACGGCTTCCGCGACACAGGAGATGTGTCGGTATGGTATGTAAGGTACTTATAGTTCGCACATTCGTAAGTCAATACATGAATAACCATGGTAAAAGCGCGCAGAAGTCCGTCTCATGGCTTGTTTACATTGTATTTGTTTGTGCGTAACTGGCGACAGCCCCACTTGAAGCAGGACCCAATGCAGTAAAGTCTTAAAAGTGTCAGAAACTTTACTACATTCGGGTTCTGCTTGCGGGGCTAGGTTTGACCTGACTCTGAATCTGTAGCCGTTTCTGAGGACATTATTACCAACTGTTCGATCTCAGTAAGTACTGTAATTGATACGGAACACCATATATCACCAGTCAATGCACGGAGGTACCTTGTAATGTTAAAACAGCGAAAACAACAACACTGGATTGGTTTAAAACTACAGGGGAAGCTAGCTTGCCTTCCCGATGCAGACCACACCGTATCTCATACATAATACAATATTAAGATATAAAACTCATACAATATAAAGAAATAAAACACACACACACACACACACACACACACACACCTTTTTCTCTGTGTCCACTTTAATCTTCTCTCAGTCACTCCTTTTCCTTCCTCCAAACTCCAAAGCTGGCATTGCAAACGTCCTTCAACAACGCACTGCAGGTTCTTAATTCTCCTCGCCAATTTGTTGTGTATATGTGGCCTATGAACACAAAAAATAAAGAAATAAAACACTGGAGAAGGGAACTCATGTTTATAGTACTTTACTGGTCAAAGCCAGAACTGACACACATCAATCAAGGGTATACAATGCAGCTGCGCAGGACCTAAGTGCACCTATGCACAAGGCAGAGTGGTCTGCCACATAAAGTAGTCCCTGGCTAAGCAATACATACACTACAATGAGGATATAGTCACCTTTACAGTCAAAGCCAAGAGGCAAGAACTGCACAAAGATAGCTGAAAATGTTCGGATAACATCTGTATTTATCGGTTTACTAAATTCTTTGGTGTTGCAACAGTTATTATTTTTCTGAATCCTTGAAGGGTGTATTTTAAGATTATGCCAGGTAACCGTCAAGAAAAATGTCCCATGGGGTTCATTTTTCATCCTGCAAAAAAAAAGAAGAAGAAAAACAAGAAGATGTATTTACAGTATCTAGGCTTATAGACAAATAGAGGGGGATACTTTAGTTTTGAAATGGTGGTAAAATGGAATAGCTAAGCATCATAGGCTATTTGCATATTTGACATTTGGGACCATTTGGTTTATAGAATGGAATGAAGTGAATGGCCAAGTCAGGGCTTTTTGCTAAACGTGTGTGTGTGTGTGTGTGTGTGTGTGTGTGTGTGTGTGTGTGTGTGTGTGTGTGTGTGTGTGTGTGTGTGTGTGTTGTGATGGCTAGTAGGCCTACATGTGTACTCTGAGTCTGTCTTTCTTTGTGTGCTGCTCACATTCACATAGCATGTACTGTATGATCAATGAGAGAGAGTCACCATGACAGAGTTCAGCTTGGCTGGAAGTTGTTTATTTTCCATCCTGTGGCCTCGCTAGCCCACAGGATGTGACACAACTCTCCCTTACTCCCTATACCAGCATCTGGGAGCAAGATGCCCACATCTAGACGACCATGTCTCCCTTCCCCCTCTCTGCGCCACTTATCTCCCTTTCCCTCCTATTTCCGTCTCCCTTTCCCCTCATTTATATCAATTCACCTCTTCTTCTTATACCTTTCGGCTCCTTTTCCACCAGGGTTGAACCGGTTCGGGTAATTATTCCCGCCTAATATTGAACCAGTTCAGAGCGTTTCCACTGAAGATGAATTGGTTCAGAAAAACTGAAACCTAAAAGTTGGTTCAGAACTGGAGCCATAAAACGGCCGCCGGTTGAAAGCACCAAGGTTCCAAGAATCTAGAACAGAACCAGTTCTAGAACCAACGTTTTTTTTTTGTGGAAAAGGGGCCTTCCTGTCTCTTGACCTGTTGCCCACATCTCCCTGTATCACGCCATAGGCCTTCCCACTGGTGGGGTTGGCGCCATCATTTCCACAGGAATCTGTGTGTTAAAGAAAGACTCAAGGCAGGAGATTCATGTCTGTGAGAGCGACGAGAACTATTTCATGATACTGTGAGAGCTAGGAGAGATATTTCATAATACTCTGGCTTGATTTCCGCTGGGATAATTCCCCATCTCTCCCTTGTGCCTCACCGGAGGCCATGGAATGAGACCATTGACTGCAACATTAAATCTTTTTTTTTTTTTTTTTTTTTTAACTTTTAGTACTTTACATTTGCAAGCCAATAAGCTGTATTCCACAGTTTTATTTCAGTAAAAACTATCCTACTGTTATGCTGAATTATTGCTGATTAATGATGATAAGAATAATGAAAAACGCCAGACCACCCACCAGCTGTCACTTTAATTTCCTCATGTGGATTTTACCCGTGGAAGGTGAAAGTTACTCTTATTATGCGAGCCTGTCACCGCCCAGGCTGGCCATGGACTGGACTTTACCTTTCCTTGTGAAGCTACAGTACCATGTGAATTGGCACCCGATTGGACAGTTGTCAAATCAATAGACAAGACCGCAGTGATCACTTAGGATCAGTACCATTGTTTCGCATGCTCTGCCGACTGATAAAAGAAAAATCACACCTGTGTGAACTGAGTGGTGCAACTCCCCTCTCCCTGGATTGTGCTATTTAACGGTACATATCTTAGATTAATATGTTTTTTCACTGCGGTTTGATTCGACTTTTTCAGCTTGCTCTCCCTGTACATCGACCCCCCCGCCCTCCTTTTCTTCTCTTTCTGAAATTAACACGAGTTTGCATGAAAACGAGTTCCACACACTTCTTTACACCTGTAAACCTGTGATGTGACAATAAAGTGCTGATTCTGAAATAAAATAATAAAGCATATTATATCCAGCAAGCATATCTGTTGGCATCATCCTCATATTAAAATGATGTCAGTCGGCTTCAGTAAAATCACTTACATCTTGGCAGAGCATCTTGGCAGAGCAGTGTAATATACTCATGGTTTGTCCACCTTCCATTCAATAGTTGCTAAATTGAAACTTCAGAATGCCGTTGGAATACAATAAACTGTTTCCAAGTCTGTCTAAAACAATGCAAAGTGGGCATCTGTGATCATACACATGTACAGTGATTTGATCATTTGTTGCTTGAACCTATACAGTACTGTACTGGTATCAAACTTTAAACAGAAACAGGTGTCAGAAAGACATGGATTATGGTGCTTCAACTGGACATGGCAACAAGAAAGATATTGAGTATAACTTTACAAAGCCAGTGACATTCTTTTGAGATCTGTCCTGGCCTGTTGCCCTTGCAGATGCTGTCTTTCCCAACAAGCTTAGACTCTTGCATGGTTGGTTGAAAGTCTAGGCATTTCCTGTCCCTGGGGATATGGTCAGTGACATCATGTGGTTTGTCCGTAACGGTGTATAAGTGCATTCCCGAAATCGCAATAGTGATGCATATAATCCCGAGGTTTACTATATACATACAGGACATGAGAGAAAGACAGGAGGTTCAGGCATCCAAATGAACCCCATGATGGCTTTTAAGGGCTATTCCAATGGGACTAATAAGCATAAATATGGATGTGAGAATGATCAGAAGAAATACTGTGTCTGTCAGGGACTAAAATACCTGTGTTATTACTCTACTGTCCACCCTTGCTTCCAGAAAAGACATTAGCTATGCTCAGGGACAAATTAGCCAGTGGGGCCGTGGCCCAAGGGCCCTTGGCTCTCAGGGGCCTTTCAGGGAAATTGAACCGTGGGGCCCTTCATTGGCCATTGATTTAGTTAAATTTAGGTCAAACGATGATAAAAACACAAAAATGTTACCGGCCCAGGGGCCTTCGTTGGGGTTAATCCGTCCCTGGCTATGCTAACTTAATTTGTTAATAAGTTGTGCATGTTTTCTTTTTCCTCTCCAAAAAAAACCGTTCCTCGATCAGCAGCACTATATATCTTCCTTCTCCATTTTGACTTGAAACAATCTCTATTTCTTAAAAGACGGTTCTGTTTCACACATTATGCTTCTCTGTAGTCTGTACTCCCCCCCCCCCCCCCCCCCTATAGCTCTGCTCTCTGGCTAGGAGGGAGAGAGAGAGAGAGGGGGGGGGGGGGGGGGTCAGTGGAAACAGATCAGAGCCCCATGTTGGCACTGATTTCCCTGTCCCGGACCTCAAGCATGTGGGCCTTCTTTGGCGGGTGGATATACGGGCGGGCGGGGTGGTGTGGTGTGGTGTTGTGTGCATGGGGACCCATGAGAGGAGAGGAGGGAGGCCGGCCAACTGGAGCGCTATAACAGAGTGGTATTGTAAGCTGACTGAGTGACGCCTGACTGAGAGAGAGAGAGAGAGAGAGAGAGAGAGAGAGAGAGAGAGAGAGAGAGAGAGAGAGAGAGAGAGAGAGAGAGAGTGTGGCTGTGTGTGTGTGGTGGTGGGGGTTGGAGGGTTGGGCCGATGGGATGGCCTCTATCTGGGCTCCTTATTTAAGGCCCACCCCCTGCCTGCTGGAAGTGGGTCTGAGAGAGAGACACACATTGGGGAGCAACAGGTCGGCGTACACAGAAAAATGTATCCGCTTTAAACTCTTGAGTTCATGTTGAGAGAGACTTGGTGGTGTGTGTGTGTGTGTGTGTGTGTACTGTATCTGTACTGTGTCTGTACGTCTTTCTTAGTGGGAATGAAAAATAATCATAATGGCAAGTCACATATTGCATGGAATAAATAACACTGCTTCTACAAAGAGACTCAAATAGGGGGAAAAAAACATAATGAAACTAGTATCTATTATCAAAGAGATATGCCATCATGGAGTATAAATACCACTATTATAGAGACAGTAGCCTGGCCTACTGTATTGTATTGTGTCCCCCTGTTGGAATTATTACGCTCTCTTTGAAGTGTTGTTCAAAGCAGGTGCTGTTGCTGTAACCAGCCAGAGGGAGGTGCTGTTGTCATTCTTCAACACACATCAACATTCCTCTCAGCATCCATTTTGCTTCCAATTTTCTGCAGTTCTTCAGCTGCAAAATGATAGCCAGCTATACACTGTATGTACCAAACCAGTTATAGTTAATATGATAAATGATAGCCAGCTATACACTGTATGTACCAAACCAGTTATAGTTAATATGATAAATGATAGCCAGCTATACACTGTATATGCACCAAACCAGTTATAGATATTATGTGGTGGAATCGCTGCTGCAACATCATAGTATACTGCATGAGAGGCCAGAGCATTACATTATGAGAGCAAAGCACTTTAGAGGCTGGAGTTGAGCATAAAGTAAGAATGTAAAGAATGGGATAGTAAAAAAAAAAAAAAAAACTGCTATAAAACAGGACCAAAGGCTTCGGCTGTGTCACACTCAAACGCAAAACATACTTTTTGTATGGGAATACCATAAAACCTAATATTTATGAGGAGCAATACAAATCATTGCGACCACACACACATTGGAATTTGGATCTGTGTGCAAAGATCAAGTCAAGAGAACATTGTTGCATGCATATACATTAATTCCACAATCAAACATATGGCATGAATTATTTGACAATGCAAAACCATAAAAGGGATTAATCTGTGTATTGTTTAATCTTAGGCCTGTCTAAAGCCACATGTAAATAAAGAGAAGTCTGAGGAAATGTTACAAATCTGGTATCGAGTCGGACTCGCCACCCTCCGCCACTCGGTCTCGACTCGGACAACCCACCCAGACTTGGACTCGCCACCCTCCGCCACTCGGTCTCGACTCGGACAACCCCCCCCAGACTTGGACTCGCCACCCTCCGCCACTCGGTCTCGACTCGGACAACCCCCCCCAGACTTGGACTCGCCACCCTCCGCCACTCGGTCTCGACTCGGACAACCCCCCCCAGACTTGGACTCGCCACCCTCCGCCACTCGGTCTCGACTCGGGCAACCCCCCAGTCTTGGACTCGCTTTAGGCGGACTTGACTACAGTCACACGAGAGAGACTCGGAGTAGAACCGCTGCTCCTTCGTCTGGAAAGGAGTCAGCTGAGGTGGTTCGGGCATCTGGTTAGGATGCCTCTCGGGCACCTCCCTAGGAAGGTCCTCGACGCACATCCCACTGGGAGGAGACCCCCGGGGCAGACCACGGCGCAGTTGGAGGAAATACATCGACTCACTGGCCTTGGAACGTCTCGGAATCCCCCAGGAGGAAGTCACTAATGTTGCTCTGGAGAGGGCGACCCGACTACGGATAAGCGGTTGAAGATGGATGGATGGATGGATGACTACAACACTATAGGAAAGAAGACAGCACACCACCATCACAAATCTTGGTAAATAGTTTATATGTAATTGTTTCTTGATCTTTGCAAACACTGTATAGAAAACACTTATGGTAACATTTCCAAACATTTAAAGCGTGTCTGAGCTTGCAGACAGACATCACACAGTTCATCTACAGCTTTAGAAACATTCTCTCCTCATCCGACACACATCGTCCGCTGTATGGCCAGACGCACACACATACACATGCACGCACGCACACACAGCCAGCACTATCAGTCTCTCCACGTTGTTTGTATTCACAGTAGGCTTTTATAACACTGGTTCTGTATTGTATAATGGTGCGTTCTCCACTTTTTTTTCATTATTATTATTTAGAATAGCTAGCCGTATTTATGCTGTAATATTTGGAAATTGATACATTTTTGTATTTATTTACATAAGCTTATTGAATGAGATTCAAATACAATGTATATATATCTTTTTTTCATCTATATATATTCATATATATATATATATATATATACTGTATGTATTGACCGGCGGTAGCCATCTGATCATCCTGCTTAAGATCCCTCGTTCCCTCTCAGGTGTGAGTCCAGTCCAGTGTCCAGTCTGTCCAACAGTCCAGTTAGAAAACAGCATGGCATGGGGCTCTGATACGGGCCTCAGTAACAGTACCGCCCCAGTATGGCCCCCTTATCACCCAGAGAGGCATGATATAAACCCAGAACGGTATAGAGCTGTGTGAAACCGCTTCCAGGCTTTGTTCAACGTAGCGGAGGATAGTTAATAATCCATCCCAGATGTGGGCTAAACAACAATAAAGACAACCCCAGCCACTTCTTTAGTCGTATAAGGGTATAAGGAGGGAGAACTGAGAGATGGAAGGTGACTGTCGGTGAAGGTCTGACTTGACGGCACGTTGGGACTGATCATACATTCAGCGGAGGAGACCGGTCCGGGAGGCGTCGTCGGCCGTTCCCCTCGCCCGCCCGCCCTGCCCGGCTGTTTTGTTGGGGTTCGTACTGGAAACTCTGTCCTCTCTCACATGCTCGTACCGTACGTAACGTATACCCCCTTTTTTTGTCATTTCATACAAGAGAAATGTACTAAAAGAAAACTTGGCAAAATGGTCACAGTACCGTGTTGAATTTAGAAATGCCTTGTTGTTACGCATCAAAAAAGGATGCCGTGTGTCTGCCTGGGGCAGTGAGAAGTTTACACTTCTGGCTAATTATCAGACCATACCACGTCTTTCTATGTCTCTCTCTCTCTCTCTATCTCTCTCTCTCTCTCTCTCACTCTCTCCCCTCCGTCGACCTCTCAAAGACTGCACTTATTCAGAGGCAAGCACTCACATGTACAGTCACACACACACACACACACACACACACACACACACACACACACGTACAGGAACAAGCAGTTACATTTAGACATTTAAACATATGATGGCATCATGATGACACGCACGCACACACGCGCACGCGTGCACACACACACACACACACACACACACACACGCACAAACACACGACGAGACGAGAGTTAAAAGAACCAACCTGATGGGAGAATAAAGTGAGGCACATAATTTGACAGGTAAGACACGGCTAAAACACTGACTTTTGGTATACTCAAAAAAAAAAAAAAAAAAAAAAGAGAGAGAGAGAGAGAGATCATAATTATGTGAACAATACAGGTGCCTCCATCATGGCTTAGTCTCATGGCCAAATTGACACCCTTTAAAAATGTCAAAGGAATATAAAACAGCAATACCTATTATTCTCCCAGGTGGCTATAATTACACAGAGATGCCCAGGTATCCCAAGTACCGTCGTATAACCTTTAAACAGGTACAACTCCTGGCTACAAAGTTAATGTGTAAAGCCAGACATTATCAAATAATTTGGGAGTTCAGCTTGGGCTAAAGTACCATAGTGATATGTGCAAGGTAGAAAAGCTTATTCTATCTTTTAGCCCCCCCCTCCCCCCCCCCCCCCCACTATGCTAAAAGGCTTTGCTGTCAATGTCGACAACATGATTAAACATTTGAGGATATTTGAGTTCAACAGCCTGATTTCTTTAAACTTAGAACCAACACTGATGGAGTCACAGCACACGCCTACTTCTGACGGGTCTTCAGACGGCCACGGTACTTTTTTGAGCCCAGTCCCAAAAACAGCTAAAACAACTTTAAGAACTATGGTTTAGTAATAGTGCCTATGTGGACTGTATTACACGGTGCCAGAGAATGGGACCGTGGATGTGTAGTCAATCTCTTACGGGCGTATAGTATACAGAGATGCATAAAAAGGCCCCGCAGGTCGTTCAAAGAGACAGCAGAGGCTTTGCTTCCCTGTATGCAAAGGTAGGGGGTTCTCGTTGTCCATTTTGTCCTCTAGTTTCCCTTTAAGTAAAAACAAATTAGTCACTCTTGGTGGCGAGCGACGTGTCGGGCTGGGTGGGGACGACGGTGGGTTTAGCTTCATGTTTTCTTTTCCCTTGTTGGTACCAGAAAGAAAGAGAGTAGGGGAGAACAAGAGAGAGAGAGAGAGAGCAGGCGATCTGTTTTATCCATTCAGTCACCCCGACCTTTGCATCAGGGTGGGGATCAGGCCTTTTTTTTAGGGGGGGGGTGTGGTGTGGGACCGCGGAAAGCCTCAGCCGTCGTCCGGGGTGGAGTCGTCGGGAGTGGAGGAGTCCTCGGCGAACTCGTCGGAGGAGCCGCTCTTGTGGATGCGCCCGTCGCTGCGCATGCTGCGGAAGGTGAGCCGGAAGGCCTCCATCATGGAGTGGGCCAGCTTCTTGGCCTCCAGCTTGCTCTCGCACTCCACGGCGTGGCAGTCCATCTGGAAGGTGAGGTCGTCGTTGATCTCCCGGTAGATCCAGGCGAACACGTTGGGGTTGACGCCGTGGTCGGCCGTGCAGTAGGCGATGCGCGCCACCTGGTACGTGTCCATGGTCACGGACGCCTCGCCGTGCCCGTCCAGGTGGTGCAGGCGCACCTGGAAGGGCCTGATCTCCAGCAGGGAGCTGGGCGGCGAGGGGCCCACCTGCTGCTGCTGCTGCTGGGTCCGGGTGTGCCACCGCTCCACCAGGCCGTCCACCGCCGACTCCGTGCATCCCGACAGGAACTGGGTCCCCGAGATGGTCACGTTGCCCAGGTAGCTCACCTGGAGGAGAGGAGACACACACACACACACAGACAGCGGACACAGGCCGAGTGTTAAGCAGTACGCGGTACAGATAAACATATTAAGACAGGTCATATGGATTTGTTAGCCCCTCCTATGCCCAGCTTTGTCTGTTTGTGTGAACACAAACACGATGATTTGATTCGCTGATCACCCCATGGCGACGATTTGATTGGCTGAGCGTGAGCAAAGTACATATTGAAGATAAAAAAGTAAGGGCAGAAAAGTGAAGACGCCAAATGTGATTGGCCGGAATGACATTTGTGATGATTTGATTGGCTGAGCACGGAATGTGATGATAAGAGCGCCATCACTTCACACAGGTGTGATTTTTTTTGTTATCGCGGTAATAAATCACAGTAAGTTTAGAGTTATGGTATCACTGTACTGAGCGATGACAAAAAAAAAGTTGTTTTGAATGATTTAAAAAATAAATAATAATAAGGGGCATGGTGGCACAGTACTGCTCACTCCTCATGCATGAGGTCGGTTCAGGCTTTCCCCAGGTTGGCAAAGGGAGAGTAGTGCCCAGGATTTACAGCTTTACGGCAATTGGTCACTGGCTGGAAAATGAGTTACAAAATCGTGGGATATATTTTTTTTATATAAAAATAATAATATTGCAGTTGTGAACTCAATACCTTACAACCGCAGTATGGCGGTATTGCGGTTATTGCACCCAGCCCTAAGTACAAACCACACGTTTCAACAACAAGAATGAAGAAAGAAAGGAAACCAAAAGCCTATATAAGCCTTGGATTTATTTTTAAATTGACAAAAAAGGGAAGAGGAAGTGAATTCAAGGAACTGCAGACGGTGGTGTATTTGGAGGGAGACCTAGAACAAAATGTTCAACCCTATATAGGTGTGCAGACAGACCCTATAGGTGAGCAGACAGACCCTATAGGTGTGCAGACAGACCCTATAGGTGAGCAGACAGACCCTATAGGTGTGCAGACAGACCCTATAGGTGTGCAGACAGACCCTATATGTGTGCAGACAGACCCTATAGGTGAGCAGACAGACCCTATAGGTGAGCAGACAGACCCTATAGGTGTGCAGACAGACCCTATAGGTGAGCAGACAGACCCTATAGGTGTGCAGACAGACGTCAGGCAGATGTCTAACATGAATTGTAATGACCGTAGGTTGCAGTTTACTGTGAAAACCTGCATCTCCCGTCAGTCAGTCCGTCACGCCTCGTGACACGCTCCATATATGGCCAGTACAGAATTAATTCCATATGTTGATCTGACCTCATCAGACCCTTAGATCTCCATAATGGAACTGACCTGTTCTGACATTCCATATGTTGATCTGACTTCATCAAGCCCTGTACACTCAAGACACGCTCCATACATACTGTACATGCAGGAGAAGAATGGATCATCACCTAGATCTGCATATATGGAGCCGGCCAGCAACTCTACATCTGACCTCACGGACACCAGATTAATAGTTTAACTCCTGCCCCATTTAGACCTGAGGACGATCCTACAAATGTCTTCTAAATCCTGACAGTTTTCTGAAAAACCTCATGTTTCCATGTCAGTGGTTCTCAAACTATTTCATGTCAAGGACCGCCAGAATTATATCCAATTGGCCGCGACCCCCAATCTCAAAATATGTTGTTCCAGCCAGGGACCCCACAGAAGCAAAGAGTTGAGTTAAAAACATGCACTATGAAAGAATATATATATATTCAAAGATTTGCGCCACATTTTCACAATTTTTCAAAAAGTAGCAGCCGCCACCAAAAAAGGGGCACCGCATTAGGAAGTTCTGTTGTTTCAGCGCGACTTCGTCCTTTAGGGCGTCTTACTGGTCATTATGGAGTCACTGTGGACAGGGTGACGTACAGTACGGAGTACAGTAGGCTATGCAGTGAGAGTTGGATGGATGAAAAGGTCCATTCCTGCCAGGCATAATATCTGACACTGTACATTATCACGCCACGCGGTACAGAAAAAAATGAATGGAGTCATCTTATTCCAGTTCACCCACACTGGGCAGGTTATAATCCTTCTATTCCAGTTCACCCACACCGGGCTAAGGTTATAATCCTTCTATTCCAAGACCTCTTTTCAGAAAAAAAGGTCCTCTTTATAGATCACGTCAGTCTGGAGATGATTCAGCGTTAACGCTCCAGCACAAAGTAATTAACCACATTTTGGGTTTTTTAACGGGTGAGCAACAGGTCTCTCAGTCTCGACAGCACACAGAGATAGATCTGTTCTCTGAGAGCAAGCGAGCAGTCTCCGGGATAAGAGGCTTTCCTATTCCCATGAGGGAACCGTGCTGACATGCTGAGCGCTGTGTGTGTGTGTGTGTGTGTGTGTGTGTGTGTGTGTGTGTGTGTGTGTGTGTGTGTGTGTGTGATTTCCCCAAGAGTAGCTAAGAGGAAGAAAGAAAAAAACACGCAAGCGCATGCCACGCACACACACACACACACACACACACACACACACACACGACGAGACGAGAGTTAAAAGAACCGACCTGATGGGAGAATAAAGTGAGGCACATAATTTGACAGGTAAGACACGGCACACACAGTTAAGTGTGGCGGCAGAATACCATAGTAATGACACATGCACACACTGCATACCAGGGTTAGAGAGAGAAAGGCAGAGAGACAGGAGGTAAAGTAAGTAGAGGGAATTAGTAGAAAAGGAATTAGTAGAAAAGGAAGGCTGTGTGTGTGTGTGTGTGTGTGTGTGTGTGTGTGTGTGTGTGTGTGTGTGTGTGTGTGTGCGTGTGCGCGTCTCCCTTTTATCCTTATCTCGCCTTCTCTGTATTTCTTCCTTCCTGCTGTAGTACCCGTACAGCAATTACTTATCTACTGTGTCACTGGCATAGCTAGCTCCTCGGGAGCGTAGTGTGTGTGTGTGTGTGTGTGTGTGTGTGTGTGTGTGTGTGTGTGTGTGTGTGTATGCATGTGTGCGCTCGCTCGCTGTGTGCGGAGGACAAAGATTAGTTTTTTTGGTCAGCTCGCGACGCCATCCAGGAATAATGGCCGACTTGTGTGAGCTCTCCGCATGGTCTGCTTTATGGCTTTATAAACACACACAGGGGAGTGTGTGTGTGTGTGTGTGTGTGTGTGTGTGTGTGTGTGTGTGTGTGTGTGTGTGTGTGTTTATAAAAACACACAGAGGAGGGGCCTGCTAGGGGTCCAGCACTGTGTTTACAGTATTGCTGGCTGAGTACTATAGCAGTGGTGTAAAACGTAGCTATAAGTACATTAAGACTTAAAGGGCCACTTCACCCTATTTGCAACCAGAGTGTATTTTATTGATGTTTAGGACACAAGAAACACTTTCCTGGGGTTTGTATGTGTGTAATATGTGTTTTTAGATGTTTCAGTTTAATATGACGCCATGTTCATGACCAAAAAACCTGTCATGAAAATGTGGTCTCGCATCATCAGGTCAATCAAGTCAAAGTCCCACAATTTGTCACACACGTTACCGCAGTAAAATGTGTTCTCTGCATTTGACCCATCTCTTGGAGCGGTGAGCCGCAGCCGTGCTCGGGAGACGGGAATCATTTGTAGTCGATCTGACCCTCCAATCCAACCCATTGATGCAAGGTCCGGGTCTTTGGTATGACCCGGCCGGGGATCGAACCCCCAACCTCCCAGTTTCAGGGCAGACCCTCGAACCACAAGGCCACTGTCTGGACTATCTCTCTCTCTCTCTGCCATTATTTTTGACTAGAATGGGATCGTTCAATGCAAGAAGGGCCAGTCACTCTGGTTTCATGCCAGCCAGCCAGCATTGTGTTGGGTTAATGAAGCATTAAGAAGACAGAGGCATTGTTGACGGCATTAACAACCTACAAAGCACTAGAGAAAGTAGCTAATGTCCATAAAGTGGGAACAAATGTATGTCACTTCACGTTACACTTGCATCAGGTCCACCTCACAAGAGTACCATTATATCATGTTTTTGTCATGCTCTTAACAGTTTAGATAATTATTTGTTGTGAAGATAAAACGGGGCTACTCCTTAACATAAGAAAAATAGCATTATTTTTTAAACAAAATAATTGAAACAAATTAATTTTGTAACAGACTACACGACTAGTCTAAAAATTAAGGAAACACAGTAAAAAGCCACATTTCCATCTAAAAGGCCAAACCTCAATGAACAACAACATTGTAAGGCTCTGGTCAGGCTCTGCCAGTGAACCTAATGAACCCAAGTGTCATGGATGTAGACAGAGTCGAAACCAAGTGCAGAGTAACAACAAACAAGTAGTAGATAAGTAGATAATGAAGTATTTAATAAATAATAAGGCAGATCTTACACTGAAGTAGTAGGCAGGAATCAGGCAATTGCAGAATGACAATGCAGTCAAAACAGGAATCCACAGACAAGCAACCATGACAACAAACTATGAACTGACAATGAGTGTTTGTGAAGAGTCCAGTTTTATAGGAGCAGGTTGATTGGCAAAGTGTCTTCCAGTGACATCATCGATGGGGAATACAAGCTAATAAAAACTGCAGGCTTTCTAGTCCTGAAAAGTTGCAATGCGAAAATGGAAGCCATCGTTCTCACGATAATGAAGATCTGCCATTGGAGGACCTATTATATGAAGATAGGTTGAAAAGTGGTGAAGTGGTCCTTTAACCAATCCACTTTTCACAGTCAGTTTGCACTCTTCAGGCACAGGCAGACAGACAGATACAGCTAGATCTCCATATACAGTATGGGCACAAAAGGGACACAGACAGACCGGGTGCTATGACAAGTTGACAACGGATAAGGTTCATCGTTCTGAAGCAGGCTGGTGGCCGACGGGCACGTACAGGTTTAGTGAGCGCGCAAGCTTCTGGTCAGTGAAGCGATGGGACGCTTTGTGAGCGTGTGGATATGCCATCTTCAAAAGATTTTTGTACATCTTCTTGACTGATATTGTCCTTCTCATACGTGAGGGGGTCGTGGTTTTTCCATTTACCGTTTTCATTTATTTTTAATAATTATTTTGGAAAAGAAGCTGCAAGAGCGCCGCTCAAAAAATCTAAAAGAATAATAAGAAATATATGAAAACAGTGAATAAAAAAACACGGCCCCCCTCACGTGTTAGATGGCCAACATCAGTCAACAGAATTTTGAAGTTTGAAGTTACAATGGGTTCATAAAGGAAGTGGCAGCTAAAATTAATATCAAATATCTTAATACTGAATCAAGCAACTTAAAAACTGTCTGGGGTGTTGGTGTTTACATAAGCCTGAGTAGACGATGAAATTACCAAAAGTTTTTTGAAAGTGAAATAAAGACTAAGTACCGGTATGACAAAATTAATTTTACTTTTACTCCACTACAATTAGTTGAAAACTTTAGCTAATAGTTTACTTTGTAGATTTTGATTATTATTACAAAAGTAACACACGTTTACAACTTCAGCCCTGTACACATTTTCCATTATGAAAGTAGTAGCAGATCTACAAGCTCACAATGCGTAGCAACGTGAAGCATTGTGAGCTTGTATAGATCTGCTATTTGTTTGCCTTAATTCTTCCACCACTGCTTTGATGCAGTGATTGATTGATTAGTTAAAATTATTAGACAGAAATGTATAAACAGAGTATACACTATACAGTCAAACATTATGCAATCAATTCATACACCACTGAGACTCACTGCTCCCAGGGAGTCATGCACCATGCCCCACTGAGACTCACTGCTCCCAGTCAGTCATGCACCATGCCCTACTGAGACTCACTGCTCCCAGGGAGTCATACACCATGCCCCCACTGAGACTCACTGCTCCCAGGGAGTCATACACCATGCCCTACTGAGACCCACTGCTCCCAGGGAGTCATACACCATGCCCCACTGAGACTCACTGCTCCCAGGGAGTCATACACCATGCCCTACTGAGACCCACTGCTCCCAGTCAGTCATACACCATGCCCTACTGAGACTCACTGCTCCCAGTCAGTTATGCACCATGCCCTACTGAGACTCACTGCTCCCAGTCAGTCATGCACCATGCCCTACTGAGACTCACTGCTCCCAGTCAGTCATGCACCATGCCCCACTGAGACTCACTGCTCCCAGTCAGTCATGCACCATGCCCTACTGAGACTCACTGCTCCCAGTCAGAGCACCATGCCCCACTGAGACTCACTGCTCCCAGCCAGAGCACCATGCCCCACTGAGACTCACTGCTCCCAGGGAGTCATGCACCATGCCCCACAGGCCCCCACTGAGACTCACTGCTCCCAGCCAGAGCACCATGCCCCACTGAGACTCACTGCTCCCAGGGAGTCATGCACCATGCCCCACAGGCCCCCACTGAGACTCACTGCTCCCAGTCAGAGCACCATGCCCCACTGAGACTCACTGCTCCCAGGGAGTCATGCACCATGCCCCACAGGCCCCCACTGAGACCCACTGCTCCCAGGCAGTCATACACCATGCCCCACTGAGACTCACTGCTCCCAGTCAGCGAGGCAGAGAGAGAGAGCAGCTGCCTTCAACCCGTCCGTGGCGTGCACGGCTGCTTTTCATCAGTGGCGAGCGAGCGAGCGCGCGGTGGGACTCAAAGCCTCCACACCAGATCAGATCCATCATTAGTAGCACCACAGGTCTGGAGGAGCAACATGGAGGACGAGGCGGTTTGCTACAGTCGACCACACCGACACTCTTCCCCGGCCAAAGAAACAGCCATCCTGCCGACCCAAAGCCCAGCCATGACGCATTGGCTTATCCACAGTGCCTTGTGGCAGTAATTATGGACTTGTTTCATTTGACTTAATTCCTGCATCTTTCACCACTTTTAGAGATTGGATTACTGTTTGATTGTTGATATCTCTCTCTCTCTCTCACATTTCAATTCAATTTAATTGAGCTTTATTGGCATGAGAAAAACGTACGTTTGCATTGCCAAAGAGAAAGTGGAACAAGACAGTCAAAACAAACAAATAAATATTGAATATAAAATGGGAATTAAATAAAAGGTGTAAACAGAGCTGTGTTACATTAACACTTTGGGTAATACCATCTTGTGAAACTATAAAAAGATTGTGAATTTTCTGTCAGATAGTTATACATCCATATAGGAGTTGACATCAGTAATTTAATGTTCTAATAGCTTTGGACATATGAATCCATATTAGAAGGTGCAAATAATGAGTAAATGACGATCATATTCCTATAAAAAAAATCATGTAACTGTTCCTTAAACAAATGCCACGTGCATGTGCGCAACCTCACATAAACGTGTATACGGTGTGCGCACAACCACGCGCACGCACGCACACACGCACGCACAGTATTAGGCTATAACATTCCAGTGTTCCATGGTGGGAATCTTACACGCAAACATCAGAAAGCAGAACTGAGAAGGACTGTGTGACGGTGTGCCCTGGTCTGGATATTATTTCACATTGGTCTTCAATGTGACAGACAGACAGACAGACAGACTTCAATTCGATTCGATTTGATTCAAAGCAGCTTTACTGGCATGAGAACATTGCCAAAGCAAGTGTCAAAATACAATAAAAACAGTTGAAAATGGCGAAAGCATTTTGTAAACAGAGCTATGACACACACACACACACACACACACACACACACACACACACACACACACACAGACAGCGGCCGATAAAACAGGACAGACTATAATATACGATAAATAAGTAGTATTTCAGTGATTCAGTCAAGTCTGCGTTCTGAATCCTTTTTGCACAAGGAAATTACATTTTACAGTGAGTGAAGTAGAATTAGCCCATTTTTGCACACTCTCAGAGTCACCATGACACTGGCTGAGTATTTTAGAGTGAGAGGACCCACAGGTTCAGAACCACTGTTCTAGTTCTAGTACAGCGAGTTCTTCTTGAGAGACACCATTAACACAGGATCACTTCTACTGTAGTATCACACTGAGAGGCAGCAGACAGGCAGATGGCTGCCATATGAAAATATGATATGCATTATTATTAAATTCCATTGGTCCTGACTGCGCTCCAATGTCCTAACCTTCATTCTGCACCCTTTAAAACTCATTGACCGCCAGCAGCCCCATCTAGCGCCAGCCACCTAACTCTATGGGCCAGTCTCTTACATTGAAAGACGATTTGGCCGGAAACAGCGAGTCAAGGAAGGAAAGATCTGCTGTGTAACTAACAATCCACCCAAAACAGGATCATATCTTTTAGAGAAATGAGACGAAAATCAAGCTTGTTTTTTTTTTTTAATCTAAAAAGAAGAATCAGAGTTGTTAGCGTTCTAAAATCTGCGTCCCCATTGACAGCATAAAACCATACCACAAGACCAGCTGAGCGCACAGTTGGTCAAGTGATAGACCGTCCGTGACGCCTATAGACCTGTGCTCCGCGGCTGCGGTACTTCACCGGTCCTACCCGTGCATGTTCAACCCAGCTCTGATACGACACCGGTCCTACCCGTGCATGTTCAACCCTTCTCTGATACGACACCGGTCCTACCCGTGCATGTTCAACCCAGCTCTGATACGACAACGGTCCTACCCGTGCATGTTCAACCCAGCTCTGATACGACAACGACACCGACTCCAACCCCGTGTTTTCAACCCAGCTTTGTGGTTTCCCTTTCCGTGATGCGACGGCCCGAGGATACGCACGGACAGCAGACACACCACATTCACCTAGAAACAACACCATGGTCAGTGTGGCCTTCGTTCAGAATGTACGCTTTGTGTGTGTGTGTGTGTGTGTGTGTGTGTGTGTCTCACTCGGACACACAATATTCACGGAGAAACAACAACGGCACGGACCTCGTGGCGTTGAACCATTTAGGCCTGACCTCAACATTTTTTTAAATTCTTCTAAATCCTCCAGTTTTCTGAAATATTTTTTTTCAAAAATAGCAGACCTTCAAGCTCGTAGCGCGCCACACGGTGGCACGCTACGAGCTTGTAGATCTGCTATTTTTCAATAGCTATATTATAACATAATGTTTAAAACACCAAAAGGGGTTCCCGCCAAAATGGATTAAGACGCGAGTTCGCCACAGGCCCCGCCGAGATTCTAGTGGAGATACCAGGTTTTCACCGACCCGACAACAATGACGCAACGCGTCTTCTTTCCTCTGTTCTGGCGAGCTGCTCCTCAGTCATCTGCAGGAGGCCTGCAGTCCAGCCAGGATCACTTCAATCACTCCACAGTTCCTCTTCCTAGCTTGCTCATTTCCATATGTTGCTCTTTTCCCCTCTGTATCACTCCTTCCTCTCCCGCGCATTCTTCCCCTCTCTCTCCCTCCTCCATATACTCAGCCCCCATCCTATCTCGTTTGCCGTCCATTATGTTATGCTTTAGCTATTGAAAAATAGCAGATCTACAAGCTCATAGCACGCCACGGAGTGGAAAAATCGAACGACTGAC
>NC_137870.1:9333800-9341300 GCF_963924005.1 Protomyctophum bolini
TGTGCTGGAACTATAGTATGAATCGGAGGTGCTCCGATCGATCGATCGGCCACTGATTTTCACTGAATGAAAAAAACTCTCAGAGTTAAATTAACTTAGATTCTACAATATACAGTACATTGGGGGGGTCAAAGAGATAGAAATGCCATAAAGTAGCCGTAGCCTGTTACCCATTCTGGACGGGAACCCCTTTTGGTGTTTTAACTATAAGCATTATGTTATACTTTAGATATTGAAAAATATCGTAGCGCGCCACCGAGTGGCGCGCTACGAGCTTGTATAGGTCTGCTATTTTTTGAAATATACAAATCTTTGAACATATATTCTTTCAGATGACTTTTTTATTTTTATTTCGACAGGTCAAACAGCGGTGGTCCCTTGAAATGCAAAAGGGTTAGAAAATCACTGCCAGAGCCGTAAATATCTTCTCTTACGGTTGGTCCTTGGGCATATATTTTCAAATGGGGGGTCCCGCATGGCTAATGTGTCATTTTGGGGGTCCTTGACATGAACAACTGACACTACAAGGCCGCCTCTCTCTCGTCTCCATAGGCGGACAGACCCCAGAGAGAGTCTACAGTGCATACCCCTCTACACCACTACTGACAGTGTCTGTGGCTGGCTGGGGAACGCTGCATTCCTGAGGAGCCTGTTAACATTCCTCTGGACTTATTGAATCAGCACACACAGTACAGCTGGTTCCCCGATAGATAGATAAATAGATGGATAGATACCGCTCGCATGCAGACGTGTAGGAGTTTGTCTGAAACAGAAAGTGCTGCGCGTTTCGTTTACTCGTCGTGGTCGTTGCTGTTGTTTTGGCGACTTGTGACTGTGAGGCAAAATAGCAGACCTACAAGCTCGTAGCGCGCCACTCGGTGGCGCACTATGAGCTTGTAGATCTGATATATTTCACTTGACTTGTGACTGTGAGGCAGAAGAAGAAGAAAGCACACCATGGAGCTAGATCTCGCACCACCCCTTAAAACCCATTCTGACCGGAGATCAGATTCTAAAAATGTCTTCTACATCCTGACAGTTTTCTGAAATACCTCATGTTTCTATGTCAGTGATAGTCAAAAATAGCAGACCTACAAGCTACAAACTCGGTGGCGCGCTATGAGCTTGTAGATCTGCTATTCTTCAATAGCTAAATTATAACATAATATTTAAAACACCAAAAGGGGGTTCCCGCCCAAAATGGGTTAAAACCCATTTTGACCTGAGATCAGATTCTAAAAATGTCTTCTACATCCTGACAGTTTTCCGAAAAAGCTATGTTTCTATGTCAGTCGTTCTTCGATTTTTCAAAAATAGCAGACCTACAAGCTCGTAGCGCGCCACCGAGTGGCTTGTAGATCTGCTATTTTTCAATAGCTAAAGCATAACGTAATGCTAACACCAAAAAAGGGGTTCACGCCCAAAATGGGTTAACCTTAACTTACTATTTGCCATGTTTTACTATTTGGAAAAACCTATTTAACTAATTTAGACCTGATTCTACAAAAGATGGCTTCTAAATCCTGACAGTTTTCTGAAAAACCTATGTTTCTATATCAGTTGGTGCTCAACCTTTTTTCATGTCAAGGACCCCCAGAAATAATTCTGTATTTGGCTGCAGACCTCCTTCTGAAAATATGTAGTTCCAGGGACGACCTCCCAGAAGCAAAGATTTGAGTTAAAAACGTTCGCTCTGAAAGAATATATATTCAAAGATTTGCGCCACATTTTTTTAAATGCAAATGGTTGAAAATCACTGCCAAGAGCCGTGAAAAACCTTCTCTTATGGGGGTCCCTGGCATATATTTTCAAATGGGGGCTAATTAGTGTCAATTTGGGGGTCCTTGACAGTCTCAGCCATAGTCCAACAAAGCCGAAGCGGAAGGACTCCACTTTCCCATTTACCAGTCCAGTACTAGAACTTAACGACTGTAACAGTTTGGTTCGTACGGTACATACGTAGTACGTACGGTACTGGTGGCTTTCTCAGCTGGAGTCCAAAGTTTGGAGTCCAGCTGTAACAACAGTAGAATATCTGTAGAATGAAACTATGAGCATATACACTATAGAGTGCTATATGTCTAATTAATATGCTATCTAAATCACATACGTTTAGTCTTTGTCTGTGCCTGTAAGGTCGTTGAGGGCTAGTGCAAGTGCCACGGGCTGATGTCAGTCTATATCACTCTGCATAGTGTCTGATGAAACAGCATGAACAAAAAGAAAGATACTTAATTAACTTCAAAACAGCAGCAGGGAGGAACTGATCGTCGGATCGGAAAGAAGTCCCAAATAAGAACATCTGAGGGAAGCCCAAACCCCCCCCCCCCCCCCCCCCAGGAGGAAAGAGACACACGTTAACTTAAACCAGACTTTACACACACACACACACACACACACACACACACCCACACACACACAGGGGGGGGGGGGGTCGTCTCTCACCACACTGCTCCTACACGGTGTAACTATCACCATCATTGTGCATTGTGTTCTCCTCTAGTCTGTAGTACAAGTAGAACCACTGAGCCAACACTGTCTGAATGATATCACAATACCAAGTATTCCTACACACGCGTCACGCACGCACGCACACACACACACACACACACACACACACACACACACACACACACACACACACACACACACACACACACACACACACACACACACACACACACACACACACACACACACACACACACACACACACACACACACACACACACACACACACACACACACACACACACACACACACACACACACACACACACACACACACACACACACACACACACTCACACAGAATACCAAGCACAGAGCGAGACAAAGAACTTCTCTGCCTGACAGAGAAGATACAGCCATGCCAGAACGGGTCAATGAATGAACGAATGACATCATGGCTTAATCCTAGTGGTAAGGCAAATGTGAGTGGGTTCAAAATGTACAGCCGTTATTGGCACGTAAATGCACTTAAAGTACCAAAAGTAGAAAGAACTCGTTATGCAGAATGTCCCATTTCATGTTTTGAAAATAGCAGATCTACAAGCTCACAATGTGCCACATAGCGACGCATCGTGAGCTTGTAGATCGGCTATTTCAAAGGGCTGAAGTGTATACAGTATATAGGGCTGAAGTGGTTAATGTGTGTTTTGTAATATTGATCAAAATCTACAAAGTAACTATAGTAACTATGGTTGTCAAATAAGTGTAGTGGAGTAAAAGTACCTCTGAGATGTAGTGGAGTAGAAGTAAAACTACTAGAGTAGAAGTAAAACTGGCATACGCTCAAAAACTTAAAGAAGAAATATGTCTGCTCATTCAAGCTGAATATGTAGATGTAGCTCTAATCTAATCTCATGGCTTTAACGTTAAATGCATTTAAGTTGTATATGCTTCCAGTTTGCATGATTTAAGTTAATCTCATTAACTGTCTTGATAGGTGCTGTTCTTGTATACTGAATTAACCCATGGGGGTTTTTGCTAATGCTCTCTGATTTCTGCTTGGCATGCTTAGCATGCCGCTTCGACAACATTCACAGAATGTCTCCCAGAGCGCAGCAGAGCCTTTAACACAAAGTTTAACTGCAATACCATTTGTTGCAATAAATGGTGAATCTATACTTTGACGCCAGTGTTTTCCTGTCTAAATTTTTATTTAACTCTTTGTAAGAAAACGGACCTCTCTCAGAGATCAATAATGCTAAACAAACACACAACAAATACCAATTATTGTATGCAACCATGCACGATTAATATACTCAGCAAATTTCAGTCTGGAAGATCAATGGGAGTAATTTATCATGCGGCCCGCATGGTCGTAAAGTATTGGCACTGCTGATGAAACACTGAAACATTCCGTCATGCTATACAGAGCACACGGATGAAACACTGAAACATTCCGTCATGCTATACAGAGCACACGGATGAAACACTGAAACATTCCGTCATGCTATACAGAGCACACGGATGAAACACTGAAACATTCCGTCATGCTATACAGAGCACACGGATGAAACACTGAAACATTCCGTCATGCTATACAGAGCACACGGATGAAACACTGAAACATTCCGTCATGCTATACAGAGCACACGGATGAAACACTGAAACATTCCGTCATGCTACAGAGAAGCACACGGATGAAAATAGACCTCGTCCGCTCGCTGCCAGATCTTTTTAGGTCCTGTGATGACGATCCAGATTTGGAGAGATTACTATTTTTTTTCTTGTAGAGGTGATCCAACCCATCGGCCACCCATCGCTGATCGGACGATTTTCACTGCCAAATGCCTCGATCGGTGATCGGCAATTCAGACGATCTGGAGAAACCCATCTTTCCCATTCTGAACGGGAACCCCTTTTGGTGTTAGCATTATGTTATGCTTTAGCTATTGAAAAATCGAAGAACGACTGACATAGAAACATAGCTTTTTCAGAAAATTGTCAGGATGTAGAAGACATTTTTAGAATCTGATCTCAAGTCAAAATGGGTAAAAAATGGGTGGTAAAAAAAAAGTCAATCGGAGTCAAACGATCTTATACTATAGTATAAGATCGTTTTGCATCTTTGCGACAGGCCTAAACATTCTCTCCTTCGTCGTGGTTTTGACATATAATCATTTTGGAAATATTTGAATATTCAAAAACAATTGTTGATCGGGATCGTCCCAAAAAAGCCCTGATCGGAGCACGATGACATCACCACATGTTCAGCCAACTCAAAGTGCCTGAGCCAAGGTACAATATAACGTACACTATGTTAGTGGTGTGGTTATGGACTGATGGTAAACTGCCTCAGAAAAGGGAGCCACCCACATTTATATACGGTATATGTACAGACACCAGTGTAATCCAAAATGCTTGCAATGTCATTCACTGCAACACAGCCAGCCAACATATCCATGATAGTGAAAATGAAGTTGACCAAAACATACATGTCTGTCTGTCTGTCTGTCTGTCTGTCTGTCTGTCTGTCTGTCTGTAGCAAAATATTTTCTCAGCAGCATAAAGGTCTGTTCACATAAAAAAACCACACAAAGACACAGGACAGCTGCTATTGGCTCTGAGAGCCCCCGCCCAAGAGAGGGCCGAGACAAGAGTCTTGACCTCCACTTGGTCGCCATGGCAACCCTCGGCTCCCTGCCACGCACGCACGTACGGTAACGCGCGCACACACACACACACACACACACACACCCCTCAGCTCCCTGCCACCATCACCACAGCGCCGTTATGTAATCGAGGAGAGAGCTGGACCTGAGCCAGACAACAATTAGATGCATTTTGTCGGTCTCACACACACACACACACACACACACACACACACACACACACACACACACAATCCATGCTAGCAACTATGTTCCAGTTGGCCCATGCAGCGGCGAAGTTTCTGCCCCCTCGTTCACATGGAGACGAGGGTTCAATGCCTCCGCGGCACCGCCTGCATGGCGGTGGTCCCCTCACGGCTGGGAAAGTGGCAGAGAGGGGAGGGCTCTGATCGGACCCTACAAACCCGCTCAGATCAGCCAACGCAGGGAAGCTGGAAGTACCTTCACTAAAGAATGTCGGGAAAACAGTCCACACGTCCCAAACTCTTCTCCCTTCTGGCTCCGAAACTATATGAAATGCACTTCCCGTTGCAGTCAGAACTGCAGACTCACTCCCAACCTTCCGCCGTAGTCTGAAAACCCACCTCTTCAGACCCCCATCTTGGCCCGCAGCACTGGCCCTATAGCCTCGACAACCTTACAGGCGTAGGCAAAGGCTCAACTTATGTAACTTAGGTAGCATTTTATGTAGAGATAGCACTCCAGTGTACAGTGTATACGCATAGTTTCATTATATAGATAGTCCACTCTTAGGTTCTTAGCTTACATATGAGTCTTGACTATTTTTTATGTATTACCATGTGTTGTTCTTGCTTACTGTAAATCGCTCTGGATTAAGAGAGTCTGCTAAATGCCTAAAATGAGCAGATGACGGGCCGAAGGTCCGAGGCTGTGAAGTAGAGGCCAAGAGGGGAGCAGCCACTGGTGGGCAGACATACTGTATACTGTACATACTGTACATGCAGAGAGGGGAGCAGCCACTGGTGGGCAGACATACTGTATACTGTACATACTGTACATGCAGAGAGGGGAGCAGCCACTGGTGGGCAGACATACTGTATACTGTACATACTGTACATGCAGGAAGGCAGGTATTATTTCAAAGACGATGTGACGCATGCAGGAACCACAGGCCTGCACACAGACAGACAGACATGGAGGCGGGGTAGGCGAATGCACACACACACACACACACACACACACACACACACACACAGGAGATCAAAGAGAAGGAAGACCTGTAGGACGGTCATGGGGGGGGGGGGTGCATGGTATTCTCTGATAATAAATAGGTGTATTGGTATCCATGGCAACACTGCACACACCTCTCAGCTGCCTCAGGAGGAGCAGTGGAGAGACATTTAAACTGAACCGAGAGAGAGAGAGAGACATTCACACTGAACAGAGAGAGAGACGTTCACACTGAACAGAGAGAGAGAGAGAGAGAGAGACATTCACACTGAACAGAGAGAGAGAGACGTTCACACTGAACAGAGAGAGACATTTAAACTGAACAGAGAGAGAGACATTTAAACTGAATAGAGAGAGAGAGAGAGAGAGAGAGAGAGAGAGAGAGACATTCACACTGAACAGAGAGAGAGATATATTTAAACTGAACAGAGAGAGAGAGAGAGAGAGAGAGAGAGAGAGAGAGACATTCACACTGAACAGAGAGAGAGAGAGAGAGAGAGAGAGAGAGAGAGAGAGAGAGAGAGAGAGAGAGAGAGAGAGAGAGAGAGAGAGATAAGATACATATGCACTCAACAGAGAGAGAGAGACATTCACACTAAACAGAGAGATCCGGCTAATCACTTGTGGCGTCGTCAATTGTTTTCCTCAATTCCGTGCTCAGCCAATCAAGTCATCGCTATGGGGTACATACACATACACAAAGCTGGGCATGGGAGGGTCTGGCGCCCCTCAAAAAGTAATCAGTATTACTGTACTTGTGAGGACATCAGCATTTTGGGACTGTGATTTATGTTACATGGTATGCTGTTGCATGGTGGGAGATCTTTGGAGGAGAAGCATCATCATATACCACACGGTCCATGGCCTGTACATCTTGGACTGGAGTCCTAGTCTGAAGACCTTATGCAAGCTGGCAGTTATGCAGTACGATCTGGAAAAGTCTGAACTCCCACACAACAGGTGGGAACTGGCAGCCATGACAACCAACAGCCAATAGAAAAAATATCAGCCCACAAAAAAAGAAGGAAACAACTTAAGAGGAAAAATCACACTTGTGTGAAGTGAAAGAATCAGTGGTGGAATAATGTTGTACTTGAGTACAAGTATCAATACTGCACTATAGAAATACTGATCTGTTACAAGTAAAAGTCCGGAATTCAAAATGTACCTGAGTGAAAGTACAAAAGTA
>NC_137870.1:9343800-9438800 GCF_963924005.1 Protomyctophum bolini
TCTGGGAAAGGGTTGGGAAGAGACCCAGAATTAAGAAATGTCCCAAACGCACCAACCCCCCCCCCCCCCCCCCCCAAGCGCTGCTACGCAGACATCTAAACAGTGGCATATATATAGGGCAGTCAAGTGGATCTTGTGGAACTAGATTAAGTGTTAGCATTATGTTATGCTTTAGCTATTGAAAAATAGCAGATCTACAAACTCATAGAGCGTGCTATGAGCTTGTAGGTCTGCGATTTTTGAAAAATCGAAGAACGACTGACATAGAAACATAGCTTTTTGAGTGGTGCAACCACTCCTACTGTACAACCAGCAATGTCCGTGTACACCTATGTGTTCACCCCTGTATGTGACGTTAATGAGCACCAGTATATGACTTATTAGTACCAGTAGGGGGCATCAGAAACAGAGAGGGATAGTGCTGTAACTGCTGCCTGCTAATGAGAGAGAGAGAGAGAGAGCGAGAGAGAGAGCGAGAGGTGGGTGGGGGGGGGGGGGGGGAATTGCACCACTCAGTTCACACGGGTGTGATTTTTCAGAAAACTGTCAAGACATTTTTAGAATCTGATCTCAGTTCAAAATGGGTTAAATGGATATAGGGACAGTAACTTAAAAGTCTGGTGCAATGAAAAATAGGGGCATTTTTCACCCTGAAAAGGCAAGTTCAGTGATTTTGGCGCGACGCGTGCACACGGATGCAGATCTGTTTGTAAACAAAGTCACAGAGCGACAGGCAGCTAAGCTCATGGGTTATTCCAACCTTTAATGTTTTCAGATACATATTTTAGCGTGCTGCTGAAGTTTAAACCCAGTAATACACTGTCTGGAGGATGTCATCTTGACCGAGATTAAAAACGGAGGATTTCTGTAATCAGTAGCGGCTGTGTTTGGACGGACGAGCAGATATGAGAATCAAACAGGTGAATTTAATCAAGCTTCATGTGTACCTCTACACGTCATCACACAGCACGTTTTCATTCAAAGGAAGTAATTAAAATTAGATTTTATGGTCTTTTGATATAAAAAAAAATACACAAAAATGAAAAGTTTCCCATTTTTTTGGCATCCATTGTTAGGTATGGCCATATATGATGACCACAGACCACAGTCTAACCACAGTCTAAAAGTGTGAAAAACTTATTTTTCATTTCACTAGGTCTTTAAGACGGGGAAGTAAGCTCTGTTTTGGGACGGTAACCTACACTAGATGGGGAAGTAAGCTCTGTTTTGGGACGGTAACCTACACTAGATGGGGAAGTAGGCTCTGTTTTGGGACAGTAACCTACACTAGATGGGGAAGTAGGCTCTGTTTTGGGACAGTAACCTACACTAGATGCGGAAGTAAGCTCTGTCTTGGGACGGTAACCTGCACTAGATGGGGAAGTAGGCTCTGTTTTGGGACGGTAACCTGCACTAGATGGGGAAGTAGGCTCTGTTTTGGGACGGTAACCTGCACTAGATGGGGAAGTAAGCTCTGTTTTGGGACAGTAACCTACACTAGATGGGGAAGTAGGCTCTGTTTTGGGACAGTAACCTACACTAGATGGGGAAGTAGGCTCTGTTTTGGGACAGTAACCTACACTAGATGGGGAAGTAGGCTCTGTTTTGGGACAGTAACCTACACTAGATGGGGAAGTAGGCTCTGTTTTGGGACGGTAACCTGCACTAGATGGGGAAGTAAGCTCTGTTTTGGGACGGTAACCTGCACTAGATGGGGAAGTAGGCTCTGTTTTGGGACGGTAACCTGCACTAGATGGGGAAGTAAGCTCTGTTTTGGGACGGTAACCTACACTAGATGGGGAAGTAGGCTCTGTTTTGGGACAGTAACCTACACTAGATGGGGAAGTAGGCTCTGTTTTGGGACAGTAACCTACACTAGATGGGGAAGTAGGCTCTGTTTTGGGACGGTAACCTACACTAGATAGGGAAGTAAGCTCTGTTTTGGGACAGTAACCTACACTAGATGGGGAAGTAGGCTCTGTTTTGGGACGGTAACCTACACTAGATAGGGAAGTAAGCTCTGTTTTGGGACGGTAACCTGCACTAGATGGGGAAGTAGGCTCTGTTTTGGGACAGTAACCTACACTAGATGGGGAAGTAGGCTCTGTTTTGGGACGGTAACCTACACTAGATAGGGAAGTAAGCTCTGTTTTGGGACAGTAACCTACACTAGATGGGGAAGTAGGCTCTGTTTTGGGACGGTAACCTACACTAGATAGGGAAGTAAGCTCTGTTTTGGGACAGTAACCTACACTAGATGGGGAAGTAGGCTCTGTTTTGGGACGGTAACCTACACTAGATGGGGAAGTAGGCTCTGTTTTGGGACGGTAACCTACACTAGATGGGGAAGTAGGCTCTGTTTTGGGACGGTAACCTACACTAGATGGGGAAGTAGGCTCTGTTTTGGGACAGTAACCTACACTAGATGGGGAAGTAGGCTCTGTTTTGGGACAGTAACCTACACTAGATGGGGAAGTAGGCTCTGTTTTGGGACGGTAACCTACACTAGATAGGGAAGTAAGCTCTGTTTTGGGACAGTAACCTACACTAGATGGGGAAGTAGGCTCTGTTTTGGGACGGTAACCTACACTAGATAGGGAAGTAAGCTCTGTTTTGGGACGGTAACCTGCACTAGATGGGGAAGTAGGCTCTGTTTTGGGACAGTAACCTACACTAGATGGGGAAGTAGGCTCTGTTTTGGGACGGTAACCTACACTAGATAGGGAAGTAAGCTCTGTTTTGGGACAGTAACCTACACTAGATGGGGAAGTAGGCTCTGTTTTGGGACGGTAACCTACACTAGATAGGGAAGTAAGCTCTGTTTTGGGACAGTAACCTACACTAGATGGGGAAGTAGGCTCTGTTTTGGGACGGTAACCTACACTAGATGGGGAAGTAGGCTCTGTTTTGGGACGGTAACCTACACTAGATGGGGAAGTAGGCTCTGTTTTGGGACGGTAACCTGCACTAGATGGGGAAGTAAGCTCTGTTTTGGGACGGTAACCTACACTATAAAGTAAGCTTTGTTTTGGGACGGTAACCTACACTAGATAGGGAAGTAGGCTCTGTTTTGGGACGGTAACCTACACTAGATAGGGAAGTAAGCTCTGTTTTGGGACGGTAACCTGCACTAGATGGGGAAGTAGGCTCTGTTTTGGGACGGTAACCTACACTAGATGGGGAAGTAGGCTCTGTTTTGGGACGGTAACCTACACTAGATGGGGAAGTAAGCTCTGTTTTGGGACGGTAACCTGCACTAGATGGGGAAGTAGGCTCTGTTTTGGGACGGTAACCTGCACTAGATGGGGAAGTAGGCTCTGTTTTGGGACGGTAACCTGCACTAGATGGGGAAGTAAGCTCTGTTTTGGGACAGTAACCTACACTAGATGGGGAAGTAGGCTCTGTTTTGGGACAGTAACCTACACTAGATGGGGAAGTAGGCTCTGTTTTGGGACAGTAACCTACACTAGATGGGGAAGTAGGCTCTGTTTTGGGACAGTAACCTACACTAGATGGGGAAGTAGGCTCTGTTTTGGGACGGTAACCTGCACTAGATGGGGAAGTAAGCTCTGTTTTGGGACGGTAACCTGCACTAGATGGGGAAGTAAGCTCTGTTTTGGGACAGTAACCTACACTAGATGGGGAAGTAGGCTTTGTTTTGGGACAGTAACCTACACTAGATGGGGAAGTAGGCTCTGTTTTGGGACGGTAACCTGCACTAGATGGGGAAGTAAGCTCTGTTTTGGGACAGTAACCTACACTAGATGGGGAAGTAGGCTCTGTTTTGGGACAGTAACCTACACTAGATGGGGAAGTAGGCTCTGTTTTGGGACAGTAACCTACACTAGATGGGGAAGTAGGCTCTGTTTTGGGACGGTAACCTACACTAGATAGGGAAGTAAGCTCTGTTTTGGGACAGTAACCTACACTAGATGGGGAAGTAGGCTCTGTTTTGGGACAGTAACCTACACTAGATGGGGAAGTAGGCTCTGTTTTGGGACGGTAACCTACACTAGATAGGGAAGTAAGCTCTGTTTTGGGACGGTAACCTGCACTAGATGGGGAAGTAAGCTCTGTTTTGGGACGGTAACCTACACTATAAAGTAAGCTTTGTTTTGGGACGGTAACCTACACTAGATGGGGAAGTAGGCTCTGTTTTGGGACGGTAACCTACACTATAAAGTAAGATCTGTTTTGGGACGGTAACCTACACTATAAAGTAAGATCTGTTTTGGGACGGTAACCTGCACTAGATGGGGAAGTAAACCCTGCACTAGATGGGGAAGTAAGCTCTGTTTTGGGACGGTAACCTACACTATAAAGTAAGCTTTGTTTTGGGACGGTAACCTACACTAGATGGGGAAGTAGGCTCTGTTTTGGGACGGTAACCTACACTAGATGGGGAAGTAAGCTCTGTTTTGGGACGGTAACCTACACTATAAAGTAAGCTTTGTTTTGGGACGGTAACCTACACTAGATGGGGAAGTAGGCTCTGTTTTGGGACGGTAACCTACACTAGATGGGGAAGTAAGCTCTGTTTTGGGACGGTAACCTACACTATAAAGTAAGCTCTGTTTTGGGACGGTAACCTACACTATAAAGTAAGCTCTGTTTTGGGACGGTAACCTACACTAGATGGGGAAGTAGGCTCTGTTTTGGGACGGTAACCTACACTAGATAGGGAAGTAGGCTCTGTTTTGGGACGGTAACCTACACTAGATGGGGAAGTAAGCTCTGTTTTGGGACGGTAACCTACAGTAGACTGGGAACTGTTGTAGCGGAATGTGGAGAGCAGACGAGAGAAGAGCTCTTCCGCCTGCGTGTGAAGCCTCCGTCAAAACAGGAGACGAGAGCCCGTCTGGCGCGAGCGTGGTCTGGTCTCGGAATCCGGAATTCAGGAATCCGCGGCCGGGGTTTCATAAGGCCGAGCAGAACCACATGTTCGCATACGAGGCCCTCCAAGTTGTGGCCCTATGGAATTCCTGGAGCTTCCTCTCTAAGTAACCACTACGAAACCAAAACGCCTTAATGAAATCTGGGCTCTCTCGATGTTGAAAATAATAAGGGCATGTTACTGGAAGCATTTCTGGCGTGCATCTGATCAGTCTGCATCCCTTCACCGGTGCACCTGTTAAATCATTATTAACCGCTGTTTTACTTTACAGTCAATGGTCCTACTGTACGCGAGTAGTAATTATTGGCAAATAAATAGCACAGGCCAAGATTCCTTTTTTTTTTGCAGGGTGACTGTTTGTTTCAACCATGCAGTTACATTTAAGATGTTTTCAGGTCATTTTAAAAATGTAAACTGCTTATAATGAATCAGTAAATAATTATGTAAATGGGGTTGTATTTAGATGTGCACTGTTTTTTTTCTTTTTCTTGAAAACGTGTGAAAATCTTTTAATATATATTCAAAGGCCCCCCTTTGAATATATATTCAAACAACTGACATAGAAACATAGCTTTTTCAGAAAACTGTCAGGATGTAGAAGACATTTTTAGGTCAAAATGGGTTAATGGCATGTACAACATATCTGAAATTTCTATCAAATCTACACTTGTCTTTTTTGGCTGCAACGTTTCCAGATGTTTTCGTGATCCCTACGCGGGGGGGGGGGGGGGGGGTAGGGGGGTAGATGGTCCATTCCTTAGCTCTCTTGGTATGACAACTTAATCGAAAAGAAGCAAAAGATGGATGAAACAGGACTACACACGTTAAAAAGTGGACTCTGAGCCATGACCTTTATGGGAACATATTCCTTCTTGTTCACCTCAACAGTTACTGTGTAAGCTATATGGTTCAATAAAGTTTAAATAACTTGAAAATAAGGTCATCCAATGGTAAAAAAAAAAAAATACAGGTACAGGTGATTTTGCAGAAGCCTCAGTTCCCTATTTTTCCCTCCACGGTTTTCCTTTGCAGACTCAGTGATCTGGATTTTCTGTTTGACTCTCTAGTGCTTCCAGATGACGTTTCCTGTATTTTGTCATTCCTCTGAGGCTCTTCCAAAAAACACTTTTTCCATGTTGGACCTGTCCTGCACATTGTCCGTTTCTCTACGCGGGGGCAGTTTTTTTTAAGCAATGTATAAATAGGGCAATTTTCCATGAATGTTTAATCATGGTAGTCGTGTTTATTAGGCCTGACATCGAAGGGAAAAAAAGTCTTCTGAAAGAATATTATATTCAAAGATTTGTGCCACATTTTCACGATCTTTCAAAAATAGCAGACCTACAAGCTCGTAGCGCGCCACAGCTTGTAGATCTGCTATTTTTCAATAGCTAAAGCATAACGTGATGCTAACACCAAAAGGGGTTCCCGCCCAAAATGGGTTAAGGCCCAGTAAGGCCTCATAAATCAGAAAGAAAGAATAAAACAAGAACGTGCTGCAGATAAAACATTTTCATTCCAGACAGACTAAACGTCACTAGACTGTCACTATATTTCTGTCACTATATTTCCACACTCACTCCAGGGGGCCACTATATTTCCACACTCACTCCAGAGGGCCACTATATATCCACACCCACTCCAGAGGGCCACTATATTTCCACACTCACTCCAGAGGGCCACTATATTTCCACACTCACTCCAGAGGGCCACTATATTTCCACACTCACCCCAGAGGGCCACTATAATATAGTGGCCCTCTGGAGTGAGTGTGGAAATATTATTTCCACACTCACTCCAGAGGGCCACTATATATCCACACCCACTCCAGAGGGCCACTATATTTCCACACTCACTCCAGAGGGCCACTATATTTCCACACTCACTCCAGAGGGCCACTATAGTTCCACACTCACTCCAGAGGGCCACTATAGTTCCACACTCACTCCAGAGGGCCACTATATTTCCACACTCACTCCAGAGGGCCACTATATTATATTTCCACACTCACTCCAGAGGGCCACTATATTTCCACACTCACTCCAGAGGGCCACTATATTTCCACACTAACTCCAGAGGGCCACTATATTTCCACACTCACTCCAGAGGGCCACTATATTTCCACACTCACTCCAGAGGGCCACATTGCATATTACTGTTGTAGCTCAAAAACTTAAAACGCGTCGCAGTGCGACACGTTTTGAGCCTGTAGATCAGCTATTTTTTGCTATATTTGAATTGAACTCCTGATTTAATTTGTGATATTTTTTAATTGGAATCCTGAAAAAGTTACATTTAGTAATTAGCTGAAATCAATAATATAATGTTCGGATATCAACCTGCGGGCCGCATTAAAGGGACACTTCACCCTTTTTGCAAAAAAATATATGTTAATGACGTTTAGAAGCTTTAGATCACTTTTCTGGGGGTATTTATGTGTGTAATATGTGGTTTTAGATATTTTAGATTGTAGCAGTGAGCCTGTTGTCTCTGATGTCATGGACACTGGGCTCACTTCCTTCCTGGACTACATGTTGTCTCAGTAAGACAGCTCTCCCCCTGTCCACAAGGAGGAGCAGTGCACCAAATAATTATGGGAATTGTAGTCCAGGAAGGTATTGAGACCAGTGTCCATGACATCAGAGACAACAGGCTCACTGCTACAATCTAAAATATCTAAAACCACATATTACACACATAAATACCCCCAGGAAAGTGATCTAAAGCTTCTAAACGTCATTAACATATATTTTTTTGCAAAAAGGGTGAAGTGTCCCTTTAAGTGATGGTGGGGGTCCGCCAGTTGCCCATGTATGCTCTAGAATATTCGAAGCATTAGACCCTTCCTCCAGTGGCGTCATTTCAGCAAAAGCTAAGGTATGGCCAGTCCACAAGTCGCAGTACGCCTGCATGCGTCGTGCCTGTGAAGGCACAGTAGACGTGCATGCATTGTGCCTGTGAAGGCACAGTAGACGTGCATGCATTGTGCCTGTGAAGGCACAGTAGACGTGCATGCATTGTGCCTGTGAAGGCACAGTAGACGTGCATGCATTGTGCCTGTGAAGGCACAGTAGACGTGCATGCGTTGTGCCTGTGAAGGCGCAGTACGCATGCATGCGTTGTGCCTGTGAAGGCGCAGTACGCATGCATGCGTTGTGCCTGTGAAGGCGCAGTACGCGTGCATGCATTGTGCCTGTGAAGGCACAGTAGACGTGCATGCGTTGTGCCTGTGAAGGCACAGTAGACGTGCATGCATTGTGCCTGTGAAGGCACAGTAGACGTGCATGCGTTGTGCCTGTGAAGGCACAGTAGACGTGCATGCATTGTGCCTGTGAAGGCACAGTAGACGTGCATGCATTGTGCCTGTGTGTGGAAACATGGAATTGTGACAAGTCGGTGAGCTGGGACACACCAGCGACCCACGTTTTCTTTCACCATATCCATAAACCTGCTCTTTGGCCCTCCCCTCGTCTACTCTCGTCTGGCAGCTCCATCTTTAGCCTCCTTCTCTCCATGTACTCCTCATCCCTCATCTGCATATTATGTCCACACCGTCACACTTTCTACTCTCGGGGCGTCAGTGGGTCAGGGGTGGAGAAAACTCTCAGTCTTGATGACAATTTTTATGCATTTGATGTATTACCATGTGTTGTTCCTGCATACTGCAAGTCGCTGTGGATTAAGAGCATCTGCTAAATGCCTACATTGTAAATTGTATGTCATCAACACCACCAGCAGCAGACCTGTGCAGCGGGCCACGCCAAGATGACTTCCTCAAACTTCACACTCTCCATTTAGCGGATTAGCATGTTATGAAGCCATCTCCACCAGTAGCTTACTCATCAAGACCATACAGTGGTCAACCAGGCCTGCAGTACGCTATGCACAAACGTGGACTATGGACAAACGTGCATGACGTTATTCCAATAAACTAGACGTACGAGGAAATGTTATCCAACTCAATCGACTTACGACCGCCCGACAGGAGTTTTCATGTGATGACTGCGGTGATTAGTATTATTGCCATCACCTGGGTGTGTCAGACATACACGTCAAGCTGTGTATGTGTTCAACAACAACAACAACACAGCCATGCAAAATAACATGGACAGCTATGAGGTGACGAAAGCTTGCCATCCTTAGCAACGGTTGCTATAACAATTTGGATTGGCATTGGAGGAATGGCTTTTTGGGGAGGGGTTTAGCAAAGGGCTAATTGCCCCGCGCCGCTCCAGAGAGGCCTTCAGGTCAGGGGACATGGCGGGAACTGGAAGAGCACAAGAGAGGGGAGAGACAGCAGCAGCGTCCGAAAACGGGAAATAGGAAAAGAGGAAGAGAGAGAGAGAGAGAGAGCGAAGAACGAAGGGATAAATCTGGAAGACGGAGACGGACGATAAAAGGGGAAAAAGGCGAGGAGGTAAAGGAGTTGTGAAAGTAAAGCCACATGTGTGTAAACGCTCGCTGACCTCCGCGTCAGCACTTTACTGCTTCCTGACAGCGGCTCGCATTCCTGTGGTTCCCTCCCCCCCCCCCTTACCCCCAGCACAGAGAGAGGTATGGAAGGGTGAGGGGTGATGGGGAGGGGGCTTCCCCCCCCCCCCAGCACAGAGAGGGATGGAAGGTTGAGGGGTGATGGGGAGGGGAGAGGGCTCCCCCCCACAGAGAGGGATGGAGGGGTGATGGGGAGGAGGGGGTGGAGTACACCACTGCACCCTAGTACCCAGTACCCCACCCCACTCAAGTGTAACCTGCGGGATAACACTGGAATTCTATTCATAATATTTTCACTGTGTTTGAAATCTTTGGGTATTATTATCATTTCTCTGTTATTATTAATCTTTGGGTATTATTATCATTTCTCTGTTATTATTAATCTTTGGGTATTATTATATCATTTCTCTCTCTCTGGCCCCAAAGGTCTCCTCCTCACCTCCTCCACTTGCTGGTGTTATTGATTCTATTTCAGACGTGGAACTCTGAGCTAGAGAATGTTTCTCTAAGTTACAGAGACGCTGCTGCAGTCTTACTCTGTACCGGAGTGCAGTCTACTGTATTTAACCCATTCTGGGTGGGAAGCCCTTTTGGTGTTTAAACCCATTTAGGGTCGTCGAAATTTAAAAAAAAAAAACGTTCGCTCTGGAATAATATATGTTCAAGAAGATTTGTGCCGCATTTTTATGATTTTTCAAAAATAGCAGACATACAAGCTGAGTGGCGCGCTATGAGCTTGTAGATCTGCTATTTTTCAATAGCTAAAGTATAACATAATGCTTAGTTAAAACACCAAAAAGGGTTCCCGCCCGAAATGGGTTAAACATTATGTTATAATTTAGCTATTGAAAAATAGCAGACCTACAAGCTCGCAGCGTGCCACTCGGTGGTGCGCTATGAGCTTGTAGATCTGCTATTTTTTGAAAAATCTTGAAAATGTGGCGCAAAAATCTTTGCTTCTGGGGGGTCCCTGGAACAACATATTTTCAGATGGGGGTCGGAGGCCAATTACATGGAGTATTTTTGGGGTCCTTGACATGAAATATTGAGCACCACTGATACAGAAACAGGAATTTCATAAAACTGTTTTTATTTTGACGTCAGACCTAAATGAATGGGTTAAGGGCATATCAGAGATATCGTATATATATCGTGATACAGTGAATGCACAGTCTATGTTTTGCAGTTCTATATATTATTTTATACTTCTGTAGAACGATGGTCTCGTTAGCCAATAGTGTTTAGGTCTAAATGTTCTGTTACTCCTTTTACTTTTAGTTTGTGTTACCTATGTACAGTAGGTGGTAACTTGGAACACTAACCATAAAAATAAAAAACACATGAAAAGATATTGTGATAATAATTATAGTCTATCATGATACTGCGTGAAAAAATATTGTGATATCATATTTTTCCACATCTCGCACCCATAACTATATTGGTTTTGGAGGAGGCAAAATAACTGGAAGGGGGGGGGGGTGGACACAGGATGAGTCTGAAGTCCACAGTCCACATCCAAAGACCAGACAATGGTTCCTGTCAGAAGAAAACCTCTGAAATAAGCCAGCTTTTCAGGAATGACCAAAACCACTTTTTTTTCTCCTTTTTTTAGATCAACACTGGGGTATTTTCTTTTTCTACGGATTTTCTACGGATTCTACGGATTTGGTTTAGAGTACTCATGGGTCTGTGGTGGTGAGGTTTGCAACAGCTACTCTGCACATAGAGGAAGCTAAAAATAATAAAAAAGGATTCATGAATTTGTTAACTCATCCATCTACCGTATCTAAAGAATTAATACATCTATCAATTTGTTCAATCTACGGTTCTCCAGAACCACTACAAAAGTCTCTGCCAGTGGGCCTAATCAGCCTAAACCCCTCACCTGTGCAATTTCCAGCCTCTGCCTCAGCCAATTGATTGCCATGGCAACCCTACACCTGACAATTGATTACTTAACCAGTCCACTTTTCACAAGCAGTCAGTTTGCCCTCTTCAGACACAGGCAGAGTGGCAGATACAGAGATCTCCATGTGGGACACAGACAGACAGACAGTTAAAACGGGTGCTACAGTATGACAAGTTGACAACAGTTATTATTAGGTTCCAAAGTTGCATCGTTCTCAAGTAGGCCGGTGGCCGAGGGGCACGTACAGGTCTAGTCTAGCTATAAATGCGCCAAGTCTCTGTACGTGTGTGTATGTAAGTACGTCTGTAATCCACGTAACTCGTGTCGAGTTCGCCTGGTGTCGAGTCGGTGGGATACACCGTTGTCCATAACCGGCACAAAAGCCTCTGCCCGGGCTCTGGACAGGGCCCAAATTAGCCAATAGATCACACCTGATCACCCTTTGAACTCCATATATGGAGCTGGCCTGTTCTGACATCACAATGAGTTCCGACATCTGCATAGACTCCATATTTGGCCATGCATGACAAAGAACTCCATATATGGGCATCAGGGCATAAAAGGGACACGGACATAACTAGAACTGCACTCTGTCGAGTGACTACTTGCTTGTTGCACACAAGTAGGCCATAAATGGCCTACTAGTGCGCAAGCAGAGCGCGCAAGTACTGTCGACCGCTACAAACTGTCAAATCTCAGCTTCTCTGTGAAAGAAGAACATGAATTACCTTCATGTACTTGATACTGCCATATCAAGCACAAGTAGTCATTACGTCATACGCTGGCACGGCGCATACACATAAAACGGCGACATACGAAAACGAAAACTATTACTTGTGCGCTCTGCGTAATAACTGGGTGGGGCTTGCATTTCCAACTTGCATCGTTCCAAGTAGGCCAGTGCCCAACAGGCACCGTTCTAGTCTCTCCTAATGGACAGAATCTTATCCAACTACAACAACAACAAATTCCCTCAAAGTCTCTGGGGCCTGAGAGGCTAAATGTCATCAAATGGTGGTCCGTGGGGTGGCTCAAATGCCAAACAAATAATGGACTTATATTGAATTCATATGAATTCATATGAAAAGGGTTTGAAAACCACCGCTGTAGATCAATTGATAAAAACAATGAATGGAGGACACAATTGGACCTCTGTAGTTCAGAGAGAAGCACACAGTGATGTATTGTCGGGGCAACGCGTTCCGAGTGGCAGATACCCAACACCCAGTGTGCTCTTTGAGGCCTTGCAAAGCAGTGCCTTATGCTGCTGGGCTTCTGCCACACGTGTGGACCATTCACCAACATCTTTAGGCGGATTTCATACTTTAATGTGACATGTGTTTCTGTAAAGGTACACCTCACTTACAGTCAAGGCTGGTATGCATTTCACGCTTGAGCTGAGCTTATATGACTTCTCTCCCCCCAAAAAAACACTGTAGGCCAACTTTAATGGATGCGCAGAGACTATTTCAAAACAAGAGGTGAGAGACGGACACTTTCTTCAGTGCCATATTCACTTATTCAGCGTACTATACTATAGCTTAACCCATTTTGACCTGAGATCAGATTCTAAAAATGTCTTCTACATCCCGACAGTTTTCTGAAAAAGCTATGTTTCTATGTCAGTGGTTCTTACATTTTTCAAAAATAGCAGAACTACAAGCTCGTAGCGCGCCACTCGGTGGCGCACTATAGCTTGTAGATCAAGCATAACATGATGCATAACACCAAAAGGGGTTCCGGCCCAAAATGGCTTAACCTTTTGGCATCTTATACAGTATATGGGGATTAACCCATATTCATTTTATACAGTATATGGGGATTAACCCATATTCATCTTATACAGTATATGGGGAACCCATATATTCCCAACAGCATTTTTGAGAGGTGCGTGTCTCTATGTACATGTCTGTCTGTGTCTGTCCGAGCAAGTGGCCAGTAGAGCACAGCACAGAGTAAAATGGCACAGTGTAGTGTACAGTACACTACAGCATTGGTTCCCAACCTTTTCATACATACAATAACTGATACAATACAGGAGCGTATACCTGCCCTTTTTGTTCCATTCCTAAGCCAATATTTAATGCTGCTGCTCTCACAGACCTCTGTCTAATCACTAATCAGCACAACTGATGATATTTCTAACGTGATTAATCCGTTCTCAAATCTATTAACGGCTAGGTGTGCTGTCATGCTCATTTCAGCACGGCTGGATAGCCTATTTCAACCAATTGCTTCAGGTCAGAAAGAACTACCTATTTCATTCCACTTGTTTTTACAGTATACGAGCCCTGGGCGCGTGCGTCCCTGGGGGTCTGGACGTTCCGGGGAACCCCACACGGTAAAATAAATAATCAAAGTACAGTACAGAGCACAGTACAGTAACTATAACAATAAATGTATAGTTGCACTGCTCAGTTTTTCCCACTATACTGGGGTAGTGGGAACCTAGAGTGGGTACCTATATAGATCATCTACTGTAGTGGTTCCCAAACTCTTTACCCGTGACCCAAAAGAGAAATTATAAATTCCCCCACGACCCAAGCTCTACAAGCTCACAACGCGGCACGAAGCGATGCTCTCTCCCCGGGTTGGAAGAGGGAGTGTAGCGCCCATGATTACATCAGATAATTGACACTGGGTGACAAAAATGGGTTGCAAAATTGTGGGATAAAAACACATTAAAACTGTTTTCTAAACTGTTTTTCTCGTTCATAAATTTTATGGAATGTCTTTCTTTTCTGCGCGTGCGTGCGTGCGTACGTGTGTGTGTTCATGCGCATGTGTTGCCTTTATTCTTTATTCAATGAGAAACATGATGTTTTTCGAGTTGAATGCATGCGTGTCAGATCGAGGCATTGCTTCATGGGGAAAAACACACTCCCCGATGTCTACCCCCCTCACCCGCCACTTGAAGATTCTCATCCAAACCACATATATTTAGAGGGTTGTGGACCAAATCTAAACATCTAGTTTGTATGTTGTAAGGCTGTGCGCGCTCTGTCAACTAACAGCTGTCTGCTGTCAACAGGCTATAGAGTTTGTGTTGCAAACAGACAAGGCGACTGGTAACAGCCACGTAGAATTACCTCACAAGTGTCTCAACAGCATCCTCCCACATCGCCACATGTAATTCATCTTATTCTTTTTTATATTTTTATCCCACAATTTTGTAACCCATTTTTCACCCCTGTGTCAATTATCTAATGTGATCCTGGGCTCTACACACCCTCCGCCAACCTGGGGAGAGCAACGGACTTGAACTCATGCTTCCTTCATGCATGAGTGTCCAAGTTGCTCCTTTACACCTGACAGGGGGGGGAGTTTCCCTGGTTGGACGTAGCGTGTGGAAGGAACACGTTATTCCAACCGTTTCCTTTCCCCTCCATCAGGCGCCCCAGCTGGCCAGGGGGACAATCTTTGGATAAAAAATGCCACCGCCATCCCATCATGCTCCCTGACATGCTGTACACACAACCCTGGGATTACAGCTAGGGCTCAAGGAACAAGATAATCTGACAAGGGAATGAAAACAGATCTACACACACCTCAAGACTCTAGGGCTAAAAGGAACAAGACGATCTGACAGGGGAATGGAAACAGCTAAACAGATCTACACACACCTCAAGACTCTTGCCAAAAATGACTTACTGTCCTGGGGTTACACACAGTGAGTAATCTGCTCCCGAACAGCACACGGTCCAAGACACACACACACACACACACACACACACACGCACACAAGCACGCACACCTCTGCACCACAACAGTATAAACATAGTCTATGTTCTCCTTTAAACCACATTGTAGTGTCCCAATGTAGCGTCTCTACGTACATACACACTAAACCACGCACATGGACTGACTGACACACAAGTAGTACACGCACACACATACTGTATAATGTGCGCATGCATACATACACACACAGGAAAAGGGGAGAGCTCTCCAGCAGATGTTGTAGGTATGTCTGTCTGGTGTGTGAGACAGTAGGCCATCACAGACTGTGTTAAGGCCGTTATCGGTTCTCATCTGTTATTTTTTTCTTCCCTTTAAAAAAAATGGAGAAGACTTCAAAAATAGAGCTCAGACATGAGACACACACACACACACACACACTCAGGGGTAGAGTGGCTGGATGGCAACCGTCAAGGTTGCCAGTTCGAACCCGGGCTCCCCCAGAGTTAGCGTCGAAGTGTCCTTGAGCAAGACACTGAATGCCGAATTGCTCCCGATGTGCTGGTTGGTGCCTTGCATGGTTTCCGCTGCCATCGGTGTGTGAATGTGTGTGTGAATGGGTGAATGTAATGCACAATCTCTGTAAAGCGCCTTGATGAAGGCGCTATATTAAATGCACCATTTACTCCAGAGGTGTTCTGACTATGTGTGCTGATAATTAACATAGCCACAGGACTGTGCATAGATAGACACTATGGATCCATTAGGGAAATGAAACAGCTTCCACATAGCTTGATAAGAATTTTACATGAAACCATATTTTAAAGCAGACAACACCAATACTGCTAAATATTGTCAAGATCCAAACTACGAAATGAGGCAGTGAAGTATATTGCTCTGTATTTTTATGCCTGCTATTGCATGAATTGATCTTTTATTGTTCTATTTTGATGTAAAGCACTTTGTGACTTTGTCTAGAAATGTGCTATATAAATACATAAATTATCATTATCATTATAATTAGCTCATGGCTAATTTCTTTGGGCTGATTGTTATCACCAGAGGCTAAATTGTAACTTTTCCGCCTCCCTACTGGGCGGGCTGACAAAAAAAAGGGATGTAAAAATTATGTTTAGGGCTGGGGCAACTTGAATATTACAAATAATGTATGACCAAATACTTTGATACGTTATTGATATTGTGATGACAGTATGCTGATAACTATTGATATTGTGATGACAGTATGGTGATAACTATTGATATTGTGATGACAGAAGTATGGGGGGGTGACTACTGGAGCTTTCACAAAATCTTTGCACAATAAGATTCAGTGTAATGTCTTTAAAAAAGGAGGTCTACACTTACTGCAACTGTACAACACTATGTTACAATATTAACTCATTTAGGCCCAACGTCGAAATTTTACAAATCATGACAATTTTCTGAAAAACTTCATGTTTCTATGTAAGTGCCAGTGGTTCTCAATATTTCATGTCAAGGACCCCCAAAATTATATGTAATTGGCCGCCAACCCCCATCTTTGAAAATATAGTTGTTCCAGGGACCCACCAAAAGCAAAGATTTGAGTTAAAAACATTAGCTCTGAAAGAATACAGTATATATATATATTCAGTGCCGCGCTACGATCTGAGCTTGTAGAGATCTGCAATTTTCCAATAGCTAAACGATAACATAATGCTTAAAACACCTAAAGGGGTTCCCGCCCAGAATGTGTTTTAAGATTCCCAACGTTGTGGAAAAAGTGTTTTGGTGATCTGACAGCAACAGGTTGTGTACATCCATACATGGGGGCGTGTTAAATTGTCCATGTGTTTTTGGTTAATGTGGACTCTGGTGCTGCTGTGCTTGAAGGCTATATAATATATTATGTGTGGGGTTGGGTTAACCCAGTCAGACCTGAGAACGCATATGTGTCACCTTAGTTTTTAACCACTTTAAAAACATTATTTTAAACTTTAGCTGTTGAAAAATAGATCTTTTTTTTTTTTATCTTGAAAAAGTGTGCAGATCTTTGAATATATATTTCTTTAACAGCGAACGTTTTAACTCACATCTTTGCTTCTGGGGGGGTCCCTGGAACAAATTATTTTCCGATGGGGGTCCGACTCCGAGGCCAAATACATATCATTTTGGGGGTCCTTGACATGAAAAAGTTTGAGAACCACCGACATAGAAACCTGGGTTTTTCAGAAAACCGTCAGTATTTAGAAGACATTCTGTAGAATAGACCTCAGCTCTAAATGGGTTAACTAACTACTTTGCGTCAAAGAGTTAATGGTGTTTTTACTGCCCATCCGGACATTGCCACCCCCAGCGTCTGAGGTTTTGGCTAAGTTAATGCCTACTTCCTCCTCCTCCTCCTCCTCTAGCGCTTATCCACCAATCATAGCATCAGCTCACACACCCTCCCGCCTCCTACGCGTCCGCGTCGAGATGACCAATCACAACTCTCGAGGGATTGTTTTTTTCTCCCCCCGCCACTGATGAGGACAGACGTATTATACCTCCCACTGTCTTCTCTGTGTCCGCCATGCAGGGCAGACTGTATATTTCCTCTTGTAAAGTGATCCGGGATCAGAGGAGGAGACTGTAAACATTAAAGCGAGACATGACAGCCTCAGACCATTACAGTATCCAGTAGGCCTATCATACTGGATGGGGGAGTAACTTGTGGTTTTAGGAATTAAACCACTATTTGCCCTGAGCGTACAGTACGTGTTTGTACAGTATGTGTGAGATGAGATGGAGCGTCCAGACCTTCTGCTCTCCCTGGAAGCCACATGGACACCAACAGTCATTAGTCAGACACCCTCCTCCCCAAACCCCAACCTCACAGGAAGCCATGGGTGATATTTAACCCGCAGCACAGATTCGTTTTAACCCACAGCACGGGTGATTTTTAACCCACAGCATGGGTGATTTTTAACCCGCAGAACGGGTGATTGTTAACCCGCAGCATGGGTTTGTCTGACTAACGACTGCAGTAGGACTGTTGGTATCCCATGTCTAACCAACGTATATGCACCCCATCTCCCAGATGTGCTGCAGGGAGAAATGCCTGGACTGACAACTTAAATGTCTTTGGAAAGGCAATGCAATTATTTGTTACTTCAACAAACGTGTTCTTTAGTCTACTCTACAAGCTGTGACTTGGTCAATCACTACAAGTCCACGTCACGTCACTTCACATCACATGGGGTCCTCTACTACCTCTACGTATATGTTGAGGCTTGAGTGAAGTTTCTAAGCAGAACAGTTTTCTCTATTGTGGCCTTCCTTCACACGCACTGTGATCAGGGAGGTTCAAATAAAACGTTCAAGGTTCACACCACAATGAAAAGCCAGAACATAATGGGAGAAATACAAGCACATTAAATTTAAAATCTCCAAGTCCCAATGCTGTAAACAAAAAGAAAAGAAACAAACTCAGAAGGAGAAAAGAAAAAAAACTTCACTAACACGGAGGACCACATTCTATAAAATGTCTTTGTTTCTATGTGAAACTTTTTCACGTCTTTTTCATTTCATTACCCCAAATATTATATATTTGGCGGCTGGACCCAATCTGAAAATATGTTGTTTCAGGGACCCCCCCAGAAGCAGAGATTTGAGTTAAAACGTTCGCTGTGAAAGAATTATAAATATCTCACTTTTTGTTTTCTACAAGCTCGTATCGGTGCCGCGCTATGAGCTTGTAGATTTGTTATTTTGTTATTTTCAATAGCTAAAGTATAAAATAATGGCTAAAAGCTAAAGTGACACAGATTACACTTAATGGGTTATGAAAAAAGTGAAAAGTGAGAAGTGACTATGAATGTAGGGGGAACAACAGGTTCAAAACCTGCTGAAAAAGGAGAATACGTGTACTGTATGCCTATAGGGTTATTCCTAGTGTAGTGAGAGCCAAAGCAGCCTTCTGCAGTTGGATGCCAAAGCCCTCCGTTACTGTACTGCATGTTCACATTCACATGGAGCAGATGTGCTGCTAGCTAGCCAGTGGGAACCAGTGTTGTTTTCGTCGACTACAATACAATGACGAAAAGTGATCGTCGACTACCTTTTTTCTAAAAACTAGTCCCTCTGCCAACAAAGCCACCACAGTCTCACCAATACAGCCATGGCCGACCACAAAGCTACTCCAGACAGATAGACCCCCTTTTCCACCGGTTCGGTTCTTTTTGGTTCTTAGTCCGTGAGCCAGAGCTCCGAAATTGGAACGTTAATTATGAATTGAGTGGGCAAAAAACAAAAACATACCTATGTTAAATTGTTCAATGTTCATAGGATCAATATAAGTCAATTAATATATGACGACACTTCCACAGTAGTAGCTTGTTAATATATTTTCTATTTTCCTATATAATGCCTCATTTGCATATTTAACCCGTCTTCTAAATCCTGAAAGTTATCTGAAATACCTATGTTTCTGTATCAGTGTCAGTGGTGATCAATATTTCATGTCAAGGACCCCCAAAATTATATTAATTGGCCGCCGACCCCCATCTGAAAATATGTTGTTCCAGGGACGAAGATTTGAGTTAAAAACGTTCACTCTGAAAGAATATATATTCAAAGATTTGCGCCACATTTTCACGATTAAAAAAGAAATAGCAGACCTACAAGCTATGAGCTTGTAGATCTGCTATTTTTCAACAGGTAAAGCATAACATAATGCTTAAAATACCAAAGGGGTTCCCGCCCAGTTAAACATTTAAAATTTGTAATACAGTAAATCATTGTCTTCGTGTAAGTAATGAACTGGGGAAGTTTCATGGTGATAATAACAATCTAATAATAGGTATGGTTTGCCCCTCTCAATTCATAATTGACGTTCCATTTTGGAGCTCTGGCTCATGGACCAAGAACTAAAAAGAACTGAACCGGTTCCCATTGGGAACCAACCGGTGGAAAAGGGGTCATAGAAAACCGAGGAAGAGAGGTGGAAAAAAAACAGGGACAAAGACACACAACATATACCGATAAATAGCCAGTGACCACAGATTAATTATTAGACAGAAACACAAAAGTCAGGTCGGACAGAGAGCCAGAAGAAGAAGACAGACAAGAAACAGTCAAAGAGTATAAAGTACAGAGAAAGTACTACAGAAAAGTACAGAGAAGCAAACAAAACCAGTGCAACCAACCGCTGTAGCTGTCCATGCTTAACCCATTTAGACCCGAGGACGCATCTGTGTCACCTCAGAGCTTTTAACCACTTTAACCATTATTTTAAACTTTCGCTGTTGAAAAATACCAGATCTACAAGCTCATAGCGCGGCAATGAGTGGTCCCCTGGAACAGCCCCTGGTATACAACATAATTGAGACGGTGGTCGGCGGCCAAATACATAATAATTTCAATTTGTGGGGTCCTTTGACATGAAATACATTGAGAAGCACTGATATAGAAACATGTTTTTTATTCCAGAAAAAATTAAGACATTTAGTAGAATCTCGTCTCAGATCTTAATGGCTTAACCTCAGTCAGCTATTTCTGCATGGTCAGGAGTCTGAGATGGTTTTGGTCCTGTGCAGTCCTATTTGTCAACTTGTCACAGTCAGTCAAAGACAAAACGCCAAGAATGAGAACTATGGCTACGGAGGAGGAACATGCTGCTGATGCAGAAGAAAACATGTTTCGCGGTCAGGATTCTGCACGGTGTCGTTTTGCTGCCGCAGTGTTTTCTTCTGTGCACGCTTGCATTTAATTTATATCTGCATGTCTGTCTGTCTGCCTGCCAGCCTCTGTGTGTATATGTGTGCACATTACCAGGGTGAATAGCAGTGCACGTTGTGCAATCTGTTGTTGAACTAACATACCCGAGTCCAATGCTAGGAAGGAACCAACCCCCCCCCCCCACCCGGAACACATTGAGGGATGTTAGTTTTATAATTGCCAATTTGTAGCCTAATACTTGGTATTTTGTAATAGGCTACTGTAAGTGATACTGTCATTTTATAACATAATAATAATATACCTTTTCTAAAATGTTAATAGTGTCTTACAGAGTCTGAAATCGAAGTTTGACTGATTGAAGCAATTCTTATTTTTATTTTTTTCTTTACTTAATTTTTTTATCCCACGATTTTGTAACCCATTTTTTCCACCCAGTATCAATTATCTAATGTAATCCTGGGCGCTAGACTTCCTCTGCCAACCTGTGGGGGGGGGGGGGGGGGGGACGGATTGACCTCATGCTTCCTTCTATGCATGAGGAGTCCAAGCTGCTTCTTTTCACATGACAGGGGGTGCATGGTTTCCCTGGTCGCATGGAAGAAACAGGTTATTCCGACCATCATGTGCCCCGGCTGGCCAGGGGGAGGCAGTTTTAGAGAACAGGATTACTGCATGTTTTTTGTACCTACTAACTACTCTAGGGGACACGGGGAGAACATCCACACAGAAAGGCCTTTCGCCCCCAGCACCCACAACACGCCCCCAGCACCCACAGAGTCCCCAGTGGGAATCGAGGCGACAGCAATATCAACTGTACCACTGTGCCCCCCGTTGGAAGAAATTCTTGAATCTTGTTCATAGACCAGGATCATTGGTCCGAACGACAACCTACCTCAAACCCTCACCCTAACCCTAACCTCCCCCGGGGCAGCACACCTAAACCTAACCCCAAACCCTCTCCCGACCCCCAGCGCACCTCGGACCAATGCTCCTTCCAACCAATGCTCCGTCCGATCATAGTATGCCTCCCGGAGAAATCTTGACAGCCATTTAAATAATTTACTCCACCCATATAATTTATCTTCCCCCCTGAGCTTTTTTTCACATTTTTTATTTAACTACATTGCAAAAGAAGTAGCCTTTCTTTTGACAGTGCAGAAACATAATTGCCTTCCTTGATGTATTAATGAGCATCAACGACCATCACCTGGGCACAGTCACAGACACACAGCTCCCCTCTACAATGCTCTACTACTGAAAGTAACTCAGTCTCATTTCTCTCCTAAAGCACTTGAATATGATGGAATATGATTAAAGCTCACATTTCATCACAATCACAAATAGCCAAATATATTAGAAGACATTTTTAGAATCTGATCTCAAGTCAAAATGTGCACTGAAAAGATGCAATTTTGGCCACAAATTGCATCTGCTTTAAGGGTTTAATTCAAATTCTAAGTTTGTAGAACGTCCTTGGTTCCCGTTTGTGAGTCACCACACTCACTCAGCCCACAAATCAAAAGGAGACGGTTACTTGGCTATATCTTGCGCCACCCAGACCCTTACCCCATATTTGCCAATGTTTTACTATTTTGAAAAACCTATCGATGTAGATTGGCTAGTTGAACTATTTTAAAATGTTTTAGGAATAAGGCGTAAGGGTCTGTGTGTGTTGCCGTTTGCCTGCCTAAAGCACTGCGGCTCATGCAATGATTTAAATCCATGTTCGTTTCCCACAACCTGAAAGAATCATGGCTCTTTTAGTTTGTGAATTGGGACTGAGATGAGAGCTCCTGCGTGTGGGATCGAATATGGTTAGAGTCGCAAACAGAACAAAGCAAGAAACTCTTTTGAGAGAGCACGGCCGATATGACAGGGGCCCAATTCGCTAAGCTGTTTACTTTACACCCATATTTTGGGTGAAAAAGAAATTCTCCAAGCTTCCCACGTTAGTAGTCTAGAATTAGGCATTCTAATGGCATACAGCAAGCTTTGGTCCGCATCCGAGTAGACTTGAGAAAGAGCGGCCCTCTGGCGAAATTCACAGACAAACAAAGAAATACTGAATCAGACTACTTCGATATAAATCAAAAGTTTCTAGTACATCTAGTCTAGAACAAAAGCCAAATCAAAAATTTGATTTGGCTGAATGAGACGAGTACACAAATTAAATGTAGAAAAATGTAGATAAAAAAAGTTTATTTAAGATTTCACATCATATTTAATATGATGTGAAATCTTAAATAAACTTTTTTTTATCTACATTTTTCTACATTTCATTTCTGTACTCGTCTCATTCAGCAGTCATTCCGTTGTGAAAACAAAATGGGAAGACACTTAAGAGTATCTAGGCTATAGTTGATTGATTGAATACTTGAAGGCTTTGGGCCAAGCCCCTAGGCCCTAGGCCCTAGCGTAGGCCCTAGGCCCTAGCGTAGGCCCTAGGGTCCTAGCGTAGGCCCTAGGGCCTAGGCTTGTTTTCATTGTGACCCTCTGTATAATATTGATCAGAATCAGTATCGGCATGACCCTGCAAAAAAATCGGAGATGGGATATGGATCGGTCATAATTTCATAATCGTGCACCCCTTAAACGTTGCCATATTATCAACAGCATAGCATGAGTGGGAATTGCGGACGGATATGTCAAGGTCAGGGAAAACAGAAGAGAGAGTGATGAGCCAATAGCTATACAGCCTGTAGCCTCAACAACACTGGATACTTGCAGAGAGGTTAAAGGAGGATTTCAGCATCTCTCCGATGGCTGAGAGAACAGCTGATCATCACCATGGTTACAGAGCAGGGAAATGTCTGCTCATCACTACCGTTCCACTGTTAGCAAGGCTGCAGTTAGAGATTAATTTCGTAGCAATTATTCAGTCAATGACTTATTTTATTAATATATATTTTTTTTTAATATGTAAACTAATTGATTAGCTACTTGAGCGTTATACTTCGTTGCACAACAGTGTTATGCCATAATATTGAAAATAGGAGATCTACAAGCTCAAAGCGTTGATATTTTCACTACTTCTTTAGGCCCAAAATAGGGTTCCATTATATTAATCGATTAGTCTATTAAGTTATCGATTGTGGATATTTTGTATACAATAATTTGATTGGTTTGGTTCGATTAACTGTTGCACATCCTACACTACAGTGCTAGGATTTAGTCGTTTCCAACAATAATGTTCTCTTCAATATTTGAATAGGCCCATCTTCTCCACTCAGCAAAAGAGCTTCCAATCCATGCATCTAGCCATCCATCTACAATAACAATCCACAGACATGTATCATGGTGAAATGTGTTTAGTAGACATACCAACAGTCAGACACACACACACCCTCCCCAAACCCTAACCTCTGACCTCCCAGGAAGCCACAGGTGATTTTTAACCCGCAGCATGGATTAGTTTTGACCCGCCAGGCCGCCACGCATGTCGGGAGCCACGGGTGATATTTGACCAGCAGCACGGGTGATTTTTAACCCTCAGCACAGGTGAGTCTGACTTGACTGTAGGACTGTTGGTATGTCTAGCCAACGTGTCTCTCGAGACAGACTGATGACTCAAAGAGGGCGCCATTTCCCCTTTGTTTTGCAAATGTGTTCCCAGTAAATGAGCCACCAACCCCCATCTGAAAATATGCTGCTCAAGCTTCACATTTTTTGTTAAAACGTTTGCTGTGAAAGAATATATATATTCAAAGATTTGCACACGTTTTCATGATTTTTCAAAAAATAGCAGATCTACAAGCTCGTAGTAGCACGGCACTGCTATTTTTCCAACAGCTAAAGTTTCAAAGCTAAAGGTGACACAGATGTGTTCCAGGTCTTAATGGGTTGAACACTGCCACCCCAGATGACCCCTGAGAGTGAAATGTTGGTTTCATTTGGGATTCTGCCATTATGTGGTTTACAGTAAGGATTACATACAGTAAGATGCCTTCAGTGCTTAATGTGTATCCAATAGTTCTCACGTTGCCTCAACTCAAGCCACAACCCCCCCGCTCTCTCCACTACCGCCACCCGATACAAAACACACGTGAAACACAGTGTGATACAATGACGCACACGGAGAGGATCAACTTCACCGAAGTATCAAACTTTACAAATGAGTTTATTCCAAGGAGATATAGAGCCCCACCCCCTTAGATATAGATATAGAGTCCCACCCCCTTTCATAACGACGAGGGACCCAGGAAATAATTCCCCATTTATTTTCCCCATAGTCATTTCAAAAAGTATTTATTTAACCCATTCTGACCTGAGATCAGATTCTAAAAATGTCTTCTACATCCTGACAGTTTTCATTCTGACCTGAGATCAGATTCTAAAAAGGTCTTCTATGTCAGTCGCTCTTCGATTTTTCAAAAAATAGCAGACCTACAAGCTCGTAGCGCGCCACTCGGTGGCGCGCTATGAGCTTGTAGATCTGCTATTTTTCAATAGCTAAAGCATATCATAATGCTAACACCAAAATGGGTTCCCGTATAGAATGGGTTAAAGTTCTGTAAGCCTCAGACGAAGCCAACCCATATCATGACAACAAACACTATATTTTGGGCCAAACAACTAATTAGACAGAAGGTGAAAAAAAAGGGGCAGGTTACAACACTTTTTTTGTTGTCATGATTCATCCGCATGCATGGGGTATTACTTCCTGGGCCTGTCGTCGTCATGAAAGGGTGCGGGACTGCGACGCGCTATATCCTATAGTACTACAGTAGGTAAACAGCAACCTAACACCCTGGCAAAAAGCTAACAGTACACTTTGATAATGTGGCTCTTCTATGATAAAGGGAGAGGGGTTAGGGGAGGGGCTGATAGTGTGATGTCACTATATTACTGTTTATTTCATTGGCCCGTTTGACTGTCAAGGCCAGGGTTCAGCCTCCAGGAAGAAACCCTAAATACAAAGTTAATACACCATTGCAGCATAAAAACGACTCCAGGGTGTCTAAAGAAGTACTGTCACATCATAGACACATGAAAAACTGGATAAATACAAAAAATGTGCATCACTGCAGCATGGGTTAGTTGTAACCGGCAGCGCATGTTGTCGAACGAATGACTGTCAGACTGTTAGAATGTCTAACAAACCCCAGGTTTACAGCAGCGATGTAGACTCGAACCGTTTTCAGAAACTGTCACTGAGGCATTCATTGTTGCTTTACCTGAAACTTTGTAAACTGTCTCCTAGTGGTACTTTGGGAAACCCCAGCCACAACCAGGGGACCTTGGACCTATCACCAACTGACCATTGTTTAGACTAGATATATGCGAAATGTCTGAAGTAAACTGAGAAAACCTGGGGGAAAAATCTTTCAAGGTCTGAGAGCGCCAAGACTCAAAGCAAAGCAAAGTCCTGCAGCACAGAGGTATCCATACATACATACATACTGTACAGTGTGTGCTGTAGCGCCACACACACACACACACACATACAGTCATACACACACACACACACACACACACACACACAGTCCCGGGCCTCTCGTAGGTAGGCTATACCTTGGAAAACATGTGGACGTGCAGCCGTGCACACAGATGTCAAGTTTCCATTTCACACAAAAAATGAGTGAACGAGTTGGTCCGGGATTTACTCCAATTTGGAAGTAATTACAACAATTCATGTTACTTCTATTTCACGCTGTGTTAGTCGTAAAAAATGTAAGCCTCGGTAGAATCACTTGAAACGGTCGCGCTCTCTCTCTCTCTCACTCTCCTGAACTTTACTGTGTGATTCCATCTTCTTGACGCCTGCATGGGCAGGCGAGCGCGGGGGGATTGTGCAAGTTCATTTGGCAAGCAGTCCCTAGCAGGCCAAACATCTGGAGAGCATTAGGGCCGGCTGAGGAGGGAGACGTTATGAAGGCACTAGGCTCGCTCGCTCGGTGCACGGCTTGCCCCCTGTCGCCCCTGGAGATCAAACTACGTGTCATTAACGATGTGTGCTTTTTTGTTTTTGTTTTGATTTTCATTTCCAAACAGGTCAGAGCAGACAGGTTAGTGGAGGCCTATTCATAGTCCAGATGAGGTGACCAACGAAAAGGTGGTCACCTCATCACCTAAAACTAGGCCTTCACTATCGTCACCTAAAGCCCTGACCACACCAAAGGGTCCAGACGGTTGTAGCGTTGTCCCAGCGGTGTGATATGTCCATGGCTGAGGGAAGTTGTGGGTGCTGGGGGGGCTGGAGCACCCCCTCGGACAGGAGGGGGGAAAAAATAATTTTAATCAAAACAGATTTCTGTTACTAGGCCTAATAAATATCACAGTATCGGCACCTTATCTTCTTTAATTGCCTGTGTCAGTTTGCTCATGCTTGTTGTGGAGAGGTAAAGTAAAGGCCACTTTTCCGCGCGAAAGCTCACGCGTGCACACCCCCTACTGAACGCTCAGCACCTCCTACTGTAAACATCTTCCCACGGCCATGGATATGTCCTGTTGCACGTTGTACCAAGTTGCCCCATGCATGCAGTGATTCAGCACAAGGAATTCAATGGCCCAAACTACACCAAAGGGTCACCTATATGCAACATTGCAATACCTTGCAACCGTTTGGACCCAAGGAGTTGCATGGTGACCCTTTGGTGTGTGACCAGAGCTTAAAACTGGACTGAATGGGCCTTCACTATGAGGTGATCCACCATTTAGGTGGTCACCTCCTCACCTCATCATATAACACTGGACTATGAATAGGCCTTTAGTTAGTTGGTGGCGTTGACGTGCTATAATAACAACTGTGATGTCTCATCAGAATCGTGGAGGGAAATGAAATCCATGATTCGTGGAGAAATTCTGCCTGTGCAGCAAGCAGCGTTCTTCTCTCTGCAAACTGAACAACTACAGGAGCTACACTACAGTCTACAGTAGGCCTACGGTAGACATCTATATGGTAAATCAAATGAGAGAAGACGAACCAAGCAGGCCTGTAAAAACCAGCAGACAGATTTTACAGACAGGTGAGGGTCTGCCCTTTCATTTTAGGCTAATCATATGCAGCTGCAGGCAAAAAGGCTGAAAAAAGGTACAGTACAAGCTCTACAGGGGCATTCATTCAGTGCCTCAGTGGCGTGGTGGAGGATAAATAATAATACACTGATGATTCTGACATTTTCTACATTGAAAATGTCAGAATCGATCCCAAAAAAAACGAGAGTCTACACTGATTATATGTCATATCAGCCAGGCAGGCTTGCGTAACGCCTGTAAAGCGTGTTAAAACCGTTAACATTCAGCCCAGTAATGTGGGCTTCCATAGGCAACACGGTTCAATGCAAAGCACAGTCAATTCATAAACATGTCAAAAGGATTAAGCTCAAATTGCGCAATGCATTGCTTTGTTGATCTGCAGGGGGGAAAATGACAATATCCTCCTATACGACCTGGCTATACTGCTACGACCACCACCACCACGCCATGGTAGGAGGAGGTTCCAACGGCTGAAAACCTAGCGTTGAATTCACTGCTGCTTTATTGGGAAGAAAGAAAGCTTTGGAAGAATTTAAGGAACTCAAATAATCGCAACGGGGCCTTACCTGCAATCGCTCTGACGCGGGCTGCCACATAATTAGAATAATCAATGTTTTCTTTTTCTTCCGTCTTCGACTATACAGCGTGTTCTCTTTCTCTTCTTTCTTTGTAGTCCAGTCCGTTCACATCTGCTCGTATTCACACACCGCTCGGCTCTCGTCTCTCTCTCTCTCTCTCTCTCTCTGAACAGCCAACAGCGAGCTGAAAGCCTGGTGGAGCGAGGTTAACAGCGAGTGGACAGACATACAGAGAGAGAGAATTCCAGTGGTTCCTATTCTAAAGCTGTTGCTCCGCCTGCCTGCAGTTGCTAAACTGGCCTGTGGGGGGCGGGGGAGTCAATAATGCCTTGGGGGGGGGGGGGGTGTATGGATTATATAATGGTACCAAGGTATAGCTATCAGTGGAGGGTAAGTGATGTTGTTGATGGGACTAGCCCTATGTCCAGCTTTGAGGGTTTGTGTAAACACAAACATTGAAGACGAAGGTGCACGCAAATTCTTATTGGTCCGGAAGGAGATGATGTGCGACGATGTATTGCACGATGATGATGAGAGTGCCCCTCAGCCCTCACTTCACACAGGTGTGATTTTTTTTTGGTAAGGGTTAAAGGGAAACTTCACAGTTTTTCCAAAAATATATATGTTAATGGCATTGAGAAGATTTAGAACACTTTCCTGGGGGGTTTTATGTGTGTAATATGTGGTTTTAGATATTCTAGATTTTAGCAGTGAGCAGTGCACCAAAGCGTTATGGGAATTGTAGTCCAGGAAGGAAGTGAGCCCAGTGTCCATGACAGAGACACTGGGCTCACTGCTAAAAGGGTGAAGTGTCCCTTTAAAACAAAAAGTTTTTTAAATCACTATATTATTGTGATAGTAACAGTGTTGTTTTCGTCGACTAAAACTAAGGCGAAAAATGTTCGTCGACCTTCCAGTTGACCTGAGATCAGATTCTAAAAATGTCTTCTACAGTTTTCTGAAAAAGCTTCTGTCAGTCGTTCTTCGATTTTTCAACAATAGCAGACCTACAAGCTCGTAGCATGCCACTCGGTGGCGCGCTATGAGCTTGTAGATCTGCTATTTTTCAATAGCTAATTAAGGTATAACATAATGCTAACACCAAAAGGGGTTCCCGCCTCCAAAAGGGGTTAAATTCCCATTGACTGCAATTAATTGACAATTTTTTTTCAAACGGGGGTGATGTTTTCTTAATTTAAAAGACCCATCTGTACTTCTTTTGCAGTTATTGGATAAGATGCCATGAAGATTTGTCTTGAAATCCACGAGAAACGCAGAAAACCTGCGAAATCTTGTGCAAGTCGGGCCCCAGTTATGCGATATGCCCTCTGCTCTGCGCCCCTGGTGTCCAGGGACCCGTGAATGTAAAAGACAAACCAGTGAAACCACAGCAGCCTGACCCTCATGGAGGTCAAACACTTGGCCTTCACTCCTCAATTTTGCCAATGTGTGTGCGTGCGTGCGTGCGTGGCAGCATGTGTGTGTGTGTGTGTGTGTGTGTGTGTGTGCTCCTGCACATGCGTGTGTGAGCCAGAGAGAGAGAGAGAACATAACATTTACCTCTCTCTCTCTGTGCATGTTTGCGTGTGTAGGTGTGTGTGTGTGTGTGTGTGTGTGTGTGTGTGTGTGTGTGTGTGTGTGTGTGTGTGTGTGTGTGTGTGTGTGTGTGTGTGTGTGTGTGCGCGTGCGGTGAGTGACGTGACTGCACGGCTCCGCTCTGTATTTAGACGTGTTTACTTCGGGGAACATCTGGATTATTATGCCTGAGGTCAAAGAGGCCATTCACAGGACTAACACTCCATATATGGATTTTTCCCACGAGCGACTGACAGTTCCGTCTGTCTGGTTGGTGGACATGACATGTCAACAGGCCGCAGTGGAAGGAAACAGATGTTGTTGAACACCATAACCTCGTCCTCGCGTCGCCAATCTTTCCACCTCGGAGGAATTATAAAGTCTGGTCTGTGTTACTGAATCGCCCGTAATGTGACCGGATGATAAAAACTATCAAATAAATAAAAACCTCAGTGTCGCTTTATATAAGTAATTTTACATTTTACGCTGCGACGCGTTGTGAGCTTGTAGATCGGCTAATTTCAAGGTTTTTTTTATTTTATTTAAAATCAGCCATTACGACGGCATCAAAGGCCCGCCAAAATAAATTTTAGTCGACTAAATCAACTGTCAACCCTAAAACATTCCATTTGACTGAAATGTGAAAACTAGACTATGACTAAAACTAGTCGGTTGTTAGTAAAAACAGAGAGATGTGTTTGGGTGAGCGGTGACAAACCGCGGCTCGGGCTCAGTGACGTCATGTTGTAGTTTTAGTAAAAACAGAGAGATGTGTTTGGGTGAGCGGTGACCGCTGTGGCTCAGTGATGTCATGTTGTAGTTTTAGTAAAAACAGGGAGATGTGTTTGGGTGAGCGGTGACCACTGTGGCTCAGTGACGTCATGTTGTAGTTTTAGTAAAAACAGAGAGATGTGTTTGGGTGAGCGGTGACCACTGTGGCTCAGTGACGTCATGTTGTAGTTTTCGGTGGTCACCTCTTCACCGAAAAACAAACAAACACATCTTGTTTTTAGTCTCACCAGTCGCTATGAGTTGGAATTAAATAGGATTCATACACCACATCAAGGCTTTAATTGGGTAGGCCCTAAAATTATGATGTAGGGAATTATTTTGGTTAATTCTGATTCCTGCAGGGGTTCCGGCCTGATGACTACAAAGTACAAACTATACTAGACTACAACTCCCAGGCTAGTTGAACATTAGTAAGCATGCAAACTTTTACATGGAGACACGTACTACAAAACAGCAAATTTCCATTTTAGTTTTAGCCATAGTCTCTTTTAGTCACCTGGAATGTTTTAGTGTTAGTCTAGTTGTTTTAGTCGACTAAATATCATACGATTTTAGTCGACTAAATCTACAGTTAATTTAGTCGACTAAAATGTATTTTGGCGGGCGTCGTAATGAGTGCTACACTTGCTGAAAATAGCCGATCTACAAGCTTGTAGATCGGCTATATTCAGCATGCAACCTAGTCTATCTCTTGTCCACTAGTCCCTTCCTATAGTCTAGTTTTTATTTGTTGACGAAATTGTCAGTATATTTACTCTTAGTTTTAGTTATTGTAGCTTAGTTTTAATTTAGTTTCTATTTAGTTTTTGTCAGTGAAAAAAGGTAGTCGACCAAGATTTTGGCCATTCAATAATAAGGCACATCTCTTGTAACAATATTTAAGCCTTTGGAATTTTTCTTTTTCTCTGAATTCTATCTTTGGAGTACCAGTTATTATTCGACGGCTCGGTTGAATGCTCAATGCTGAGTCGGTCAATCCTGGCCGGCAACCAGATGTTCTGTCTGGTATTTCTCAACGGCAGAGCGCTGTGACATTCTAAACAGGAGTCGGACATTACCATTAATTTGCAAGTATGATTTAGAAAGGAAAGTTTTAACTGGTTCAGTCACTGTGTCATCTATAGAAGGAAGAGGTTTGTCACATTATTATTATCAACAGTAACTAACACACTGTAGATAGATCTATACGTTATTTATTGATCTCCAATCAAGTGCTTTACGCTTTGATTCATAATCATTTCCATTAATTGCCGATCACAATTTTGAATGCATGTGTCTCTTGACTGAATATTATTGATGAGTGATAGCCTACAAATATATTTGTAGTTATATCGGGCCTGATTCATTAAGCTTTAGTAGTCTGATTCAGTAATCCTTTTTTGTGGGTGAATTTTGCGGAGGGCCGCTCTTTCTCAAGTCTGCTCGGATGCAGATCCTTACATGGGACAAAAACTTTCTGTATGTCAAAAATGCCTTATTCTAGACGACTAACTAACGCGGGAAGTTTGGAAATGGGTGCAAACAGCTTAGTGAATCGGGCCCATGCATTACGTGAAAATAACGGGACAGCAGGAGGGTATACGCTGTTGTGTTCGCTAGTCTTTATTATTACATCATTCAACATAGATAATATATAATTGTGTCGTTGATTTCTATTACAAAAAAGAAAGTAAGAACAGAAGAAAAGCTGACCCTACTGGCAGAATATCACTCTATGGGTCGCAGAATGTTTTGACCCCAGAGGAACAACACAGCTACACACAGACAGAGAGGTCCGTTGGCTCCTATAGACACACAAGATAATATAGAAGATATACTGGAGTGAACTGGGCTATAGCTGTCATTGTCATCATCACCACCACCATCATCATTCATCACCATCGTGCACCTCATCTTCTTCCTCCTCCTCCTCCTTGTTCCTCCATCCTCACATTGGTATTTTCACGATCACACCGCTGAGTCCCAGCACACCCCTTCTTTAAGCCTTACTTAGTTGTGCACCGCTGTGTCGCTCGCAGAAAAATCTACAAGCTCAGAGTCAGGGACGTGCAGAGAGTGTTAGAGGGGCAGGGGCTGAGATCCCGCTAAGAGGGCACTTTTGGACAAAAATAGCAGATCTACAATACTGAGAGCTTGAGACTGAGAGCATGTAGATCAGCTATCTTCGGGGCGCAACCCAGCACTCTTTAGCTAGTGGAGATGCGGTGTACGACATGGATTTCTACGCAAAATACTGACCTCGGGGGGAAAAAAGCAATTCTCCTGAATACTGCCTTCCGGCATGGCATGGAAAAAGAGTGTGGCATTTGCATTTCTTTCACCATTAGTGAATGCTGCATTCGTGGTCTGGAGAGGGCAGTTGTTTTACAGACGGGTAAAAGGGCAGGGGCTGAAGCCCCCTTTGATGTCTACGCGTGCACGTCCCTGCTCAGAGTCACAACAACGCGTCGCTGTATGAGCTTATAGATTGCCTATTTCCACATGCAACACTGCCTGGTGCGCAAGCAAAGTATAATAATAATTAGACAATACAGTGAGCGGGGCTGTCACTCCTGTAAAGAAACATGTACTCACAGAGAAACTATTGAACACTGTCAATCAATGCTAGTTATTTATTAGAGACGTCAGGAGTGTAGTTGAAGATATTAGTGCAGGTATAATACAGATTTGCCATTCCAAAACTTCAGGCTTTCCTGTACCTTCCCTGCATTTTTTTTCTGGAAATACTTCTCTTTTCAGAATTTAGCCTTGATACCTAATACTTCTTCTCTTTTGTTTTACTGAAAACCAGTGTCCATTTTTTGACACTTCGTTTCATTGTAAAAAATTATCTGAATAGCATTTACATAAGAACACCTTTGCAAATGCCCTGCTTCTCTCACTGACAATGTTCTGACAATCCACCGTCTTGCCAATAAGGCATGCCGTGTGAAGTTCTCAAATGGCACATCTGCACATTTGAGTCTAGTTTCAGTCGACTAAATATAAGATTTTAGTCGACTAAATATCATAGGATTTTAGTCGACTATACAGTTGATTTTGTCGACAAAGAAAATAATTTTGCCACCGTAATGGCAGATTTTACACTTGGTATTATTATATGTTCAGAGCACAACCAAACATAAAATGAATTGACTTTTAGTTCTACTGGATCTCTTCTCTAGTCCCTCCCTAACACTTTAGTCTAGCTTTTATTTGTTGCTGAAATTGTCAAAGCATATAGTCTTAGTTTTAGTCATCATCATAGCTTTTTTATTTTTTATTTTTCGTCAGTGAAAAAAGGTAGTCGACGATTTTTATAGTCATAGTTTTAGTCGACAAAATGAACACCCACTGCCTCTACTACCAATACACCACTGAGAAACTTGCTTATAAAGATAAGGAGAAAAAGAAAAAGAAAAACATATGTTATTATTCAAAAAACAGCATTGTTCCATCAGATCCCACTGGACAACAGTGGCTTTATTATTATATTATATTTGATCTACCAACCACAAAATTAACAAAAGTCTAATTTTGGCACCGATGTAGAGATATACAAGTAATACAACAACAACAATAACAACAGCAACAACAGAAAACAAAACAAAATAAATATATCAACAACCAAAGTACGAGGGATGTCAAAGTAATGCAGATAAAACATCAAATCTATACCCATACATGCACCAAATAAGGCAACCTACTGCAGATCTGTTTGAATACAGAAAGAGATACTGTTGTAAGCACTTTAAGGAGTGCATCTATTTCTACCACACCTGCAATAAGGACTGCTATCAGCACCGTCTGTCTGCTGTGCTGGGGTCTGTTGCTGGGCTCAGTAGGCTGGTGGGCCCACCAACGTACCCGTGTATGCAACAGACCCCAAGTCTGTTGCATACACAGCAACAGACTTCTGCCAAGCTGCCGCTGATTGGCCTGATTACAGAACGTCCCCTTCTGTGACGCGCGCGGAACTGCTTTCGCCTCTAGCCACGTGTCACACCCGCGAGTATGGAAATTGTGCCGGTGTTACAGTAACAGTAGATGGTGTTGATATGCATCAGGCTACGGCGGTCGGCGGACGCTCGTTTAATGGAATTTCTATCTATGGGACCCCAATTTATATTGTAAAAAACCACTGTTAATTTCACTCTGAGAATGGAACCAAATGGTTCCCGTTAGGGTCCATTTGATTCCATTTGTAGAGTTACAGACCCATAAGGGTCCATTTGGTGCCTAACTATCGTTTCGCTGGGGACCCCCTGGAACCCCCTCAAGGACCCCCCCCCCTCTAGCGAACTTCGCATTGTTCGACACGGCAACTTGCGTGCGCCGCTTCAGCGCGCTCGGTGGCGTCTCTCGTGGCTCAAGTTCGCCTCCGGGCGGTTGTTGGAAAAACAGTGACGGCATCGGGATTCGAACCCATGGGGGAACGGATTGGAACGATTAGCAAGCCACGCTATACCGAGTTGACTGCCAGATTAAGGGGTTTCTAGCTGTATTAGAATGTGATAATGCTACGCCCTGCGGGCGCCCTAATACTTCTTACTAGTAGGAGGGGGGAGGCCAATCAGAGGCAGGCGGGGGCGGGTCTTGGCATTAAGTCTGTGACGTCACATTCCGTTTGAACAGCGGAGGCCAATAAGAAACCAGGTAGCTGATTACAATATAATGTCAACAATCTTCGACTAAATTAAAGCAAAAATATGTCTGTCTGTCTGTCTGTCTGTCTGTCTGTCTGTCTGTCTGTCTGTCTGTCTGTATGCTACAATATAGCCTTATATCGTGGACTTTGACAGGAAAATAAATGTGTGTATCAAAGTCCTGATTTGTTCTCTTTAAACTATATAGTGTATGGTTTTGGACCGTTTCGTCCCCTGCCACAGCATGATTCAATTGAGTTGTTTTGTTTGTTTTTCTAAAGAAAATGATGTATATATGTACGTTCAGTTTGGATTACACTATGTGTTTGTTCATGCACATCATTGTGCACATGTGCTGTTGTTTTGTATTCGTGTAAATAAATAAGGGTTGTGTGGTGGGGTTTTGTTTTGTTCTGTTCTGTTATTTTTTTTTTTTACAAATCTTTAGTTTTGATGAGCGTGACGAGGGGCTTGTCATCAGGACTGTAGTCTTCGTAGTTGATGGGAGTGGCATCGTACATAGCAGGTCTGGACTTCTTCCCAAACCTAACAAGGCAGCACACAGCAACAAAATGGTGCATTTGTATATAGCGCTTTTATCCAAAGCACTTTACGTAGATTGTGCATTACATTCACACATTCACAGTATACACTGTGGAGGAAACCATGCGAGGCACCAACATGCTCATGAGGAGCAGATTAGGGGTTCAGAGTCTTTTAAGGACACCCTATGGGCTCCCACACGAACTGGGAACCTCACGGTTTTCTCATCAGGCCGTTCTACCGGTCATTTAATTCACCCAAAACATACATTTTGTACCCGAGGATCATATCGTTTATAGAGAAATGAGCCGCAAATCAAGCTTGCTTTGAGCCAAAAAGAAGAATCCGAGATACTGTATTACGATTCCAAAAACTGCGTCCTCATAGAGCTCACGAGCTTGTAGATCTGCTAAAAAAAGATTAATCGTGAAAATGTGGCGCAAATCTTTCTATTCTTTCACAGCCAAAGTCGGCATATGGATCATTCCACCCAGACTACGTAGTAGTATACTGACCTGGCGTGGCGTATGGACGCGATGGCGTTGCTGAACTCGCTGTCGATGCTCCTGCAGTTGTAGAACTCCTGGTAGGCGTGGCGCGACGAGCCCTGGTACTCGATGCGCGAGATGCGGCAGATGCCCACGATGAGGATGATGAGCATGAGGACGAAGGCCACGCACAGAGCGCCGATGATGATGTACAGGGAGTGGCGAGGCATGTTGGTCAGCGTGTCGCCAGACGGGTGGGCCAGCTTCCACTGCAGGTCTGAGAGGGTACGCACACGCACACAATCATGCACACACACACACACACATGAGCGCGCACACACACACGCCAAGGTTATTATAGCTTATTACATTTTTGTCGATAATAAAACAAATTATTTAAAAAAAAAACACACTTGTCATCTATTTTATCAAAAAGCGTAATGGATAGAATGATCGCTAGGATAATAGCAGATAGTTGCATGGGCCCTAAGTTGAGTTGACTTATGGTTGCATGGGCCCTAAGTTGAGTTGACTTATGGTTGCATGAGCCCTAAGTTGAGTTGACTTATGGTTGCATGAGCCCTAAGTTGAGTTGACTTATGGTTGCATGAGCCCTAAGTTGAGTTGACTTATGGTTGCATGAGCCCTAAGTTGAGTTGACTTATGGTTGTATGAGCCCTAAGTTGAGTTGACTTATGGTTGCATGAGCCCTAAGTTGACTTGACTTATGGTTGCATGAGCCCTAAGTTGAGTTGACTTATGGTTGCATGAGCCCTAAGTTGAGTTGACTTATGGTTGCATGAGCCCTAAGTTGAGTTGACTTATGGTTGCATGAGCCCTAAGTTGACTTGACTTATGGTTGCATGAGCCCTAAGTTGACTTGACTTATGGTTGCATGAGCCCTGGATAGAATGATCGCTAGGATAAAAGCAGATGGTTGCATAAAGCCCTATAACTTACGGATCTCACAGCTTGGCCCCACCCACCCTGGTGGGCAGTGACAAGCGAAGCCGTTTGATTGGTCGACGCAGGTGCCTCCGTGGTGACAGGGGTTGCTCTCGCACTCGTTGACGTCGGCCTCACACCTGTTCCCTGATTTGACAAATAGTATTTCATTAGTAGTCTCGCGTATAGGGTATAACCCTTAGAGTATATACTCTATGGTACTTTAGCTGTTGAAAAATAGCAGATCTACAAGCTCATAGCGTGGCACCGAGTGCCGCACTACGAGCTTGCAGGTCTGCTATTCGTGAAATTGTGGCCCACATATTTGAATATATTCTTTCAGAGCGAGCGTTTTTAACTCAAATCTTTGCTTCTGAAGGGGTCCCTGGAACAACATATTCGGCGGGCAATTACATATAATTTTGGGGGTCCTTGACATAAAAATGTCAGAACGACTGACATAGAAACATGGGTTTTTCAGATTTAGAAGACATTTGTAGAATCGTCGTCAGGTTTAAATGGGTTAAACAGCTGGTGGATGTAAATGACGCTAGACTAGTGCATGGAGAATAAAACAGAAAGGCTTTGCTCACGCTACAAGTTGAAGCCTATAGCGCACTAGTCTAGCGACATTTCAAGTTATAAACGTTCGCTGTGAAAGAATATATATTCAAAGATGTGCGCCACATTTTCACGAAAAGTACTCTGTGCCGCGTTATATGAGCTTAGATCTGCTATTTTTCAACAGTTAAAGTTTAACATAATGGTTCTCATTTAGACCTGAGGCCGATTCTAAAAAAAAAATCTTCTAAATCCTAAAGGTTTTCTGAAAATCCTATGTTTCTATGTCAGTGGTGCTGATGCTCAACCATTTTCATGTCAAGGACTCCCAGAATTATCTGTATTTGGCCACGGACCCCCATCTGAAAATATGTAGTTCCAGGGACCTCCCAGAAGCAAGGATTTGAGTTAAAGATGTTCGCTCTGAAAGAATATATATTCAAAGATTTGCGCCACATTTTCGTGGACCGCATGTACAGACAGGGCATTAGTCCGACATGCTCCCGTGCTAGCGTCTGCTCCCATGCTTGCTTAGGAGATGAGGTGGGTTGTCATTTGTCGGAACAATAGATCTGCTATTTTTCAATAGCTAAAGTATAACATGATGCTTGAAACACCAAAAGGGGTTCCCTTTTGCCCTGAATGTGTTTTTAAAGGGATTAAAAGCTATGGTGATGTTCAGATATACCGTGCTCTGAGGCTCACCCAGATATCCAGGCGTGCAGACGCAGGAGGCGTTGAGCCCCGCGCTCTCACACCGGCCTCCGTTCTGGCAGGTCACCTTCAGGCACGGGTCCTTGGAGATCTCGCAATGTCTGCCTACATGAGGCGCACGTACGCACACACACGCAGACACACAGGCGCACACACGCACGCACAGTGTACAAACACGTCATCAGCCCTATGTTCCCCATGGGTTTTATATTTATTCTATACATACGGTAAATGTAGTAGCCTACTGTACTGTATTATTTTCTTTCTTTTAGGCGTTTATTCATGATTTGTCAAGAACCCAGTTGGCTTTGTCTGAAAGGCTGAAAGGTCTTTAAATAAATACTTTCTGAAACATCTATGGGAAAAATGAATGGGAAATTATCTTTCGTTCTAAAAGGGGGCGGGACTGAGACGCTCTGAGACTTTCATAATATAAATTCATATAAAAAGTAAAAAAATAGAAAAAATTGTGGGGCTCTTTTTAAATGTTTGTTTATGTTGTCTGTGTCTTAGTGTTGGTCTTTTTATGCTTATTAAATAGGCTTGATGTTTTTATGTTGCACCGCCAGAAAGTGACTGAGGGGAAACGGTACTCCATATTCTGTATGTATGTAAATGTTTTATGTCTGTAAATACATGTTATATGTCTGTAAATACATGTTATATGTCTGTAAATACATGTTATATGTCTGTAAATACATGGGGAAAGTGACAAATAAAATGATTCTGATTCTTCTTCATATGTGTGTGCGCATACAGTACATAGTAATTTAGCAGACGCTCTTATGAGCGACTTAGAGTAAACAAGAACAAAAACATGGTAACACATCATAAAAATAGTCATCATGAATCATACGTAAGTTAAGAACCTAACAGTGGAATATCTATTTAATGAAACGAATGAAATGGGTGCTACGTATGTGTGTCCTACATAAAATCCTATCTTAATTACATAAGTTGAGCCTTTGCATACGCCTGTAAGGTCGTCAAGGCTAGGGCCAGTGCTACGGCCTACGATGGAGTCTGAAGAGGTGGGTTTTCAGACTATACGGCAGAACTTGCAGAAGATTGGGATTGAGTCTGCAATTTCTGAATGCAATGGGAAGTGCATTCCATAGTTTTGGAGGCAGAAGGGAGAAGAGTTTGGGGGACGGTATAAATACCTTGGTACTGTGGAGTGCAGACACACTCGTAGATATTAGACACACACATAGTAATACCTTGGTACTGTGGAGTGCAGACACACTCGTAGATAAACACACACATAGTAATACCTTGGTACTGTGGAGTGCAGACACACTCGTAGATAAACACACACATAGTAATACCTTGGTACTGTGGAGTGCAGACACACTCGTAGATAAACACACACATAGTAATACCTTGGTACTGTGGAGTGCAGACACACTCGTAGATAAACACACATAGTAATACCTTGGTACTGTGGAGTGCAGACACACTCGTAGATAAACACACACATAGTAATACCTTGGTACTGTGGAGTGCAGACACACTCGTAGATAAACACACATAGTAATACCTTGGTACTGTGGAGTGCAGACACACTCGTAGATAAACACACACATAGTAATACCTTGGTACTGTGGAGTGCAGACACACTCGTAGATAAACACACATAGTAATACCTTGGTACTGTGGAGTGCAGACACACTCGTAGATATACACACATAGTAATACCTTGGTACTGTGGAGTGCAGACACACTCGTAGATAAACACACATAGTAATACCTTGGTACTGTGGAGTGCAGACACACTGGTAGATAGACACACACATAGTAATACCTTGGTACTGTGGAGTGCAGACACACTAGTAGATAGACACACACATAGTAATACCTTGGTACTGTGGAGTGCAGACACACACGTAGATAAACATACTGTACACATAGTAATACCTTGGTACTGTGGAGTGCAGACACACTCGTAGATAAACATACACATAGTAATACCTTGGTACTGTGGAGTGCAGACACACTCGTAGATAAACACACACATAGTAATACCTTGGTACTGTGGAGTGCAGACACACTCGTAGATAAACATACACATAGTAATACCTTGGTACTGTGGAGTGCAGACACACTCGTATACAGACACACACATAGTAATACCTTGGTACTGTGGAGTGCAGACACACTCGTAGGCGTTGATGAGATCCCTGCAGGTGGCGTAATTCTGGCACGGAGCGGACAGACATTCATTGTACTCTTCCTCGCAGTACAGGCCATGGTATCCTGGATGGGACACACAGTCACAGATACACACATGCTGTTGAACAGTGGTTTCCATCAAGCCTTTTCATATCGAGGCCCATAATATTTATTTGGAATTTGAGCTACAGACCATCATTTGATGAGTTCTTTTTTTGTATGTTTTTTTTGTTGTGGCTTTTGCCTTTATTTTATATTTTATATGGAGGGATAGACAGTAGGCTGACAGGAAATGGGGGGAGAGATGGGGGGGATGACATGCAGTAAAGGCCATCGGGATCGGGAGTCGAACCCGCGGCACACTGCCAGACTGGATTACCAGCCAAGGCATATAGGTGTCTGATTCTACGTAGATCACCATCTTTTTTCAAATTAATTGTGCAGTACTAGTTGTCTGAACCACAGCCTACATAAAGGAACAGAAACTCTACTCCGAGTCTCTCCCGGATGACTGAGCTGTTTACCCTAAGCCCACTAGGGGAGATGCCAGTATAGCTGTAACTGTGATAGATTGAACTTGAATCGACCACGGTCCTTAACCAGCATGCAGTGCACGGTGGCAGCCACAGGAGGGCAGCATTGCACTGAATCAGAGAAAGCCTCTGATGTTGAGGATACAGTGGGAGTCCAAGGTCAGCAGCGTGCACGCATGCGCGCGCACGCGCGCGCACGCGCACACACACACACACACACACACACACACACACACACACACACACACACACACACACACACTATTGTTTAGTTGTTTTTTTCCCCTTCAGTTGAAACAGGCTGCAGGGTCTTATGCATGACTAGGGTATGGTCACAATAAATAAGGCAAGGCACTTTGAAACTAAATGACTTCACATGAGCCACCAAACGCTCCACCCTTTACTCCCATAGGATGGAGGTGAATGGAATGCAATAGTGTTTACATTCAAGGACCTTCATTTACAGTAACTACAGCGGTACCCATTGGGCACGGGCCTACTTGGAACGATGCAAGTTGGAAATGCTTGTCCCACCCAGTGTCCCTTTTGTGCCCATATATGGAGTTCTTTGTCAAGCAATACAAGAGATACATGTTCAGAATCTACAATCTGCAAACCAATTTCAATAAAGCTAACCTTGAACCTTGAACAGCCTGGTATACTGTAGGCTGCAGATAACCAACAAACCAACACAGCCAACGCAAAATGTATATATTTTTTATAAACAGATAAATATCGACTACTGCCATCGGTCACCTTTATTTGCCGATACCGGTTCCCACCCAGTGTCCCTTTTGTGCCCATATATGGAGTTCTTTGTCAAGCAATACAAGAGATACATGTTCAGAATCTACAATCTGCAAACCAATTTCAATAAAGCTAACCTTGAACCTTGAACAGCCTGGTATACTGTAGGCTGCAGATAACCAACAAACCAACACAGCCAACGCAAAATGTATATATTTTTTATAAACAGATAAATATCGACTACTGCCATCGGTCACCTTTATTTGCCGATACCGGTATTGACCGGCAAATATCGTCCGTAGTATACCGATATGTGGCCGATATATTACCGATATGTGGCCGATGCATCGATGATGCATCTCCAATCAAGGGTGACGATACATGAAACCATGGATTGAGACACGAATCGTGAAATTCGGGAATTTGATTAATTATCCCAAAATTGGCTGCCTCTGAATCCCTCATTTGGGAGCCACTTTGGAGCGGTGTCGTCATCAGCCTCCCGGATCAGCAGCTAATGTGCGTTTGGTTGAAGGATAAAGCATGTGGAAATTAACCAGGAGTCTGCAGTTTAAATCCTCCAAGGTGTTGGCAGTGAAATTCCATTGAAAGCCTGCCTGGGTACCGAGGCTAATGCCAGTGAAATGTCAAGTGTCTTGTTTTTTCCCAGCCTCCCTGTCTGCCATGTCTCTGCAGGAGGATGGATGGTCTGCTTGCACCCCTGACTCCTCTCAGAGCGTAGAGATGAAATCCTTAAAGCACATAATCAGCTCTCTGGCCCTCACACAGTATAACACACACACACACACACACACACACACACACACACACACACACACACACACACACACACACACACACACACACACACACACACACACACACACACACACACACACACACACACACACACACACACACACACACACACACACACACACACACACACACACACACACACACACACACACACACACACACACACACACACGTGCTCACACGTTTTGTTTTGCACCATGATTGACCTTTTATCCACCACATTAGTATGCCAGTGTCTGAAGTGTGTGTGTGTGTGTGTGTGTGTGTGTGTGTGTGTGTGTGTGTGTGTGTGTGTGTGTGTGTGTGAGTGTGCGTGCATGCGTTCAGTGTAGCATCTGGGACACTAATTGCTAATCACAGATCCCACCAATCGCGTCAGACGGGACTGCGTGAGCTGAGGCTTCCGATAGGACGACGGCACCTGCCAGTTTAGCCATGGCTGCAGACAGACAGTGCCTTAGAGCCAGACACACACACACGCACGCACACACACACGCGAAGAGACTGTATCACCATGACAACCATGCAGACAACAGAGGCTGAACGGAAGGCGAGTGTGTGTGTGTGTGTGTGTGTCAGGGCCGGCCCTCCCATCAGGCAAGTCAGGCAATAGCCTGGGGCATCAGGAGGGGACGGGGGCAGCAGAGCCCAGTCACAGATACTTTCGCTTTCAAGCGCTGCGCGCAGCAAAACAGCTGAGCTGACGCTGTTGCTGTGGCTGTTCTGCTCTGCTGCCTGCCCCCCCACCCCTGCTACTAAATCCAGCCAGCCAGGGGTGGGGGGTGTGGCCGGTGGAATGCCCCCTCCCCCGCCCCCAGCCTAACCTACAGGCAAACGCCAAACGGCATGGTGCACTGATGGGGAAAATAAACAAATAAAGTACTGTGTTGTCCACTCGTCGTGGTGTTTTTTTTGTTGGTGTTGTGATGTCCAAGAGGCCAAACCAACCCTCTGGTCATCAGGGAAGAAAGAAAAAAATGGTATGAATGTATGAATGAAGGTATGAATGTGATTACTAAACAGTGAATCATGAATAAACTGTCTAGTTATTTGAGCTAAACAAGTAGCAACAAGCTAGCTGCTACTGCATGTTGTGTTGTCATTGTCACTTCTCAGACTTGCAGCTATTAGCTAGCTTATTTAGTTGAGAATGAGTAAATATATGGGCATATAATGTCAAATAATTAAGTTAATTTGATAATTTCCCACGAGCCCAACTTTATTTGTCCCCCTGAGGGCAAATGGTTTTGTTTACTTTTAGCCAGTAAGCAAAGCCAGCCCATTGTTTCAATTTCAATCTCAACAAATTGTACACTCAAAGTTAGTAACTTTGAATTTAAATTAGTCCTGTAAGGGTTCATTTGGTGGTTGGTTTAATTATTATATATATATTTTTACAGTGATTAAAATTATATGCTATGATACTGATATTATTTTTTAGAATTGAGAGAGGATCACAATAGAGAACCATTTTGTGGAACACTCTCCTATTTAATACTACCACCAATTTATAATCTGTTCAGTACATATTACATTTGTATTATTTAAAAAAATACCTGTTTTTAATGGATAACAATATAGAAGCTTTAGTCTGTGTCTAATGTTGACTTGTCCATTGCATATGTCTGCTGTTACTATATAGAAGTGTATTTGTATGTCTCTAAATGTTTTGATGAATTGAACAAGGTGGACCCTGTTGTAAACAAGTGTAATGCTTATTTGGGTCGTCCACTCACAGTTAACAGTCTTTGTATTGAGTTTGTGCTTGAAATGTACTGTAATTCTGCAAACTGTTAATAAATATTTCAATCAATCAATCTGTCGGGAAGAGCCTAGTTGCCATCCCAACAGAAACAATATGTATTTTTAACATTACTCTACATGATCTTGCATTAAGGAGTCTCAGGTCAGGTCCACAAACTGGTATGAATTTGAAGCGTCAAAATTTGAAGAGTGCATCATGGCACCATGGCGGCGGCGGCGGGGGGGGGGGGCATCAGGAAATATCTAGCCTGGGGCAGTATTTTAGTCAGGGCCGGCCCTGGTGTGTGTGTGTGTGTGTGTGTGTGTGTGTGTGTGTGTGTGTGTGTGTGTGTGTGTGTGTGAGAGAGGACAAAGGGACAAGGACAGGAAGAAGGACGCACACGACGGGACACGACATCACAGAGCAGCGTCACCCTTAAAGAGGCAATGACTTCTGCATCTCAACAAGCACACACACACACACACACACACACACACACGGACCGCAATTCTCATGTTGTGATTGATTGATTGATTGATTGATTGGTTTATTAGACAGAAATGTAAAACCAGCAACAGAGTACAGTCAAAGGGCACCAAAGAAAAGTACATTTAGGCCCTATATGCAATGATCCCACTCTCATGTGATTCAATGAATAATAATAATAATAAAGATAAAGACAATAATTGATTAGCCATTTATATTCCACTCAATTGCTCTTAAGCTTGCTACCATTGGTGGATGAATGTGGGAAGTGAGACTGTTCGCCGCTTCACCTCCCAATGAATGAATGAACCATTGTAAAGCACTTTGAGCACTTGGAAAAGCGCTATAAAATTGCAATTCATTTAGTGGAGGGAGAGAGCCACAGTGCCTCGATCCCCCCCCCCCACAACCCCCCTCTTAAACATCCCCCATTGTTCATATTGACTGCCTTTGTACTTGAATCACATACGGGTATACTTGTTCTACACAAGCTGGCACTTAATATTGTTATATGACAGTTACTGTATATATATTTGACGGTAAATCAATATTTACTGTGAAGAAAACACTGTAAATAATACCGGGAGGGAAAGAGCGGGGGTGGGTGGGTGGGGGCAGGCGGTGGTGTTGAGGGACTAAAAATGTGGTGAGCGATGTTTGTGCATTTCTACCCCCACCTCATATAACCCCCTTCATTTCTACCCCCACCTCATATAACCCCCTTCATTTCCCCCCAACCTGTACATATCTCTCTTTTTCTTTTAAACTTTTTATGATTTTGTTGATTTGAATTTTGTTGTTATTTTTCATGTCAATATGAATTGAATACCCCAGGTCAGGACCTGAATGGAAACAAGACCGCAAGGACCTTTTTCGGTGATCCCTTTGGACGTGTGTTTGACCGTATACTCTGTACCGTTTACATTTCTGCCAATAAAGTATATGATCAATCAAGCTGCGGTGTGGTGGTTCTGTTCTGTGGACGAGACATTAGCTGTGATTGGTCTACTTTTGGAGGAGATAGGCCTCATACACACATGCAGAACGCATATTCTGTGTTCTGTCTGTGTTTGATGGCCGCCTCAATGCTTTTCCAATGGGAGTCACATGGCTTGACCAAACATTTTTAGATATAGCCTGCTGAATGCTTGGCTCATCTTTCAGCCCAGAACAGGGATTGAATACCTTTGAAACCTATAATGTTATCATGGCTCCGACATAGTCCCACTAGTTTAAAAAAATAAATCCACATGCAGCACATCCCTGCATATTACAGTACCTGGAACACAGAGACACCTGTAGCTGTTGCCCACGCTGCGGCAGATCCCGTGGGCACAGGGGTTGAGGGCACAGAAGTCCACCAGCTGAGCACAGGTGGGGCCGGTGAAGCCGGCTGCGCAGCTGCAGCCGAAGCCCAGAGGGCCGGCCAGGCCCTGGGCGTAGCACGAGCCGTTGTTGTGGCACGGGCCGGACGCACACGGGTCCACCTTCTGCTCGCACGTGGCGCCCTGGTAGCCTACGGGGGGGGGGGGGGAGAGATTAGCAGAACTGTTTTGACAGCAATTTTTTTGTTTAGTTTTAGTCATAGTCTCTTGAATAGTTTTCATTTATGATGAATGATATAGGGCCATGAGTGTCTATTTCAAACAAAGTGTTTTTTGACTGGGGGGTCATATTTTTACAGGAGGAATTGCCTGTCATAATTTGACCCGGTTGTATTAGGATGTATTAGTATGTTGATATTCATTCATCAGCCAACACTCCCCACTGACAGGTAAAACGGCATAAACAATATTAGTTTGCCTCTTCTACAAAAATAAAACGTACAAGTTAGCGTTCTCTTGTATCATACCATACTACTTGTTATTTCCTCGCATCAGACTATCCAGGATTCCAGGCATCCAGCATATCCACCTCGGACGGAGCTCGGAGGACAGTAGGCAAATCACAGGCAGGTGGGGCGTTACCATGCCTATGCTCGGACACAAACGGAATTCACGCGCTACCCGCCCCTCTAGACCAGAAAGCAGAGCTGGCTATAGGCCAGGCTACCCGCCCCTCTAGACCAGAAAGCAGAGCTGGCTATAGGCCAGGCTACCCGCCCCTCTAGACCAGAAAGCACGCTGGCTATAGGCCAGGCTACCCGCCCCTCTAGACCAGAAAGCAGAGCTGGCCATAGGCCAGGCTACCCGCCCCTCTAGACCAGAAATCAGAATGCCTGTTGCCTGTGATTGGTTAGCTGATTTGCTCGTTTACATAAGATTTAGCGGACATTTGACCTGAATTCCCCTTTCACTGTCAATCAATGGCAAATCTTGAGACGTGTGGGGTCAAAAGCTGTATTAAAAAAACTGTGCTTTTGTTCTCGCCGTCAATATCGTTTTCTTTTGTGATCAAAGCTCTGGGTCTCCTTTGATGACGTCTGCCAAAGTTATCCTTGAGCCCCATCACGCATCAGTTCATTTTAAGCATGTCTGTGTCAAGGTGACCGCTACCCAAGGGAGCTCTGATGGCTAAATTGGCTGTGATTTATGCAGCATGTTGTTACGGCTGACGATTTGATGTGTCTGTGCTGCAGTGTAGACTGTCGTAATCGCCAATCTGCAGCAGCAGGCCCTCGTTTATATGAACATCTAAAGCCCTAAGCACACCAAAGGGTCACCATGCAACTCCTTGGGTCCAAACGGTTGCAAGGAGTTAACGCTAAAACCGTCTCGGTCACAGTCCCAGGCAGGGCTGTGTTTTTCTTGTCTGTCTCTGTCTTGTCAGTGTCTGTGCGTAGGCTTGGCTCCGTTTACCACTTGGCTCACCTGTTTCCAGTCCCTTCATTCTCTCCAATCTACGCTCCTGCCTGCCATCAGCTCATCACCTCCAGCCTATAAAGCCCCGGCATTCCCACATCACCGATCGCCAGATTGTTGAACCAACAACAGTGACCACACCTGCCTGCCAGCCCATGCACTGACCTGCCTGTTTGCATCTTGCTCTGCTCTGCCTGCCTGCCAGTTTGTTTAAATAAACACCCTTGAACTTTCAAACTTTTGTCTGCGTCTGCATTTGGGTCCGCCAGTTCTTGGTACCGTGACAGTCTCGACCATTTAATTCCATGCGTTGAATCACAAGGGTCAACGTGGGTCAACGTGCAACAAGACATATCACACCGCAGGGACAACGCAAAAACCATCTTGACCCTTTGGTGTGGTTAAGGGCTTTAGATGGACACCACCTGGCAAAAGAAAACCTGGGAGGCCCAAAGAGCTGGAACAGACAAACCTGTCGTGGGGAGAGATCAAGCACAACGTTGCTGCCAGGGATGGAATACAGTGGAGAGCTCTCATTGAAGCCTTACGTCCCATAGGGGACGAAGAGGAGTATGTCTTGCACTGAGTTATTCATAACGCCTCGATTTGTGTGCACTGCACAAGAGGATGCTAAACACGTATTTGTGTTGTTATCAGCCTTCAAAGCATGATATTGGCCTGAGCCTGACAGGAGAATGAGTGCCAGAAGAAGAAAGCAGAGTAAAGTGATCCATCACTGCCCTGAGATAGGAACTAGAGTCCTGTGGGTAATGTTAAGCGGAAAATATCTGAACATCTAAGATAGAACTATTGCTTTCATATGTCATGCAGAACTATCCTCGTGATATACTTTCTCCCACCTCCTATTATATCTTTGAAATATCTTGTCCCTCATTGCTCCACACTGCATGCTCTGCACTTGACTGCAGTACAGTACTACAGTATTGCAGTACAGTACTGCACTGTAACTGCATGCGTGGAATCAGAAAGTGGTTTCAGCGTTGGACATTGCATAACTGCTACTGCAGAGAAAAACATTATTAATAGAGAACTTATTTATACTATGGAGAGGTCCGTTCTAGGGTGCAAAAGGTATGTGGGTGTGTGATGGATGATGCTGGTTAACTCACATTTCAAGTCACGAGGAAAAGAAGAAGGAGAAATCAACAAACAACTCTACTTTCTTATTGCATTGGCTTGCCTTTCTGTGTTTTTAGGTTCTGTCGTGTGCAAAGCTTGTGTCAGGTTACGAAGTGAGGCTCTAAATAGAGGTGAGCTTTAACAGAGCTTAACATGTACAGTATGTTGTTGTATAAAGCAAGGCTTTACCAGGCAGCCAGGTGAGCCTTCACACACAGTTTGACATGTTTTCAGGACAGATGGCCTTTCTTTAAAACTGAGATTAAATACAGAAAACAAATTTAGCTGAGACAATCTCTGTATATGGCTGCGAGCACGACCTATTGACCCCTTCAGCGTGCTGATTGGTGTCGCAGACACAACCCTTGTGCTTAATAGTCTGGCAGCCAACAGGTTTCTTTTGTTTAAAGTGGGAAATTTGGTATATAGTTTTTGTCATTTTTGCCTTATATAGGATGTTAATGGTACGGTCAAACCCCTATAAAACAAATTGCTATTTTTTAGGCCAATAAAAAAAAACGATATACTGTACGAAATGTCCCACTTCACACCCCCGGCTGCCGGACTATAAAGAGACATTTCACCGCTGGAAGAAACTCAATGTTAATTAGTGTATTTGTAGTAGATCAGAGGTTCTCAACGTTTTGGTCTGGGGACCCCCGGAATTGCTTTGGCCAATTGTCCCCCTCATGAACATGCAGACGTCATGACTAAAATATATATTAGAAATGAACATATTACACACACAAAAATCCCAGGAAAGTGTTTCTTGTGTCCTAAACATCATTAAAATAAGCTGTGGTTGCAAAAGGGGTGAAGTCGCCCTTTAAGTCAACAACTGTGCTTGACTCCAATGCACACGCACGCATGCGCGCACACATGCACGCACGTGCATGCACATACACATGCAAATGTATGCATGCACGCACACACAGTAACTGTAACAATTAAAGTATAGTTGCACCGTTCAGTTGACCTTTTTCTTCTTTCTTTCCCCTTTTTTTGGCAGTAGAAAATAAACAAACATGTGGTGGATTATGAATTCCTGTCCTTGTTGGAGCCCTTGTTCTCTAGCAACGGCCGATTAATAATTCATTTATGTTTGTTGGCCCTGCACTGGATCAGACACATAAATGCCCGCTGGGAATTGTACCGCGGGACAAGCAGCGTTCCCCCTGCCAGCTTCTACACCATTTCTCTGTTATTTTATTGATAGATTGAGCACGGACAACTTCCCTTGCTGTGTGTGTGCGATGCGAGCTCTGTTCTTTTATTGATAGATTGAGCATGGACAACTTCCCTGGCTGTGTGTGCGATGCGAGCTTGTCAGTGTCATATAGTCAAGTCTGTACAAGCAAGCAGTGTGCGCTCGTGTGTAGGGGTGAAACGATATAGAGACTGTAGCGAAATATCGATTTAAATTTAAAAATCAAATATATATCGACGTGTACACAGCAACATATATTGTTTGACTTTGTATCGTATCATTTTGCAGTGCAAATAATCGGTATCGAATCGTTTTACAATACAAATAATCGGTAGCCTACTGTATATGCACATGGCAAATCGAGTGGCAAAGTGAGTTTAACGTCGTTTCAGATAGGACTTTTCTGTTTGGATGTATGGGCTGTCAAGGCCAGAAAGCAGTTTTTTGGCTACTCAGGCGTTCCCGCATAACTTCCGGGTAGGATGATGATGTCACGTGCATACCCTCTATAAGACAAATGTGTGTATTCTCTGTATGTGTTCATTCATGTCAAAGGGTGTTGGTTTGTCCGAATGTGTTCAAATACAATCCATAATAATAAATGTTTCCCTTAAAAAGCACTGCACTATCCACACGTTTCAAACAGATTGATGTATTTGCTAAATAGTTGCTGTATCAGTCTTAAATCATTGTGTCGTATCGTATAGCCATAATGAACCATATTGTCCATGTATGTCGTATCGACGTCAACCATGTTACGTGATACGTATCGTAACGCTGGTAAAATGTATCGTTACACCCCTACTTGTGTGTTACTGCGTGTACAGTCGTGCCTGTGTGTTTAATAGGGGACAACTGTGCCCTTGATGATGAGGGCTGCTGTTTGGGAAGTAGTTTTGCGGTCAGAGTTTTCCCGGGAGAGGCTCGAGTGGGTCGTGATTCAAGGCTATGCAGACTAATTAGAATGGAGGAGAAAGGTTTAAATTAAGCATCACAGTGGCATAGATATAGCGCTAAAAACACAGCGAGCACACACAACATACATACTGTACCAGCAGCTACATCAGCTTGTTGCACATTAAAATAAAACACTCTCTTTTCTCCCTCGCTCCTTCAAACATGCACACAGATATTATGAGCACACGTGCAAACGTCATGTGCCGCGACGCAACCGGGCGGGACTCTGATGCAGCTCACGCAGGCGTGACTTTCAATCCGAATGACTCGAGCGGTGATCGGCAATTTACCCCATCTGGAGAAACCAATCTTTTATTATACCATTTAAGTGGTATATAAAAGTCAATCAGATATATATATATAGTATAATATCGTTTTGCATCTTTGTGACAGGCCTAAACATTCTCCCCTTCCATCCCCAAACGCACAGGAACAGTTTTGACGTGCAGGGTTTTGACAAATATTCAATATTCAAATGTTCCCCTTATACGCACAAGGTCGGTATCGGATGTTTGTCGAGATCGGTCCCAAAAGACCTGATGGGAGCACCTCTACAGTGCATTCTGGGTGCAGTAGCTTGTGGTTGAATTAATGCTTACCTTCAGGGCAGTAGCACCGCGGTCCAGCCAGACTACTGGAGCAAGTGGCTGCGTTCTTACACGGCTGGGAGAGGCAGTGGTCCACTAGTGACTGACAGCGCTCACCTTCATAACCTGAGGATCACATTGAGACAGTTGGGCTGGTTATGAAGAGGTATAGGGCGTTGCAGTCCCGGCCCCTTTCAGAACCAAGAGCGGCCCGGAAGAGGCCATTTATTTTTCCCATAGACGTTTCAAAAAGTATTTATTTAAAGACCTTTAAGCCTTAATTGGACAAAGCCAACTCGGCTCCTGATAAATCATGACAATTAATAAACAATGTTAGGGGCCGAACAAATAATTAAAAAGAAGAAAAACGTTTGTTTATTGTCATGATTTATCAGGATCTGAGTTGGCTTTGTCCGAGGCTTTAAAATAAAGGTCATCACAATGTGGCTATTGTGATGGTAGACACCTGAACAATATTATTGCCAAGTTTGGTGCGGATCAGAGCGGATTGGTTGCTGGCGGAACCCCTGGGGCTTGTACCATTTTAAAACTCATTGGCCGCTGACACCCAATTCAATTTTCAATTCAAAGGGCTTTATTGGCATGAGAAAACGTACGTTTACATTGCCAAAGCAGAAAGAACAATACAACAATACAGCAATACAATCAAAACAAAAATGTACATTTGAAGGTCAGAATCAAAAATAGATCAAATTCTATGTACCAAGGTCACTCAATGCAGGTATAGTGCAGGAATATACACAATGATTAGTCTTTAGGGTGGTTGTGTTCCATTTGATATCCTTCTCCTATCACAGCAACTCACAAATCTTGCTGCTGTGTTTGCACATCGTTGTACTTCGCCCAGCAGATATGGGAGTTTTTTGTCATTGGTCATGTTTTCAAAATCTCTGTGTGTGGTTGTAACACCCCCATCTGGTGTCTGAAAAGGATACTCTAGAACCCCTTGTGCCTAAAATACATTGCCTTTTTTTACTATTTTGAAAAACAATAGTTAAAATTAAATTGCCAATCTACATCGACACGTTGTGAGCTTGGCTATTTTAACTTTTTTTTTTCTTTTTCTCGAGAGACTAAGGACTAGTAAGAGATTCAAAGTATAAAGAATTAGGACAAGCGTCGAGTCGATTCTATACTCCATGGCTCCGGGACATGGACACTTTGAAAGAAATGAGAGAAACGGATGGATGGCACTTACACCCGGCCTTTAATGAGAGCGCAAAATCTCTCTTGGAAGAGAGATTTCCCCGTGTTTCTTCACTAGTCCGATCCAGAAGAACACAGTTTGCCGGCCACTTTGCTACAGCACTGATCATGAGGTTACATCTTCCCTTCTTCTCTGGAATCCTGCCTCAAAGCAGACCAGAGGTAGAAAACTGTCGTTCCCTGATGTCATCGCTAGGGACACATGCATCAGTAGGCAGGAACTGGGGATGGCAATGAAGAACCGGGAAGTCTGGCATGGCATTGTGGAATCCATGATCTTTAATGATGATGGGTGCATTAGCACCCCTCATTATTGGTAAGTGGCTGGCAATCAACGGGCTACACCAATGAGATCATTTACCTTCCCCCCCAATGCCCTCTGCAAGGCTGGCTCCCAAAATAACCCCCCCCATCCCACCCCACCAACCCCCTCTGCGAGGCTGGCTCCCAAAATAACCGATATGATCAAAAGGCTGTCTCTCTTCATTCTCTTTCAATTAGCTTGCCAAATAGACAGGCTTTATATTCTTCTTGTGTTCTCAGCTTTAATGAACCCTGTCGAGGCTTAGATACAGCCTGATGCAATGGTGCACACACTCATGTTGCATTAACAAACAACAAAAAGGGGCTCCGGGGTAGAGTGGCCGGTAGAGCGGCCGGATGGAAACCGCGAGGTTCCAAGATGTAACCCGCGCTCCCCCAGAGTTAGTGTATCAAGTGTCCTTGAGCAAGACTCTGAAGTCTGAACCCCTAATTGCTCCCAATGTGCAGGTTGGTGCCTTGCATGGTTTCCACCACCATTGGTGTGTATATGCGCCTTGAATAAAGGCACTATATGAATGCACCATTTACCATTAAACAATGTGCACAGTGCACACGCACGCACGCATGTGCAGCAGTGGCTCAGAGCCTCTGCCTGATGGCCTCGAAAGTCTAATATCGGTCCACAGGGATATCCCTTTGGTCTAGTGTTTAAGATGTTGGACTTTCACACGGGAGACCAGAGTTCGAATCCCAGCACACATGCACACACACACACACACACACACACAAATACCTGGGGGGCAGGTACATGAGAAGTTGTGCCCCTCGTCTCCCTGTCTGAGGTCAGTGCATGTTCCGTTGTTGCGACAAGGTCTGTGATGGCAGGCGTCGAACTCCTCACAGAAGATCCCCGTGTAGCCATCTCCACATTCACAATAAAAGGTGCTCTGGAAAGTCGCGCGCGCACACACACACACACACACACACACACACACAAACACACACACACACACACACACACACACACACACACACACACACACACAGTAACTACTACTGAAATGAGCACTTGAGCAGCCACGATAGAAAGAAAAAAAGAGTTCTGAAATAATGAGACTGAATATTGTGACACTGTTAAGAAGACATCCAATGTTCTCCAAGCCTCTGAGAAATGGCAAAAAAAAGATTATAATGAGATTGGGAAGAAATGAAAAAGAAACAAGAAGTAGAAGCAAGTTTGTTGGAGACTGATAGCAGCACACTCGCTACACTCTGTGTAACGAGTGCTGCTGAAACCAGGCTCAGCAGCACAATTAAAAGTTTCATGACATTAATTTTCATTTATATTTTATTTTTCGTGTTTCTTTGAGGTTTTATGACCTCAATTACACCCCAAAAAAACCCTGAACTTTATCAATTGCATTTTTATAGCGCTTTTCGAAGTGCTCAAAGTGCTTTAACCCATTCTGGACGGGAACCCCTTTTGGTGTTTTAACTAAGCATTATGTTATACTTTAGCTATTGAAAAATAGCAGATCTACAAGCTCATACGAGCTTGTAGGTCTGCTATATTTTTTTTATCGTAAAAATGCGGCACAAATCTTTGAATATATATTCTTTCAGAGCGAACGTTTTTTTTTTTCATTTCGACGTCAGGCCTAAATGCTTTAAATGGTTCATTGATTCATACATTGGCAGGTGATCGAAGCGGCGAACAGTGAGTGGACGCAATTGGGGTGCAATTGCATGCATGGGGCGGTATCCATCAGCAGGGACAGGGTAGCCTAATATTGAACAGGACTCAGGAGTAATAAGATGGAGGCTCTGTGTCCTCCCGGTGAGGCTCCACACTGCATGGTCAGTGAGCTAGAACGGTCACTGGCTCGCTAGCAGTGGCAGCACAGCGCCCCCTGTCTCTGGAATGCTCTCCCACGAACAGTTAGAGATGCCAACTCACTAGACATTTTTTAATCGAGACTTAAAACCCATCTTTTTTCCCTGCACTATGGTTCCCCCTAGTTCACTGAAATCATTCACCGTGCTCTGTATATTAATGGATCTTCTGAACGCATTTTTTACACCTATTTGTGATAACCTATAGCTGTGTCCTATCGCATGATACTTACTGTATGTCAGCCATGTGTACTGACACTGTATTATGCTTTACTTCTTCGCTATTGTGTTTTTATTGCTGTTTTTTTGCTGTGTTATTGTTGTGAAGTGCAGAGACACAATAAATAAAAATAAACTGAAAACTGAAACTGGGAGGGTACCATTACTAATTTACTAAATTGGGATAAAAAATAAAGAATATTAAAATAATATCTCTACGTAAAAGAAACCTGATGATTTTACCGCGTTTTTCAAAAGAGCAAACACGTCACAGACTATAATGCAGAATATCTCCAAGTCCATTAAAAAAAAGAAAAAGCTTTATCTTTAGATTGACGTTGATATTTTAATGGTAATTCAGCAGTAGAAAGAACAGATTTACTCTGCACTCTTCTGGTCGTTCTGTGCCATTTTGTTCTGTTCTGTTCAGTTCTGTTCTGTTAATGGTAATTCAGCAGTAGAAAGAACAGATTTACTCTGCACTCTTCTGGTTGTTCTGTGCCATTTTGTTCAGTTCTGTTCTGTTCTGTTCTGTTCATGGTAATTCAGCAGTAGAAAGAACAGATTTACTCTGCACTCTTCTGGTTGTTCTGTGCCATTTTGTTCTGTTCTGTTCTGTTCTGTTCATGGTAATTCAGCAGTAGAAAGAACAGATTTACTCTGCACTCTTCTGGTTGTTCTGTGCCATTCTGTGCCATTTTGTTCTGTTCAGTTCTGTTCTGTTCTGTTCTGTTCTGACACCTAGAGCAGAGACCGCTAGAGGTCTGCATGTCTCTGTCTCCATTTCTCTCCTGTCCATATGCCTCCCCTCAGACTGCTCGTCTCGCTTTAACCTAAAAACGGACGAAAACCAAATTAGGTGGCTCACTGAAGTCTATTTTTAAACATAAAAAGGTCACCTACAGTATGTGAACACGCAGTGACAAATGGCTACCAGTGTGCATTTGTACAGAAGAATGTTCCAAACCGTTCCTCTTGGGGATCAACAAAAAAAACCAGAACACGTGCATGTTGTAGCAGCTCTGTAGAAAGTATGACTTCTGGGTCCAGCTTAGTGACTTTTAACAGCAAACCGCCTCTTCTCCTGTCTTTCCATAAATACATACCAAAATACCATCTATCTATAAATGCCCCAAGTCTCTGTAAGTGTGTGTGTGTGTATGTACTCTATGTATACATTTGTAATCCACGTAACTGGAAAACCGTTGGACCGTTGACACATGCATTCCACACCCCCACAGGGAGTACATGGGAATGCTGGTGGTTGTCCAGAACCACTGCCTGGGCTCTGGACAGGACAGGGCCCAAATTATATCACCCCTATATCTCCATAATGGAGCTGGCCTGTGCCTCTGACCAGGCTCTGGACAGGACAGGGCCCACATTATATCACCCCTATATCTCCATATGGAGCTGGCCTGTGCCTCTGCCCAGGCTCTGGACAGGACAGGGCCCAAATTATATCACCCCTATATCTCCATATGGAGCTGGCCTGTGCCTCTGCCCAGGCTCTGGACAGGACAGGGCCCAAATTATATCACCCCTATATCTCCATATGGAGCTGGCCTGTGCCTCTGCCCGGGCTCTGGACAGGACAGGGCCCAAATTATATCACCCCTATATCTCCATTATGGAGCTGGCCTGTGCCTCTGCCCAGGCTCTGGACAGATCACCCCCCCAACGGGTTCAAAATAATCTCAGAGAAAAGTTTTTGAGTGGTGCAACCACTCCAAGGAACAGCAATGTCCGTGTCCGCCTATGTGTCGTTCACCTATGTATGTGACGTTAATGAGCACGAGTATGACTATTATTAGTACCAGTAGGGGCGCTGTTGTGCCATAAACAGAGAGAGAGATGTGTGAAGTGAGGAGTGCTCTTGTCATCGTACACCGTCATGGCGTAATGTTCGATTTGCACAGACACGTATGACGTAAACTCTCCATTCATTGTCAATGGGAATTTAACAAAAATGCCGATTTGCTCGTCTACATAAAAGTGCAACTTAAAAACTGGGGTGATACGCCTGAGTAGACGATAAAATGACCAGTGAAACATCCCTTTAACCCCTCGCGGCCTTGGTATACGTACGGCGGAGGACTGCGTGATGCACTTGCCCTTCCCAGAGCATTGGGGGTCGCTGAAGCGGCTGCCCGGCTCCATGCAGCTGCTGGCTTTGACCGTCAGGTTGAGACGCAGGGTGATGTCTGGAGCCGCGGGGGTGCCCACACGCACCACACCTAAACGCACGCACACGCACACGCACACACACACACACACACACGCACACACACACACACGCACGCACGCACACGCACAAGGTTAGGTTAGGGTTTGGGGTATATAGGGTGTCGGACTATTGCACGTCGGACTGTTAGTACGTCGGACCAAAGATAAGAAATGCAAACTCCTTTTTTTGACCAAGCAATTGGTTGAAATTGTCACGGTGTGAATCAATACGGTAGGACCCAAGTGCAGAACAGCAAGGCGCAGAGGCAGAGAAGTCTAAATGCTAGAGGGTTTATTCCACAAGGCAACATCACATTTAACATACAACAATGATCTGACAAAGGAAATGAAAAACCAGGGGAGTATAAATACACAAAGACACAGGTGAACTCAACAGATAATCAACACAATGATTGGCTAAAAGACTAACAAGACAAGGTGGAAACACTGGGGTAATCAGGGAACTGGTGAGACAACACAGGTAACAAAAGCAACAGAGGAAACCAAGGGACCAAAAATACTACAAAACAAAAGCACAACAGAAGACGACACATTACGTATCGTGACAGAAATAGGCTCTCCAGCCGTGCTGAAATAAGTGTGCTGATTAGACAGCGTTTCGTCAGAGCAGCAGAAGAATTTGCAATGGAACAAAAGCAAAACAATTCAAAGAATAAATTACATTTCCCTCCTGTGTTAATAGCTGAATAGGATGGAGCAGGTCTATGCTCCTGTATTTTAACATCAGTTAAATGGTGGTACTTATGGTGGTACTTGGAGAGCCAGATATTTTCTGTGGTGGTATTTGGTATAAAAAGGTTCGGAACCCCTGTTTTAGATGATCTATCTATGGTGCACAAGATGTGTCAAATAGTAAGGAAATATCTGCGCTGTCAATGCACCAGAGTTAAGAGAAGACTAACTAAAAGGGTTTTTAATCACAGTGTACAAACTGTGTGTGTAAGAAAGGAGTGCAAGATCATTTGGTATTTAGACATTGAGGGCCCTATACACCGGTCGGAAGATATAGCAATGTCAATTCCACTGTTTCACTGGATGTGGAGGAAGATGTATCGTCTAAAAGCCTCTCTAGCAGGCCTTAAGGCCCAAACCTTGCATCTGCTCGCTACCAAATGTTTGCGATTAGTTGCATGTAGTTGCATGAAACCATTATCCACAATGGCAGTTGCAATGATTCGCTTTGGTGTGACACATAACATTTGTGATGACGCCGTTTTTAGCCCAAGGTGTGTTTTTCGTGCAAAACCATTGCTTGGAATGGATTCAGAATCATGAAAACCCCCCTAGTTTGACATGGCACATGCTACTTGAATTATAATGAAATTTAGAACATTTTGCCTTATATTGGTTGTTGATGGTACCCCAACTTTCAGCAGCTGTCAAAAATTCCCCTAGGGTGGTTGAATAGAATCCAATGTGGGATACTGTTAGTAGACAACTTTACAAACACATTGGTGAAGAGAATTCTTAGTAAGAAATGTATTCCCAGATTTGACATTAATAATCTGAAAAAATATTCCCTCAACTTTGACCCCTCTGTCACATGGAACTATTTTGTTGTGCTGCTGCTGGCGTAGTGATACAGTTCCATGTGACAGAGGGGTCAAAGTTGAATGAAAGTTGCACTATAATGGTTGAAATACTGTAAGTCAACAATACAAATCATGCTAGTTTTGTGGATTTAATTTTAATGCGTGGCCCCCAGACCCCACAAAATGACCGGAACTCCTTAATATATTCATCATAACCAGACCAGAACTCCCACCACGGGACTCCACGCAGAAGACAACCAAGAACAACTCACCAGCCACTGTCAACTCTACCCCGACCTGACCATCTAAACTGCACTCTACACGCTTGCGTGTAGCGATGACCTTAGATGTTCATGCTGGCACCTCTAATGGCATCCTCCCAACAACCTGACCAATCTGACCATCTAAGCTAGATGTTCTGGTCGGCGCCCCACGTGTCATTCGTGCCCCTGACTATCTAAGCTGCACGCTACACGCTTGCGAGTATAGTGATGACCTTAGATGTTCATGCTGGCACCTCTAATGGCATCCCCCGCCCCTGGCCATCCAAGCCGCACGCTACACGCTTTGCGCGTGGCGATGACCTTAGATGACCATGCTGGCTCCCTTAACGTCCATCAGCGCTCCTTAGCGTTCCATGCTTCGCATGCGACGCACCCATAAACGACCATATACTCAACGTCTGTTCAATAAACAACCCTAAAGGTCCTTTTGTCTGATGCTTGGTCTTTCCTAGTGAAAACTGTTTTGTTGCAAGGAGAAGCGACTGGTTGCATTGGTGTGGTTTGTGCCGTCGAGGTCATGCTGCTCCTAAACACACAACGGGACATTTTAGCAGCAAAAGTGAAAATCATCATCATCCTGCCATCTTATAATGTGTAAGGTATCGTCGTGGAAATGCAACCTATACCTTTGATTTCTTTGTTGGGACCAACGTGATGGATGGATGGACTGACAGAATGACAGAGGGGCAGATCGCCATCGTCACCGACTCACCGTTAATGGGACCTTAAGGATGGCGATATACTGTAGTGAGCTAGTGCTTGTTATGCAGTATGAGAGAAGAGGCCCATAACGGATCAATTATTCAATCATTACACGCCTGTCCCATCAGATAAAGATGTGTGAGGAAGAGAAGTGATAACATCCAATAAATATTCATCGTGACCTCCTATAGGTTACTGTAGTGTGTGTTGCTTCTCCGCCTGGTGTCGGTTACAAAGTTGAGTGTGATTGCAACTGTGTGCACGCACATACTGTAGTTAGTGTGTGTGTGTGTGTGTGTGTGTGTGTGTGTGTGTGTGTGTGTGTGTGTGTGTGTGTGTGTGTGCGTGTGTGTGCGTGCGTGCATGTGGGAACACGTGCGCACGCACAGGCCTGCGGCGCCTCTCGTTCTATCTTGAATCAGATCAGACAGCTCACAGTCCTGGGTTAAAAATAGCCTCGTGATAAAGTGCCATTATTAAAAAGGGCCCGATCTGAGCCAATGGGCTGGAACCGCAGCAAGGTTGAGCCATCGACACGACACGACACGCGCTCCTCAGCCAATGACAAGGCTGCGAGTCCACCGTGCCCCTCCCCCTGAGGCCAGACAAAACGATACCCTCTACCCGATGACGTCACTATCCACACAAATGCCCAGTCATTGTTCCGTCCTGCTTAGTGACGCAGGCAGGCACGCACGTGCACACACACACACACACACACACACACACACACACACACACACACACACACACACACACACACACACACACACAAATGAATTGTTCCTTCTGTCTTTACTATTGGACTTGGTCTAGCTAAACTGCATCAGCTAATGAGGATCCTAATGAACTCAATGAACTCAAAACACACACACACGCATGCACGCACACACACACACACACACACACACACACACACACACACACACACACACACACACACACACACACACACGCATGCATGCATAAATAGTTCATGACACACATCTAAAGTGTGCAGCACAGATCAGAGGTTGGTATCAGGGATTAATTCATTCATGCATGAAGTATACATGGGCACAGCTACAGGTTAGCCATCACATCACTGCTCTCAGAGATAAGAGATGAGACAGAACCATGCTGACATTATGGCTGTTAACTCGCCCTTCGTTTCTCCTCCTCCTATCCGTCTCACACGGTAAAATCTTGTGATTTCATTTCATTCTCGAGTTCTCTCCTGCTTGTCTTTCCTTTGACATCTACGCAGTAAAATACTCTTATAGGGCACGGTCACAAGTTAACGCACTTTTATTCTACCCATGAGGGTGGATTCTGCCTGATGCCAATTGAAATGCACCAGGCATTGGCTTGAGGACAATGCCTGGTGCAGGGCGGTGTGACCATGCCCTTATGGCTGAAGTCACCCTGAACTTCACAGAGCATCAAATCTCGTACCACCCGTCTCAGTAACAGTTTCTACCCACAGGCAGTCGGGCTGCTGAACAGCTGACCTTGAACTGTATTGCACTGTTTTGTCACTTCACTTTTCAGTTTTTTTGTCTTTTTCTGCACTATAGATGTTTGTTTATATCCTGTGTATGTAAGACTGAGAGTGCTCTGAGAAAAATAATTTTCATTGTATTTATACTCTGTATCTATACACATGACAAATAAACCTGAACCTATGTTCAACTATGACATGATTCTGACATTTGCATTTCAATGGGAATGGAGCAGGTTTGTTTTTTTAGCAAATATTTGCAAATGTCAGCTAACCGCTCCGCGACACGCTGTCAGACATGCGCCTACACTATAGTATGTGGTATACCACACAAATAGCCCATAGCACACATAGCGCCCCCCCATGCCCTTAAATTCTACATTCATAATGCGCGTTTGGGTCTCATCACGCCACGGTTACAACAAAAATGATCCGTTTGGCTCTCGGCTCCAAAAGTTTGCGGGTACCCCTGTTTTACACTGCGTAGTTTCACACTGTACATCCTTCTGTGTCTCGCCCTCATTGATTTAATGCCCCCCATGCCAGGCAGACCTGCATGCATGGTGTTGCTCGGCATTGTGGGTAGACATGCCAAGGTCAGCGTCCAGACCAGACAGGCTCTTTATGACAGAGAACAGCATTAGATATGTAGAGCACACAGCCAGGGGTCACACTGCCCCCCAGTTATCCACCACAGACACACCTGCTTAATGCAACGCAATGTCTCAACACATTTTGTATGGGCAGCATGCTACAAGTGTGTGTGTTTGTATGGGCAGCTACAAGTGTGTGTGTGTGTGTGTGTGTGTGTGTGTGTGTGTGTGTGTGTGTGTGTGTGTGTGTGTGTGTGTGTGTGTGTGTGTGTGTGCGCTTGCGTACATGAATATAACTTCTCTCTCTCTTTCTCTGTTTTTATAATAAGAGTATTTGGATAAGACAATATTCTGCTAGTCATTTGTATCTAGAAAATGTCAACATCATCTTGCCTTGGTTTAATCTCCAGGAGAAAATAGCTTTGGAAATCCAGCAAATTGAAATTTGAGTGGAAATAATAATTATTAATAATACTAATACAAGAAGAAGAAGAAGAAGAAGAAGAAGACTTGGCAATTAAATGTCTGCTTAGATGTGTAACTATGCCTTACTGAGGAAGTAGTTGTGACCCAGGGGCAGGGAGTGGTCTTAGATGTGTAACTATCTCTAGGAGCTTCAGCCTTACTGAGGAAGTAGTTGTGTCCGAGTGGCAGGGAGTGGACTTACTGAGGAAGTAGTTGTGTCTGAGGGGCAGGGAGTGGACTTACTGAGGAAGTAGTTGTGTCTGAGGGGCAGGGAGTGGACTTACTGAGGAAGTAGTTGTGACCGAGGGGCAGGGAGTGGACTTACTGAGGAAGTAGTTGTGTCCCAGGGGCAGGGAGTGGACTTACTGAGGAAGTAGTTGTGACCCAGGGGCAGGGAGTGGACTTACTGAGGAAGTAGTTGTGTCCCAGGGGCAGGGAGTGGACTTACTGAGGAAGTAGTTGTGTCCGAGGGGCAGGGAGTGGACTTACTGAGGAAGTAGTTGTGTCCGAGTGGCAGGGAGTGGTCCGGCACCACCAGTCCGTCCGAGGCCTGCTGAAAGGCCCCCGCGGTCCCGTCCGCCACGGAGGAGCGCTGGAACGCCTCCTCCCCGACGCGCCACAACACCGGAGCCCCGCTGGCGTTCACCACGATCCTGGAGGAGGGACAGACGGAGCCATGAGATACGCAGAGAGAGGGATTCATCAGCAAGGCTCGTATATGGGTGTGTATTTATGCTGTGTTTACATATAGTCATACAGTACTACCAGCAGCAGTGTAACATCATCCTGTGGTGTGTGTGACTGTGTGTTACTGTGTGTTACTGCGTGTGCATGCATGTGTGATTATCCCATTTAGGCCTGACCTCAACATTTAAAAAAAAATCTTCTAAATCCTCCAGTTTTCTGAAATAAATATTTTCAAGATTTTTCAAAAATAGCAGATCTACAAAGCTAAATTATAACATAATGTTTAAAACGGTTGAAACCCCACATAATTGATAGAAGAGATTTTTCTATGGATTTTGTTACCAATTGGGTATGCTAATTAACATACTAATTAACCCTGAAGAACACAGCGGTGGAAGCCAGATATTGCGCCCCCTGTGGTCAAGACTAATTTTTACTTCGGTCTGACACTGGGCACTGAGAGACAGACACATAGGTCTTTTTCTTTTTGTATACATATATTATTTTTTTATCCCACGATTTTGTAACCCATTTTTCACCCCTGTGTCAATCATCTAATGTGATCCTGGGCTCTACACACCCTCCGCCAACCTGGGGAGAGCAACGGACTTAACTCATGCTTCCTTCATGCTTGAGTGTCCAAGTTGCTCCTTTACACCTGACATGGGGGAGTTTCCCTGGTTGGACGTAGCGCGTGGAAGGAACACGTTATTCCAACCAGTTCCTTTCCCCTCCATCAGGCGCCCCGGCTGGCCAGGGGGAGGCAGTTTAGAGACCAGAATTACTGCATGTTTTTGTGAGGGTACCTACCCTAGGGGACACGGGGAGAACATGCAAACTCCACACAGAAAGGCCCTTTCGCCAACCCCGCCTTCGGGTATGGGCACTGTCGCACTGATGACTGCAGTGTGTGTATTTTTTAAGGTGGACAAACAGAACAGATCAGTTGATTAGCACACAGCTGGGAGGAGCCACGGTGAGTCACATGACACTCCTCTTTAACGAGGGACACCATATAAGGACATCCACATTAAACTAAAGGCATTACCATTGCATAATCCACTGTCCTGTATTGTTAGAACCCCATGAGGGATGTTGATGGAAAGGACATGTGAGCAAAACTCTCCCCTGAGTAAATAAAGAAAGGTTAAAACCACAAAATGCTGTACTAGTAAATGGTGCATTTATATAGCGCCTAAAGGCGCTTTACATAGATTATGCATTACATTCACCCATTCACACACACATTCATACACCGATGGCGGCGGAAACCATGCAAGGCACCAACCTGCACATCAGGAGCAATTAGGGGTTCAGCGTCTTGCTCAAGGACACTTCGACACTAACTCTGGGGGAGCCCGGGTTCGAACTGGCAACCTTGCGGTTCCCATCCGGACACTCTAGCCCTGAGCCATATAATCTGATTTTTGAGACTTCCCTCTCCAGAGCAACATTAGTAACTTCCTCCTGGGGGATCCCGAGGCGTTCCAAGGCCATTTTGGAGATATAATCCTCCCATCTGGTCCTTGGTCTGCCCGGGGGTCTCCTTCTAGTGGAACGTGCATCAAAGAGAAGCCCAAGAGGCATCCTTACCTATAAGAACCACCTAAAAGCTGTCTCCTTTCCAAGCGAGGAAGCATGCAGCGACTGGCCGAGTCTCTCTTGTGTGACTGAACTTGTCACCCTATCTCTAAGGGAGATGCCAGCCACCCATCACAGAAAACTAATTTCGGCTGCGTGTATCTGTGACCTTATTCTTTCTGTCATGAGTCATGACCCACAATCCATGATGAGAGGAAGAACGAAGATTGCTTAAATATTAGTTTATTCATTTTTCAGTTCTTTAAAAATGCTATACTTACCATACAGTACTTTGGCGTGCCCAAAATACTGTATGGGTGTCAGCTTGAAAGTGGTCATTCAAAAACAATCTTACTTGACGGTGGTTTCTTCGGGTACGTCCAGTGACAGGGTCAGACTTCCTGATGTCAGCTCACACAGCTCGGCACTCACACAGTGCAGCCCCTCAATGACCTATACCGCACACACAGAGAGAGAGAGAGAGAGAGAGAGAGAGAGAGAGAGAGAGACTTGAGACTTGTCAACATCAAACAAGTTATAACTGACCTGAGGGAACATTACATTGATTTTACAATATAAATTGGGGGTCCCAGAGGCTATAATACATGTCAAACTGGGGGTCCTTGAAATTAAACGGGTTTGAGAATTCTCTTATGGGGGTCCCTGGCATATCTCTTCAAATGGGGGTCCATTTAATGGGGGTCTAAATAGTGTCAATTTGGGGGTCCTTGGCATGAAAAAGTTCAGGAACCACTAAGACAGAAAAAGACCAAAAATATCATAAAAAATAAACCTTGTGCTGGGACAGAAAATAACCTAAATCTAAATGTAACACTGATATATTCCGTCTATATCACACCCCTATACCCTAAATAACCTAAAAGAAAATGTGCATCTCAAAGTATATTAAATGTGTGTGTGTGTGTGTGTGTGTGTGTCACAGTTCCCTCACCCTCTCCTCTTCCCAGGACACCACCAACAGCCTCTGTCCAAGCTTGGGTTGCCACGGCCGCAGGGTGGGAGGCGCCCGGGGGGCGGTGGTGGACGTGGGGACCGTGGTGATTGGCTGCTGCGTTGGAGTGACAGCGGCGGCCGCCGCCGCGGTGACGGACGCGGCGGGAGTGGCCAGCTCCGGGGCGGGGGGGTCCGTGGCGGCGGGGGGGTCCTCCCAGGAGGAGGAGTGGGGGTCCGATAGGGTCGGGACGTCACAGTGCTCCCCTTCGTAGCCCTCGGCGCAGTCGCAGGTGTACGCTGCAAGGTTATTAGAGTTATAGCTTTAAACTAAAAGCTAACAAAACATCTTTAACTGAACTAAATAAAAAATATAAACTAGAAACAATAACTAACTGAAGCTGTATTGTGCGTTTACAAAACTAGCTGAAATGATTGATGAATGAAACTAACTGAAACTTGTAGTTTTCGTTTTTTGGCAATTTATTTATAAGCTTAATCTGTAAACTGAATCTATATTTTTATACTGTAAAACTCTCCTTCTATTTTTTTTTACACATTACACAAAAAGGCACAAAATATTTTCAGATGAACGTCTGTGGACAATTACATATTCATCTGGGGTTCCTTGACGTGAAGAAATGTGGGAACCGCTGGTTTAAACAACATTAGGAAGCAAGCCCAAATAAGCAACTACTGTACACTTCAAATAAGCAACTACTGTACACTTTAGAATCAAGCCCAAAAAAAAACAAGTCAAAGGTTGCTTATAATAAGCAGGCATGGCAACACTGCCTGAAGGAAGCAAAGCACACAGACAAGGAGCCCCAGTATATCTTGGCGGGGAAAAAGGTGGATAGGAGAGGTTAGCGGTTAGCGGCACTAAAAAAAACAACCTATTCTAACCTTGGTACGCTGCCTCCCCTTCTTCCTCCTCCCCGCCGTCGTCGCGGAGGCTGCAGTTGCCATGGAGACAAGGTCTGCTGGCACAGGGGTCGCTGAAGAACTACAAAGAAAGGAGAAGAAGAATATCTTACAATAAATGCACCACGTCTCTCTCTCTGTGTGTGTGTGTGTGTGTGTGTGTGTGTGTGTGTGTGTGTGTGTGTGTCTGTGTGTGTGTGTGTGTGTGTGTGTGTGTGTGTGTGACGTGTGTGTGTGTGTGTGTGTGTGTGTGTGTGTGTGTGTGTGTGTGTGTGTGTGTGTGTGTGTGACGTGTGTGTGTGTGTGTGTGTGTGTGTGTGTGTGTCTGTGTGTGTGACGTGTGTGTGTGACGTGTGTGTGTGTGTGTGTGTGTGTGTGTACGTCTGTAATCTACGTAACTCGAGAACCGTTCGCCCCACCGACTTCAAATTTGTTCCACACCACCACAGGGTGGTGCAGCGGACTGACCTCATGCCTCCTTCTACTCATGAGGAGTCCAAGCTGCTTCTTTGCACCTGACAGGGGGGAGTTTCCCTGGCTGGACGTAGCGTGTGGAAGGAACACGTTATTCCGACCAGTTCCTTTCCCCTCCATCAGGTGCCCTGGCTGTCCAGGGGGAGGTATAGTTTTAGAGACCAGGATTACTGCATGTTTTTGTGAGGGTGCCTATACCCTAGGAGACACGGGGAGAACATGCAAACTCCACATAGAAAGGCCCTTTCGCCAACCCCGCCTCGGGTATGGGCACTGATGGCGGAGGAGAGGACACACCCCCAGCGCCCATAGCGGGAATCAAACACACGGTGGGGTTGGATACATGGTTGTCCAGAACCACCACAAAAGGCTCTGGTCAGGCTCTGCCAGTGGGCCTAATGAGCCTAGAAGTCACCACACCTGTAGAATCCCCAGCCTCTGCCTCAGCCAATTGATTGCCATGCCAACCCCACACCTGTCATTTGATTATCCAGTCCACTTTTCACAGTCAGTTTGCACTCTTTCAGACACATGCAGACAGACAGATATCTCCATATACAGGGTAAGGGCACAGACAGAATCTGATGGTTTGACAATGGCCATTGCATACTAGGTTCCCAACTTGCATCGTTCCCAAGTATGCCGGTGGCCGACGGGCACAGGTCTAGTAATAATAGATACATAAAGGAATAGTTACACAGTTTATACTTTGCCAGAGCCAGGAATTCGGCTGAAGCTTCTTGTAAAATATGAACACAGAACACACAGACACGCATACTCCTTGCATAGTCCCCAGTGAATAGGCATTTGGTGTTTAAATATCTGGATGTATTGTAGACTTTGTCTAAACAATGGACGCCACTCGGTGGCCAAATAAACTGATCACAAATCGACAAATCTTTCAATAATGTTGAAACCGTTTAGAAGCCACTTTTCCAGTGCAATAATAGAGCATACATTTTGCATTTTATAAATCTCTTCCATTCTAACCTAACACACACACACACACACACACACACACACACACACACACACACGGCTCAATGACACTATAGTCTACTCTAAACTAAAGTAAACGTAATTAACATAATCAAAATCAGACCCAAGACATTAATTTGTGAAACAAAACAAAAGTAAACCTAATCTTTGAAGCAACCAGTCAGAAGCTATACTGTACATGAGAGCAGCACAGATGATTTGATTTCAACCCCTTTTTCTTCCAATGTAGTCATTGTTGTTATTATGTTATTATTATGCCAAATCCCTGATTTCCCCAGACATCCTTTCTGTAGTCATCACTGCAGAGCTGACCCGTAATGGCTGGTTGGACCTGGATGGATGCTATTGAAACCACATGCCTCTTCTGACACACTTGGAATCACTTTTAACTGTAGAATACTACAGACATCTTCAATTGAAAGCATATCGTACCATTACTGTATAGCGCACGCAAGCACGCACGCATCCCTAGTCCCAGGTCATGGCGTGTGGAGCGGCCGTGACAGAAATGTGTCCTGACAGCCCTGCTCTGTGGTCCGTGCATGGCTGTCGGCATCAATAATTGAATGGTGTATTTGGAGGAAAACATATTGGGCTGTTGTAGGTCAAAGAGGACAAAGGCTTTTGAGACTCAGTGTTCACTACGTTTTGCTTCGCTGCCTTACAGCATAAAGTTTCTTCTTCTTCTTCTTCTTCTTTTCTTCCACGAAACAATTAAAGCAAAAACGTCAGCAGGCATGATGCAGTAGACCTGCAGTTCCAGCATGGCTCTCCTTAAAGCACACACAGCTCTTTAAACCAAGCCACCAAGCACCAGAGAGGGAAAAGGCAGCATCATCATCAACAACAACAGAAGAATGGTATTATTAAAGGATGTTGCCTTGTGCCGTTATTGTGCCGTTATTGTGTCTCTGAATTTGATGTGTGTGCGTGTGCATGTGTGTCGTGTGTGCAGCACGTGTGTGTACACGTTAGGACAGGTGTGTATGGGGCTTCTATTAGACGACACACTGCAGGCAGGCGTCTACTGTACTGCTGTGCTCTTATCACGGTGTTGAATTAAGCAATAAGCCACGAGAGGTCTCAGGTTATCGGGTATTTTACAATGGCTGGGAGGCGTAGGCAGACCTGACGCTCAGCGGAGGGTCTTCTACCTCCCAGCCAGTGTAAAATACCCGATAAGCTGGGGCCTCTCGTGGCTTATTGCTTAATTCAACACCGTGATAAGAGCACAGCAGTAGCTTATTGCTTTTCTAAAACGGTTACAAACATATAGCAATATTAAATTCACAAAAATAGCTACTCTTTGCGCCACCAGAGCGAGCCACATCACTTCCTGTCCTTTGTTTTGCTCAGCAAGTATGTGACAGGAGAATAGCGCTTGATGTCTTTACGGGGCTGCCTGGAGCCACACATTCACAGTGATATAAGCAGGCGGTGCTTAAACGCCCGCATGGCATGGGTCCGTAAGGCAATCAAGCGCTCCCCTTCCCCAGTACAGCTACAGAGATGCGGAATCAGCTGCGAATGATATAAAGTGATTGAAGGTGTGGGTTATCGGTGAAATTTACAACGGGGGGGGGGGATGACAGATGCAGTAAAGGCCGTCGGGATCGGGAGTAGAACCCGCGGCACACCGTCAGACTTGGACTACTGGCCAAGGTGCCTGGACCGCTGAGTCACGGCCCAGGGCGAACCACCTCTCCATAGGTACACTGGAGTTATTATAAAACTTCTTATCACAGTGTTGAACCACCTCTCCAGGGACACTGCGGAGTCATAAAACTTCTTATCAAAGTGTTGAACCACGTCTCTAAGGCACACTGGAGTTATCAAACTTACAGCGAGAGTGCACAGCAATATGTTGTGGTTCATTTGACTCAGATATGTTATCAGAATCTAGCCGTTGACCTTTTTCTCCTGGCGGTCAACCTTCCTTCAGGCTTCAGTACATCTTTTACTCACTTCAGCACCGCCACACTGCAGAAATACTAATCCAGTAAGAATACTCTCGAGGATTAGAGTTGTACTGTAACTCTGATACAACTATAATTTGTACTATATTATTATTACTGTACTATACTATTATTTGTTATAGTCTTTGGTATGATGCGACTCACAGACATACAGTAGGCTATTACACACGCACATTTAAATGTAAAATGGTGTATTTATAGCACCTTAATCCAAAGCGCTTTACATAGATTGTGCATTACATTCGCGCATGCACACACACACACACACACACACACACACACACACACACACAGTGGTGGGAACCATGCAAGGCACCCACCTGCAAATCGGTAGCAATTAGGGGTTCAGTGTCTTGCTCAAGGGCACTTCGACACTGACTCTGGGGGAGCCCGGGTTCGAACTGGGAACCTTGCGATTCCCATCCATGGGCACTAAGTGGGCACTCTACCCCTGAGTGCCCACTTAGGCAGCTTGTCGTCATTACCTAGCTACCGTAGCCATGGCAACACCGATATCTTGATCATTAGGGGAGAGCTGAGAAACTATTAGCAATATATAGCATTCTGCTGAGTGATCATAACCTCATAGTAGCCAATAGCCATATCATACTGTAGAGCTGTGTTTGTGACCATGTGTGTACTTTCAAATCACTGTCTATATATTCAAATAAAGAATAGGCTACTCCTCACACTGACTGTTGAGCTGTGTGTGTGTGTGTGTGTGTGTGACGTATCTGCGACCGTTGGTCACAGTTTACTATGAAAACCTGCACCAGGCATCAGTCACACTCAAACCCTGTACACTCAAGACACGCTCCATATATGGCCAGTACAGTACAGTACTGTAACCCTTAGATCTCCATATATGGAGTTGACCTGTTCTGACATTCCATATGTTGATCTGACCTCATCAAACCCTGTACACTCAAGACACGCTCCATATATGGCACGTGTCATGGAGAAGAATGGATCATTACCTAGATCTGCATACAGTATATGGAGCCGGCCAGCAACTCTACATCTGACCTCACGGACACCAGATTAATAGTTTAACTCCTGCTTCTTGACCTCACGGACACCAGATTAATAGTTTAACTCCTGCTTCTTGACCTCACGGACACCAGATTAATAGTTTAACTCCTGCTTCTTGACCTCACGGACACCAGATTAATAGTTTAACTCCTGCTTCTTGACCTCACGGACACCAGATTAATAGTTTAACTCCTGCTTCTTGACCTCACGGACACCAGATTAATAGTTTAACTCCTGCTTCTTAACTGCGCCGTATTAAGAAGCGTCTCGCCCACAAGCGTCTTACTGGTAGTATAATAATGCAAAATACAGTAAAGAATTAAAACAAAATGTAGACATAAGAGAATCAAGGATCAACTTTACAATTACATACATACATTATTGATGTGTTGCTAGTATAGGGAATGATACATATATTATATAACGGACATTATGTTTAGTATGCACTATAGTCATTCCACATGTCCATTTGCTGAGTTACTTACTATATAATTCATGCCGTTATAAATGAATAAACCTAGAGATTAAGTTGCTGCTCTAGCTATGATGACACCATGTGTCATCTGTTTCATCTTCACCTCTCCAAATGTATTTCTGTTAGACTATGCCGATCTCTCTCCTCTCTCTCTCCCCCTCTCTCTCTCTCTCTCTTTCTCCCTCGCCCTCGGTCTCTTTTCTCTCTCTCTCAAATGCTTGACTCATTCAGTCTCTGCCAGCTTCAAATGATGAAACCAATAGCTTAAAAAGCATATATGCACCTGCATAAAGTCTGTGGCAAATCGAGTTTAATGTCGTTTAATGCAATCAGGACAAAATCCTATCCAACGACAACAAAATATTCTTTAGTTTGGGATCTGAGAGGCTATAAAATCTCATCAAATGGTGGTCCGTCCGTGGCTCAAATGCCGAATAAATAATTGGTCCTTGATACGTAAAAATCCGATTGACACCAACTCCTAATCTCACCTGCTTGATTCCCCTGATAACAACTCCTCCCTTATCTCCACCTCTCTAGCTAATCAAGGACGATATTTAAACCCAGCTGGGCGCTCCAGCACTCGTGCACAGTTTTTTCACATCCCACCCCCACCCCTTAATTCTCCCCCTCATGCACTTAACCATCATTTTCTCCTCAGGCACGCACCTGGCTAACTCTCTCTCATGTAATCCATTCTCACGCAGGTCCTCCAGTGGGGCCTCGGTCACATCAGACCACCGAGAAATCCTGGGCCCCAAAGCCAAAACCCTCAGGGCCCCCGCCCCGCCACTGTTGCCCCCACCCCCCCCCACCCCTCCTCAGCGTTCGTCCACCCATCTCCTCGCCACCTGCATTTACCTGTCATTGCGCAATAAACTGTTCCAACGTGATTCTTGTTTGATGGTGTGATCTCTACTAGTGAACTGTTTGTATGTATGGGGCCTCCGTTTGCTTTATGTAATTCTTGTAGGAGCAATATAAATATAAACATGAAACTGGAGAGAAAAACCATAGTACCAGAATTCCAGAACTACTGTGTAGCCTGCAGAAAGGCAAGCGCACACACACACGCAAACACGTGCGCAGGCTCACTGATCATATATCGACAGGAGTGAAGTGAAATACATTACACCGCTGAGCTTAGGGAATTACTACCATTAAGAGCCAGGGAATAAATACACTGCAATTATACAATCACTCTCACAGCAAATATAACTACATCAGGTAAACCGAGCATTCATACAGTCAGCAATTATGAACAGGAGCGACGTTATGACGTTAAGGCGGATTTCAATCTTAATGGTGACCGTACAATTTAGAACGAGCAAATCTTTGAATATAGTAGAATTTCTACATTTCATAGAATTACTTTTAATGGTGTGACTTCACGTTCTCCTTCTAGTGAAAATCATGCATTGTGCTGTTATTTTTCCCCATCACCAACAAAAGAATTTCCCCATGGTGATTAATAAATCATGGTGCTCTTCTTTATCTTGTGACTGAATTCACTCATATTTTATTTATTGTATATATTTATTTGTTAATATTATCTGTTCTCAGGGAACTGGAATGTGGCCTGGCTGGTAATAGAGAAGGCATAGTGTTGGATATGCCTTGTCTATTTCCAGCCAGGCCACATTCCAGTTCCTTTGAAATACAATAAAAAGACTCGTTGCTGCCTGGAAGAAACCACGTAACTCCATGTTTTAGGTCATGAATAAATCAATGTTATTGATTATTGAACACCCTTTACGTCTGTTTTTTTTTGTTTTTTTCATAATAATAAAAAACGAAACAAACGAGAAAGGTCCACCGACCAGAAGTCAAGGGTTGACATTCGTCTATAACTTGACACAGCTATGCTAAGCTTTGACACCCAACGAGGCCAGAGAGTACTGCAGGTAATCAGCCCACTGATTACTGATTAGTGGGAGGAGGACGATGGGCAGAGTGGGAGACGAAACAGCATAACTGCGCCGTCCGACGGTGACCCTGCACCTCCTATCTAGCACGACTGAATCCCTACGTCCAGCGTCTGTATGTATGGCTCGCTAAGTGCTTCCATGTCAATCCAGAATACAGTCAATAAAATACATACTGTATCTCAAGCGGAAAGCTCAACAAGTAGCTGTGTGTCGGAACATTCATTCCGACACACATGGGAATGAGGCTATAACACACACACACACACACACACACACACACACACACACACACACACACACACACACACACACACACACACACACACACACACACACACACACACACACACACACACACACACACACACACACACACACACACACACACACACGCACACACACGCACACACACACACACACACACACGAAGGCAGATATACTTTGACCACTGGCTGTGTTTTGTCCATGCTGGGCCAGGTTGTGTGGGCGCTCTATATAGTCTGTAATCGGTCCAACGCATCACGGAAAGGGAAACACCAACAAAGCTGGGTTGAAATCGCAGAGGTAAAGACAGTGATGACGTATACGGTATCTTAGGGAGCATGCAAGGTGATCACATGATGACGTATACGGTATCTTAGGGAGCATGCAAGGTGATCACATGATGACGTATACGGTATCTTAGGGAGCATGCAAGGTGATCACATGAAGACGTATACGGTATCTTAGGGAGCATGCAAGGTGATCACATGATGACGTATACGGTATCTTAGGGAGCATGCAAGGTGATCACATGAAGACGTATACGGTATCTTAGGGAGCATGCAAGGTGATCACATGAAGACGTATACGGTATCTTAGGGAGCATGCAAGGTGATCACATGAAGACGTATACGGTATCTTAGGGAGCATGCAAGGTGATCACATGAAGACGTATACGGTATCTTAGGGAGCATGCAAGGTGATCACATGATGACGTATACGGTATCTTAGGGAGCATGCAAGGTGATCACATGAAGACGTATACGGTATCTTAGGGAGCATGCAAGGTGATCACATGAAGACGTATACGGTATCTTAGGGAGCATGCAAGGTGATCACATGAAGACGTATACGGTATCTTAGGGAGCATGCAAGGTGATCACATGAAGACGTATACGGTATCTTAGGGAGCATGCAAGGTGATCACATGATGACGTATACGGTATCTTAGGGAGCATGCAAGGTGATCACATGAAGACGTATACGGTATCTTAGGGAGCATGCAAGGTGATCACATGATGACGTATACGGTATCTTAGGGAGCATGCAAGGTGATCACATGATGACGTATACGGTATCTTAGGGAGCATGCAAGGTGATCACATGATGACGTATACGGTATCTTAGGGAGCATGCAAGGTGATCACATGATGACGTATACGGTATCTTAGGGAGCATGCAAGGTGATCACATCACACATTATGATGCAATTCACATCACATGAAACACGATCTGCTTTGCTCTCATTTCACACAGCAGCACCATGATGATGCAAGACATGAAAATTAAAACTCTTTTTTTGGAGGGGGGAAGAGAGAGTTCATACAGGATACAGGATAACAGTGTTGATTTTGACTGCAAATTTTGTTTTGAGTTTTCATTTAGTTTTTTTGTCACATTTTAGTCACCTGGAACGTTTTAGTGTTAGTCTAAATCATAAGATTTTAGTCGACTAAATCTACAGTTGATTTAGTCGACTAAAATGTATATTTGGCAGACCTTATAATGCCGTCGTAATGGCTGATTTTACACTTTCTGAAATAGCAGTTCTACAAAGCTCACAACGCGTTGCACTGTCTGCGACGCGCTGTGATGGTCTGCTATTTTCAGCATGCAACCAAGTGTAAACTGAATTGTGTCTTTTACTTATACTGGATCTCTTCTCCACTCTATAGTGCCTCCCTAACATTTTAGTCTAGTTTTTTAAAAGAGCAGTCAACATTGAAACTGGAATATCCTACTATACATTTTAACTTGAAAAATGTATTAAAAAAAAAGTATTAAAATAATTGCCCCGGATAAATGTTTGGATTTGAATGACTTTTGTATGGAGAAAAAAAAAGGAAGAACAAGTGTCAATTATATATTTTCTTTATACACCCTAAACATAAATTGGTTTGTTTAACACAGACTGCAGGATTAATCCTCCAGGCCTGACGTCAAAATAAAAAAAGCGCTCGCTCTGAAAGAATAATTATATATTCAATGATTTGTGCCGCATTTTTATGATTTTTCAAAAATAGCTAAAGTATAAAATAATGCTTAGTTAAAACACCAAAACGGGTTCCCGTCCAGAATGGGTTTTAAGCTCTGTTCAGGGGGAAATTACAAATACAAGACAAACTTTAATACCTGCTAGGATATCAGTGATGCTTGGCTGCGGACGGGGAATAACAGTGTGCTGTGAATCTCTAGGACTGCAGTTAATTGAGAAGCTGCCAGTCAGTCAGTGCTCCAGACATTGCTGCGGTTATCACTCATTAAGAGTCTATAATGATTAGACTCATCAGTCAGACAACCACAGACCATGAAGCTGCTCTCATTAGCGAGCTGCCCGTCAGCTGTGTACACGAGTGCTTTTAATGACATGGACATTTTGGCTCTTCTACCTGCGACACTTTCCTATTTTCAAAGCATGGGATGGATTGGATGGGGTGGATGACACAGCTGGCAGGGACTTGTAACGCAGTGGTTCCCAAAGTGGGGTCCGGGGACCCCCAGGGGTCCTTGAGGGAGTTCCAGCTAAATGTTAGTTTGTAACCTAAATGGATTTGGTTCCATTTGTACATTCTCAGAGTTAAATTATCATTGATTTTACAATATAGATTGGATGTTAGGTTCTTATCTTGCTTATGATCCTTGATGACTAGTTCTATGTAAATACTGTAATTAGCTCTGGATTAAGAGTGTCTGCTAAATGCCTACATTGTAAATTGGTGTAGGCTGAGATGGCACTAAAGGCCCTGAATCATCATCTGAGCAATGGCAGTCCTCCAGGTCCTTATTGAAAATCACTATCCGTATGAGTCTCCCCAAGTAGACTCAACCGCAGAGAGAGAGAGAGAGAGAGAGAGAGAGAGAGAGAGAGAGAGAGATTGATTTTTTTTCAACTCTTCCCTCCATACCCATTTTTATTCAATTGCAGCCATTTTAGAGTATATATTGAAGCACAAATTTTATCCATTTTCAGGTATTTCAGCAATTTCATATCCTGATGCTGGGACAGGCAAAGCTAACGCACATATAATGTCCCCCAATCTTATCCAACGACAACAAAAGAATGGTGGTCCGTAGGCTCAAATGCTGAATAAATGATGGGCCTTGATATGAAAAGGGATGAAAACCACTGCATTACTGAATGGTCTGTCAGTCCATCCATTACATTACCGTAATCTATCTATTGTATGAGGGGACCCAGTGTTTCTGACACCTGAATCGAACCCCAATATTCCAACCTCAGAGAGGACACACTAACGGCCACGGAGCTCTTCAATATCATGATGAATTGATTGCATAGGCCATAGGGCCTAAATGGAAACATTTGTTGGTGCTATCCCTTTTGAACGGAGTGTTTGACTGTACTCTGTTGCTGGTTTCACATTTACGTTCAATAAACTATTCAATCAATCAAAAAAAGCTCCATGGGAATAAATAAAAAAATCAAGCACTATCAAGAGGTCCTTTAAATCTATTAAAACTATCACTGTCAAAGAAGTTCAGCTCTGGTATAACTGAAAATAAGCCTTTTAACCCATTTTGACCTGAGATCAGATTAAAAAAATGTCTGACAGTCCTGACAGTTTTCTAAAAAAGCTGTTTCTATGTCAGTCGCCCTTCGATTTTTCAAAAATAGCAGACCTACAAGCTCGTAGCGCGGCACTCGGTGCCGCGCTATGAGCTTGTAGATCTGCTATTTTTCAATAGCTAAAGCATAGCATAATGCTAACACCAAAAGGTGTTCCCGCCCAAAAAAAGCCGTCTAATAAACTGAGGTATGACATTCCAAGGTTGTTCGGATATAGAATCTCCATCCACGCCACATGCCAACACAACGACGTCACGTCACATGCATTCTAGAGTGTATTATACACACACACACACACACACACACACACACGCACACACACACACAGAAATATATACAGTAAGAACAGTATAAGAACAGTGGACCTAAGACGTCCCTAGCAGATTATGGAAGCAAAGAGAAGAACAGATGAGCAGGAACAAGCATGCATCTCATATTATATTGCACACATACATACAGTACAGTCAGTCCCTCTGAGACATTATTATTATTTTATGCAGCTAAATGTTTTGTTACCGAGTCAGGCAGAAAAGGTCATAAATCACCTGCAAGCTAAATGCACTTGATATATTTATTTATTTATATTCCAATTCCACTGAGAAATAAAACAGTCTTATTGTGGTTGTGGGTGCTGGTAGGTATAGCAGGTGTTTTGCTGCACCGTTTTAAGACCCAGCAGCCTGTGGCTATGACAGCATGACACAAACAATTTGTTTGCGTACGTGATCTCTCCGAGTAAACAGCCTTTTCTCTGTGTTGTTCTTCTCTAGTGCAGTACGTAGTACTACGTACCCGCATTGTCAGATGGAGCAAGTATGATGACAGTTATATATAGTGCTGCACGGTTCTCGCTTAAATGTGAATCTCAATTTTTCTTCCTCCACAAGGATTGAGATCACGATTCTCTCACGATTCTCATTATTTCCATGAAAATATTTATTGTCTTTAGTCTGTAGTTGCCGAACATTTTAATACTACATTCAAAATGTGGCACCAGCTGGCTGTGGCTTTAACCCATTTTGAGCTGAGATCAGATTCTAAAAATGTCTTCTAAATCCTGAGTTTTTCAAAAATAGCAGACCTACAACACACACACACACACACACACACACACACACACACACAATTGTGGGGCGAATATTTTTGGCATAATGTTAAGGGTTGTGACAACATGTCACTCTGTGATGCGTTCTGGGCATTCAGATTGGCTCTTTATTTTCTGTGAAAATATTTAGTGTATAATAATGGGAAAATAAATAGGGGGCCTTGAGTAGAGCCAGACTCCAGTGAACTATAAATACAGGGTAAAATTGGTTAAGAGTTTGTTATATTTAACTTAGTTGAAATGGAAGGCAAGTGGAGACCAAAACAGTAAATGAGAATGAAAAGGGTGATGTGAGCTCATGACTGAAAGAATAAGGTTGCAGCTCTCTCTCTGCTGGAGCTGTTGCCCCGCGACCTGACTACTGATACGATGTCAGTGAGAGTTGTAATGAGGAAACGTCAGACTTGAAACGCGCTATATTTATGTAGCTTGTGAATGGGCAGGCAGGTCAGATGCAAATGCCTCCCGTTCGTCACAGAGACAGGAGTCTGAATACATTTCAGGTATTGGACATAATGTAGGTAGCTGTCAAGCACTATATATTCATTCAATGTGGTGATAGCTTTATGGTACTACTTTAAATTCAACATATAAATCAAATCATGCCTTTTTGAACATCTTCCACGTTATGAGCCAGTGAATATAGTGATAGGCGCCAACGCTGGTATAATCTGACAGATGATTGAGAAAATCGCAGACACGCCGACACACCTTCCACAACAGGAGATGATTGTGATAAACAACTTGTTTATCACGATTCATGAAACAAGTAACATTGCATCCTTGATCCTACAGAGTTATGCGTTTGTGACGTTCGATGTTACTCTGTTTTTATTGGAAGTGAAATGCATGCTGGGGTATGGAAATACTTGAAGGTTTAGCCATCTAAATAATCTTTACATAATCACAGAATTTCCCAAAGCACGCCATGGTTTGCTAGCTAGATACTTGAATGGACTCCAACTTTCAGAGACGTGAAACTTTTGCTTGATACAGTATGCAAATCAACACTGTGAACTTTATGTCACCTTCATTTTATTTTATTTTTGTCACACTACGACGCTACTGCGTGATTATGCAGTTGAGTCTTAGCAATAGTTAGACAAGCGTTTCGGCTATTATTCACTATGCAAGAATAAAAACTACAGCAGTTCCTGGTGTGTGTCGTTATTTCTACTGCATGATTTGAACGGGTAACGCAAACATGAGTCAGCGGGCGGTGGTCACAGAGAAAAGCATCCATGCAGCGACGCTGACTGCACACAGAGCGATATATTATATAGCTCTCTGCGTGCCGTGCGAGGCAGAGAATCCCTTTTGGTGTTTTAAGCATTATGTTATGCTTTAGCTATTGAAAAATAGCAGACACAAAGAAAAGCATCCATGCAGCTTGTAGGTCTGCTATTTTTTGTAGGCCTTGTAGGTCTGCTATTTGCTGCTAAAAAAATAATTATCGTGAAAATGTGGCGCAAGTCTTTGAATATAATATTCTTTCAGACCACATGTTTTCAACTCAAATCTTTGCTTCCGGGGGTCCCTGTAGGAACAACATATTTTCAGATGGTGGTCGGCGGCCAATTACATACATTTTTGGGGGTCCTTGACATGAAAATGTATGCGAACGACTGACATAGAAACATAGATTTTTCAAGAAAACTGTCTTAGATTTAGTAGACATTTGTGGAATCGTCCTCAGGTCCAAATAGGGTAAATGTTTGCCGTTCGTCCACATCAAAGCTTCGTCATGTGTGTTCATGAGCTTCAAAGGCATCGATTAATGATGATCTCTCATAAACATGTCCCGACGACACCCTAATAAGCTCAGCAGCATCAGTGGAGATCTTCACAGAGAGGCTGAGAAAACACCTCTAGCTACTGTAGCTCCGACCACACAAGGCATCATCTTCTCCTTCCCTCTCACTTTCTCCACTTCTAATTACTATACATAGTACATACTGTATAGTGTATAATGTATCTATCGGTCTGTCTGTCCATCTGTCACGTGTGCGCACACACACACGTATGCATGCATGCATGCAATTTGAATATCAAGGCTGCGAGCTATTGGACAGTACAATTTTGAGGTAGGCCTATTTGTATTTACTTTTAGGACTTTAAGTACATGTTGATGACGATACTTTTTGAACATGTTGAATTCAGGATTATTACTTGTAACAGAGTAGATATATATTGCAGTATTGATACTTTTATTTAAGTAAAAACTTTGAGTACTTTTTCCACCACTGCATAGTAGGCCTATATATACTGCATATGATCTGTCTGTCTGTTCGTCTGTCTTGCACGCACGCACGCACGCACGCACGCACGCAGGCAGGCAGGCAAGCAGGCAGGCAGGCAGGCAGGCAGGCAGGCACGCACGCAGGCACACAGGCACACAGGCACTTAGACACGCAATTTGAATATTATCAAAGCTGCGAGCTATTGGAAGGCTAAAGACTAACATTTTGGGAGTGAGTTGACCAGTGAATCAATATAAGGAGCATTAATGGTTCTGGCTGCAGGCCCGACACCATGTGTAGCATTTTATAATGAAATCATTCCACCAGCGCTGCCCTACGGCCCACAAGACAGAGGCAATAAAGCAGGAACGGGCTCTGCCAGCACAGCAGCCGCCACTTGAGTTCTAGAAGATATGGCATCAGAACGTTCTGTTCCTGCTCCTGTTGTTGCCTAAAAGTCTGCTGTAAATTATTTCCTTTCATTTCGTGCCTGCCTCGCTCTCTCTCAGCGGGGTCAGGTCACAACGGGGGAGAACGTACTGTAGCCTACATGATGATACAGAGAGGTAGCTCTCAGCGGGGTCAGGTCACAGCAGGAGAGAACATAACATACTGTAGCCTACATGATGTTACAGAGAGGTAGGAGACCTACAAATCAGCCTTGCTGCGGGTTACAAATCAGCCTTGCTGCGGGTTACAAATCACCCGTGCTGCGGGTTACAAATCACCCGTGCTGCGGGTTACAAAGATGACACAGATGCATTCCATCAGCCAGTTCTTTTTTAAAAAAAGGCCGTTTTCTGTCTAGCGACTCCGTCTCCTCCAACTGCTGATCATGTGTAAAAGTCACCATGGAAACCAAATGACGGGGGTTTGATGAAAAGTGGAGCGCCTGCTGGGACTTGACATCGACACAAACCATCACTCTCCACCCACTGAGTCCCTGAAGGAGGACAGAGTGTGTTTTTAGAAACCCTGACTGGAGGCAAGGAGGAGCAATGGTCGTCTAGGGCAGGGCTGACGATGGAGAGGGCCACTATATTTCCACACTCTCTCCCAGAGAGGGCCACATTGTAAATGAATATGCAATGTGGCCCTATGTTAGCAAAAATAGCCGATCTACAAGCTATATATTATAAATTTTAACCAGGGAAAAAGGCGTTTCACATATTGTTTCCTCTCAACATTAAAGAAGAGAAAAGCTAAACGAATCCTTTTACATGGTTACAGTTATCAGCTATCAAATAGGATGTTTTCAATGCTTGCTTGGCTGAAATTGTAATGTTACAAAAATGCGTAGCCTTTGGTTAAATGTGTGAAACAATGTACAAAACACTTTCTCTTTGGGTCTTCGTCAGGTGACCAAACATTGTACCCCTGTCTGTTAATAAAGTGCATGAGAGCTTTTATGTATGTATGTATTATGTGTTTTTTAATAGATATTTTTGTCGCCATGTTCATGACCAAAAACCTGTCATGAAAATCTCACTTCCTTCCTGGACTACAAAGTCACAAATGCACTTAAAAGCATTATGGGAATTGCAGGAATACTGCAATCCAGTCAAACTCTAGTCAAACACACAGACTTCATTATTTTTCTGGCCATAGGGTGCAAATTTCACATTTGTCCTACTGTTATCTACTACAAATACTATTAACATTGAGCGACTGCAGTTTCTCCCAGAGGTGAAATGTCCTTTTAACTGTGTGTTTTCTTCACTTGAACTTATGAGTAGCTAAAGTTTAACTAAGGTCTCTAGACCACAGGATCTCAAAACTCTCATCCCAATAAGAATGAGAGTTTTGAGCTTAAATTATTGCATTTTTGATGAGTACATTTTCAGCCCAATCCCCAATCCTCCACGGTCCCTCTCTGTGCCTATCAGCACAGAGTGCAGGCCCAGCTGCCGTTAATTCAGACTAATCAGTGTGTCTAAATCCTAGAGCCTTGTCTGAGGTGATCCACACGGCTCCTGAGGGGTGCCTTTGGATGGTGTTTATTGTCTCTGACCTAGAGAATATGCTCAGGATGTACCCCACAATACCCATGCACACACGTACGTATGTATATATGTGCGTGCGTGCGTGCGTGCACACGCACACACACTGTAGTATGATAACAGACTAGTAGCACTCATTCATCAACATCCTTGAGGTTTACCTCTCTCTATCCTTGCTCGATTAGAGAGCGACCACACAACCTGCCCAGCATGGACAAAACACGGTCAGTGACCAACAATGACACAGCGACATCTGCATGCCTTCGTTCAAAATGTACGCTTTGTGTGCTTTTTGTACAACAACAATGCGGACGCGCGCCGTTAGATGCGAGCGCATCGCAGGCGGGTCGAGCTTCTCGTGCACATCAAGAGACCTCCTTAGTCCTTCTGCTTATCATGGCCAGTCCCCACTCACTCCCTCCTTAGTAACATCACCTGCCTTTCATTATCATTCGGCCAATCCCCGTCACAATCTCCACAGCATAAATACACGTGAACTGCGAGCCATCACTTTACACTTACCTGTTCTTACTACCTTCGTGGTCTCGAACAATCCCCCCATCCACCCCTACTACCTCTGTCAGAAGGCTCATGGAGAGGCAGAGAGGCACCCAATCAATCCAATCAAGCCTGACTGAATGGCAGGTTGTTCACTGGCCATGCACAGGTGTGGGAGGCTATATAAGTGGGCCAGATTACCAACCCTAAACCTTTCTGCAACCCTCTGCCAGGGCCGGCCCTGAGCAATCTGACTGATTTTCGCTGACCTGAAATTATAAGCAGTATTTAAGTTATGTTTATTCACTTTGGTTTATTGATTATTTAATATAATAATGAAATGTTTGTCCTGCTTTTAGTTTCTCATATTTAACCTTGAGTAAGTCTGACTTACTTATGTAAAAACTTAGGCTATTTTGTTGTTGGATAAGATCAGGCAAATGTTGATCAAAATAACAATTATTTTACATTATCTAATTGTGTAGACTTCTTGTAAATTTTGTAATGCAGATGTTTAACAAAAATGTAAATGGTAAATGGTGCATTTATATAGTGCCTATATCCAAGGCACTTTACATGTGTGCATTACATTCACCCATTCACACACCGATTGCGGCGGAAGCCATGCAAGGTACCAACCAGCACATCGGGAGCAATTAGGGGTTCAGTGTCTTGCCCAAGGACACTTCGACATGTAAACAGGAGGACCCGGGATTCGAACCGCCGACCCATGGATCATTGGACGACCTGCTCCACCTCCTGAGCCACTCTTGAGAGCGTACAATTTTACAATCTATAAAGGTCCATTTGGTTACCAACTCCCCATCATTTAGCTGCATGGGGATCCGATCGACCTACCTGGAACCCATTTACAAGTGTGCTTCTAACGTGACAGCAACACCAGCCGTAAGTAATCACTGACAGACAGACAGAGTGAGACAGCAGTAAGTAATCACTGACAGACAGACAGAGTGAGACAGCAGTAAGTAATCACTGACAGACAGAGTGAGACAGTACAGCAACACCAGCAGTAAGTAATCACTGACAGACAGACAGAGTGAGACAGTACAGTATTGTAATCACAGACAGACAGACAGAGTGAGACAGTACAGGAGAGGATTATTATGGCTCGCTGTGGTTATGACCTTTTTTTCCCACATAATGTCCTGTGCAATGACGACGTAGAAGCACCCCGCCGCAAAGGACAGAAATAGAAACCAGGGCAGAAGGGCAGGAAAATAATAAAATAATATCGAGGGCCAATTGAACAGATTTACAACGGAGTGGCTCTCAGCACTCATCAGAATGTGATTGGTTGTATTTTCTATAGCTCAGGCTCTATATAATGTGATGATTTGAAATGTTTTTTCCACATACCCTGAAGAAGGCAGTTGTCTGGCGAAATGTTGGTTTCTCATTCTCTGCGTCCTGATAAATAATCGGCACTTTGGCTATCGGTGTACTGTACATGTGCAGCCACTCCTTTGTGTTGTCTTTTTAAGACTAAAACTTTATAGTTTGACGTTTAACCAGAATCGCACACATTTTTATGGTTTTTTAACAGGCACAACAACTCACTGGGTGCCACAGCTTAGCCTGAAAAATGCTCAGTGTGGCAGGATGGACAATATGGATCTGTTATCAGAGCTGATGCTGAAGCATGGAGGACAATAGGGATCTGTTATCAGAGCTGATGCAGGACTATATGGATCTGTTATCAGAGCCTGATGCTGCAGCAGGACAATATGGATCTGTTATCAGAGCTGATGGTGCAGCATGGAGGACAATATGGATCTGTTATCAGAGCTGATGCAGCAGCAGGACAAAATGGATCTGTTATCAGAGCTGATTCTGCAGCATGGAGGACAATATGGATCTGTTATCAGAGCCTGATGCTGAAGCATGGAGGACAATAGGGATCTGTTATCAGAGCTGATGCTGCAGCAGGACAATATGGATCTGTTATCAGAGCTGATTCTGCAGCATGGAGGACAATATGGATCTGTTATCAGAGCTGATGCAGCAGCAGGACAAAATGGATCTGTTATCAGAGCTGATTCTGCAGCATGGAGGACAATATGGATCTGTTATCAGAGCTGATGCAGCAGCAGGACAAAATGGATCTGTTATCAGAGCTGATTCTGCAGCATGGAGGACAATATGGATCTGTTATCAGAGCCTGATGCTGCAGCAGGACAATATGGATCTGTTATCAGAGCTGATGGTGCAGCATGGAGGACAATATGGATCAGTTATCAGAGCCTGATGCTGCAGCATGGAGGACAATATGGATCAGTTATCAGAGCTGATGTTGCAGCAGGACAATATGGATCCGTTATCAGAGCTGATGTTGCAGCAGGACAATATGGATCTGTTATCAGAGCTGATGGTGCAGCATGGAGGACAATATGGATCTGTTATCAGAGCCTGATGCTGCAGCAGGACAATATAGATCTGTTATCAGAGCTGATGTTGCAGCAGGACAATATGGATCTGTTATCAGAGCCTGATGCTGCAGCAGGACAATATGGATCTGTTATCAGAGCCTGATGCTGCAGCAGGACAATATGGATCTGTTATCAGAGCTGATGGTGCAGCATGTCAGCACACGATGTTAGTCTCTAGTCCGTGAGTCTCAACCATATTATGTATTATTAAACTCACCAACCCCTACCTCGTCTTCCCGTCGCTCCACAGATCAAAAGGCCAGGTGATGTCTGATATGGAAATGACCGGAGCCATTAGCCAAGAGCCCTCCTGTTCAAAGGCAATACAGCCCTCATAACATGGAAGCACTTCAACGCCAATAGAAGTGATAGCTCAGTGATCAGGACTTAAAAGGGATAGGTTCTGCTGATGATGATCAGTTACTCTATCAAAAGATACTTGCAGAGTTATTTTTTTCATTTTATTTAACTGAACTACTCATCATTGTCGAACGATAATATTCTGATGTCATACATAAAATGCCAAATAAAAACAGTATTAAAAAAAAAAAAAAAAGATACTTGCAGAGTAATGTGTATGTGACATCAGGAGTAACCCCGGGACGGGTGAATTAGCAGCCACAACGCTACGTGCGCCGAGACCACAAAATGGAATGAGCGGCAGAGCGGGTCCATTTGGCTACACTCCCAAAGTTACATTACTGTGACAGCGCAATGACTGCCATCCTGTGCCGTCGAGAAAATAAAATGATAAATACATCATGATGAGATGCAATGACAGATGTCTGTCTGTCTGTCTGGTATGTCTATCTGCTGTACTTTATACCTGAGGTCTCAAGTACAGCAGCCTTGTGTTCATACAACAGAAAGAGTGGGTATTGGTTAAGACTGACGTTATGTATCTTTCAGGACCTTTCACTGCTTCGTCTCAACCATTGCTCTATGTCTCTGGTCTCAGCCACCGCAGTATATTTTTTGACATTCCGTTTCTCTCCAAAGTTGCCATGCACCACTGTTGGAGCAGCCATAAACTACACAAGTTCATCCCAATGTTCTGGGCATCTTTGTAAACGTTAGTGTTAGGAAAAAGCAGGTAAAAGAATAACGTTTGAGCAGACTAACATCAGTCACTTTCCCAGATATGTCGTCTCCGCCTACAGGAAATACATTGCCTGCGACCGTGAATCGGCCTATAGCCATAGCTGATGCCCCCCCATGTCAAAGCGCCAGCGCTCGCCCAGCAGTCTGCCGTCAATGAGGCGGATGCGTGCACGCGATCGCTTCTCGACCTTCATTGACCCGAGCAAAACAATTTCCCCTTGTGGATAATAAAGACATCTAATCTAATCTAATATACAAGTGCATATGCTATGCCATGCCAATATGAATAATTCAATCAAACACTGGTACTAAAATATGTGTGCAAAATAAGCATAAATGTGAACAGTATAAGCAACCGGAGGACCTCTTTGTTACATGCAAGTTTTCATTATTCTTTTTTTTCTTTTTTTTTCTCCAAACAGCAAAGGATGATGACAGAGCGATGCAAGCAGGAGGCTTAACAGCGTCTTGGGAAGCATCACGCCTCGGTGACGGCGAATTTGGAGGCATCAACCCTTTTCTGTATTGAGGGCCATTATTTATTCAGCATTCGAGCCACGTACCGCCATCTGATGACATTTAGCCTCTCCAAACTAAAGAATATGTTGGTTTTTGGCCACATTTCCATGCTGTATTGATGTTGGTATACCATTATACGAGAGATAACAGGCAAACCATCAAAATAACTATTGTTTTACATTCTCTATAATTATGAAGACGTCTTGTGTAAATGAAGTAATGCAGATGTTTAACAATCATTTAAAGATCTATAATGGCCCATATGGTCCACAACAACTCTCCACCATTTAGCTGGGGTCCACTGGTTGAAAACCACTGTTCTATTCAATGGTGAAACCTCCCATCTTGACAATGTTTCAGGGGTTTTGAATTGATCATCACTCCATTCACTGCCTGTGTGACTAAAGATCACCCAGAGCTAAAAGGATGATGTTGAGAACACTGAAAGGCAAAGCACAGCCAGACCATATTATTATCTTAGCTAACAAACAGCAACATTCAGTGCATGTATTGTGCGCTGGTCTCTGAGCAGCTTCAATGGGTCCAACGATGAGAAGAAGAGGGCCCTAAGTTAGTGTGCAGAGATGGCATAAGAGTTATGTACTGTACACGGTATTTATATAATATCCCCCATGCTCCTTAATTGTGCCTTACTGCCTCGCATCTCCCTCCCGCTGCCTAACAAGCTGAGGATATCAAAGAGCCTCGGAGACCAAAGACTGAGGTATGAGCTTTGAGCTGGGTCTAACCCACTGAGACCCCAGACCAGGTTCTACAGAAACCTCTTCTAGATCCATGTCAAGGAGCCGGTCCAACCCGCACATTTATATGCATTTGGCGTCGGACCTCCCAGGCCAGAAGCAAAGATTTGAGTTAAAAACGTTCGCTGTGAAAGAATATAATATTCAAATATTTGTGCCACATTTTAACGATTAAAAAGAATATATAGCAGATGTATACAAGCTCGTAGATCTGCTATTTTTTTTTAACAGCTAAAGTTTAAAATAATGGTTAAAAGTGATTAAAAGCTACGAGGTGATCGACACAGATGCGTTTCCAGGTCTCGGTGGGCTAATTGGATGCGGCTGAGGCTGCATGTGAAGCCTGGGGAGAGATGTACTAACTGGGTTTCACTAGCACACATCATCATCGCTAACGCCACAGTCTCTCAGAGTTAGAGCGTTCCAGAGCCATAAGGCTCCGGAGCGTTCAACACATGAAGGGCTGGGTTTAAGTCACAGACAAGCGTCTTTTTAATATTTTTATCACACAATTTTGCAACCCATTTTTTCACCCAGTGTCAATTATCTAATGTAATCCTGGGCGCTACACTTCCTCTGCCAACCTGGGGGAGGCAGCGGACTGACCTCATGCTTCCTTCTATGCATGAGGAGTCCAAGCTGCTTCTTTTCACCTGACAGGGGGGGAATTTCCTTGGCCGGACGTAGCGCGTGAAAGGAACACGTTATTCCGACCAGTTCCTTTCCCCTCCATCAGGCACCCCGGCTGGCCAGGGGGAGGTAGTTTAGAGACCAGGATTACTGCTTATGTGAGGGAACCTACCCTAGGGGACACGGCAGGAACATGCAAACTCTACACAGAAAGGCCCTTTCCCCAAGCCCGCCTCGGGTATGGGCACTGATGACGCGGAGGAGGGAACACGCCCCCAGTGCCCACAGCGGGAATCGAACCCAGGCTGTGACTCACAGCCTGTGAGGCGACAGCACTACCAACTGTGCCATGCCCCGTCTTTTAATAGTTAGAGAAAATTTGCAAAATGTGTGGCAAATCTGCAAAACAAAAAATGCTTACCACTAGCTTTCTTCACAAATGTGTTCATAAAGGTGTCTACTATACCATATACATTTGTTCCAACCCAACTCCCTTGGGAAACTTTGTGACAGCTGCTGAAAGTTGGGGTACCAATTAACAACCAATATAAGGCAAAATTCCAAAAATGTCATTATGCTTTAAGTAGCATGTGACGTTGATGCTGAATCCATTCCAAGCATTAGTTTTGCACGAAAACACTCGTGCACACGCACGCACACACGCACGCACACAGATTGTCGAGCCAATTGATATATGACTTAGAATGTGGATGTTTTGGTATTATTTACCATAAATAAATGGCAGCTTCAATAAATGTAATAAAGAAGGAACCATGATCCTGACCAGTAAACATTATGATTCCAGAACTAAAGAAATCAGTTTATATATATTTTTAGGCATTTAACAAACAGATGGTCTTATCCAGACGTATAAATCACTAAAGAAGCAGTCAAATAATGGAACATATTAAAAAGAAAATCACTGTATAATAAGTGTAATAAGGAGTTGCTAGACTATCACATGTGGAAGCGCAGTTGAGTATGGAGGGAGAATGGTGATAAGCAAAATGCCCAGAGGAAATATATTGCTACTAAATATTATGACATTATGACCATAATGTGTTCTCTGTAGTGACCATAATGTGTTCTCTGTAGTCTGTAAGAGCGCATCACGGCATGCCTGGCTGACATCTCACAGTGGATGTCCTCCAACCACCTCAAGCTGAACCCAGACAAGACTGAGCTTCTCTTCTTCCCAGCTAAGTCCTGCCCTATGCGGGAGTTAACTATTTCCGTAGACAACGCCCTGGTAACGTCTGTCCCAACAGCCAGGAATCTTGGTGTTGTCCTGGACAGTCAGCTCTCGTTCAAAGCTCACATCACAGCTGTCACTCGATCCTGTAGGTTCACACTCTATAACATACGACCAATTAGACCGTTCCTCACCCAGGAATCAGCCCAGCTCCTAATCCAGACAACAGTCTTGTCAAAACTCGACTATTGTAACTCCCTCCTTACTGGCCTACCAGCATGTGCACTTAAGCCTCTCCAGCTGATCCAAAATGCCGCAGCTCGCTTGGTCTTCAACCAGCCAAAATTCTCACATGTCTCCCCCCTGCTCCGCTCCCTCCACTGGCTCCCGGTCGCTGCCCGCACAGAATACAAAACTCTGATGCTGGCATTCAAAGCAACCAAAGGTATGGCTCCCCCATATCTTGCAAGTATGATTGAACCCTACAAACCCTCCCGCGCACTCAGATCAGGGAAAGCTGGAAGTACCCTCACTAAAAACGCCGGGACAACGCTCCACACGTCCCAAACTCTTCTCCCTTCTGGCTCCAAAACTGTGGAATGCACTTCCCATGGCAGTCAGAACTGCAGCATCACTCACAATCTTCCGCCGTAGTCTGAAAACCCACCTTTTCAGACTCCATCATGGCCCATAGCACTTACTCTACCCTAGATAGCACTTCTGTAGACTTAGATAGCATTTGAAACAGACTTATAGCATGTTATGTAGACAGCACTAGAATTGCATTGTATGTAGTATGTAGTCATAGCACGCCATAGTACATATGTATAGCATAGTAGTATATATGTATAGTTTATATGTATAAGTTTCATTATATAGATATTCCACTGTTACTTTCTTAGCTTACGCATGTTTCATGATAAATGTTTTTATGTGATGTATTCCCATGCTTTTGTTCTTGCTTAATGTAAGTCGCTCTGGATTAAGAGCGTCTGCTAAATGCCTAAATTGTAAATTGGACCAAGCCCATTACCAGATATCTGATTTAATTTGAATGTGTATTATTATGCAGATCTTATGTATGTTATTGTATTGCCTTTTATTTTTATTATGGTATTATTTTAGATTACCAAGATCAGGCTACTTAATTATACTAACTGGAGGGGGTAGTATTACTTGTGTTGCCTTTTCACTTACTGTAGTGTATGTCTCTGTGTGTCTCTCTCTCTCTCTCTCAGCCCAAGCAAGAACATCCTCAGGTTGAGGTTCAGAACCATCATTCCATCTCATCAGTGTGTTAATTGGCTTTCAGCCTGATAATAACTGGTTATAATGAAGGGATGCCTGATGCCGACTCAATTACTGCTTCCCACTCCACCTTCCAGAAACTTCCAGACTGCACAGCCTTCAGTCCCATCTTCAAATGAAGGCCTTGTGCAGCCGAGCCGATGCAAAAATAAATCATTTAGAGCCTACACATACAAGCGTGAGCTCTGCAAATTTCACAATTACCCCCTGAAGTCGCCAAGTCGGAAAGGCAGAACAATCCAATAACAGCTCCCCGGATTGTCGTCATAACAATGCACTCGCAGCCTTATTGTGCTGCGAAGAAGCTTAACAAATCTATCACAGCACACACACACACACACACACACACACACACACACACACACACACACACACACACACACACACACACACACACACACACACACACACACACACACACACACACACACACACACACACACACACACACACACACACACACACACACACACACACACACACACACACACACACACACACACACACACACACACACACCAAGGTCTTTCAATAATCAATAAGGTACAACTGCCTGAATGCAGTAGCTCACGAGAAGACGTCAGCAAAGCAAGTGTAAACAGGCCATGCTATGCAGCAAGGTGTAAACCAATCTAGAAGCCCCTATAGGTCTCTAGTGCTCTGGTTTACTTAGAACTGTCACCCAGGTATAGGAGTGGGACTGTAGGAGAGATAGTTAGAGATAGTACACGTGTGTGCTTGTGCTCGGCTCTGACATACACAGACATTAACAATTGTATCAAGCATGTTCCATTTTCTTGGAAAATGGTGCATTCATATAGCGCTTTACATAGATACTGCATTACATTCAACCATTTATACACTGATGGCAGAGGAAACCATGCAAGGCACCAACCTGCACACCGGGAGCAATTAGGGGTTCAGACGAGTCTTGTTCAAGGACACTTCGACACAACTCTGGGGGAGCCCGGGTTCGAACTGAGAACCTCACGGTTCCCATCCGGCTGTTCTCACTCTACCCCTGAACCACTCCCAGTTGTTCTTGGAACTCTCCAGTATCCTTGCCATAAAATCAAACACTTCACTCTCCTCAGAAAGGAGCATAAAGTTTGCCTGCTTCCACCTGTCTTGTCAGTCTCTCCATCACGCTCTCTGTTTGAGCCTCCTCCATAACACAGGCATGGTTAGATAGTGTGAAAATAAAAATGGACCCTGTCTGTCCAGCTCTCCACCTCCATTATCAACAGCTTCTCCTCTCTCTCTCTTTCATTCCCCCTCAGTCTTCGACCTAGTTCTCCATCCCTCCTCCTCCTGCTCATTTTCTTCCGTCAGGAGTTAGAGCCCGGCTGTCACTCACGCTCATCGTATTTTCTTGGATCGATATGTTTTTGGCATTGAACATTGGAACAAATAAACATTACATTTATGTATGCCTTTTAGGTTTTGTGAGCAAGAATTGCATGGGTTAAATGATGTCATATATAAATGACTGACAATTGTGTGGTATAATTATCAAAATAAATAATGCATCATGGCCAAAATAGGCCATATATTTAATAATTGTATACTTTATAATCTTTGAGGGCCTCCTATGCCCAGCTTTAACACAAACATTGAGGACAAAAGGGAAGACGGAAAAGTGAGGACACAAATTGTGATTGGCCAGAATGAGATGATGTATGATGATAGGAGCCCTACAATAGCTGATCTACAAGCTGATCTAAATACAAGCTCAAGTCAATGCAATGTGTAGAGCTTGTAGATCTGCTATTTACACAATCTTTTTAAATGTTTGAAAACGTAACATGACGATTTTGCAATACATTTGTGATTATATCAAATGTGCATGAATGTGTATACCCTAGTCAAAAAATCCTATAGGAACGAATCATAATGTATTTTTCTGATAGGATTATTGTCTTATAAGAAAATCCAATAGGAATACTCATACTGAGTTTTGGCGGTGCCCTATATATATCAAAGACTATAGAGGAGGGGAGAGACATGCATGCAAGTCATGGCTGCCAACAGGTCATTTAGCAAATAGCCTGGGGTCCACCTATGCTTTCTAAAGCATAGGCAGCTCCCGAACTAAACACAACTGAGCGACATGAGACTAATTAATTAGAGCGAGAGGAGAGAGAGTGTGTGTGTGTGTGTGTGTGTGTGTGTGTGTGTGTGTGTGTGTGTGTGTGTGTGTGTGTGTAAGGGACAAGGGTGTGCGTCAATTTAACAAAGGTGCAGTGTAGAGTAGACGATCAGAAATCAGCAGAGAGTGATCGACGTTTGCGGCGCTACTGTATGCCGAATTGAAGTGGACTAGCGGCCCCGGACTTTTTTTTTTCTCCCTGGAAATAAAAACGTCTGGGTTTCCGAGGCTATTTAGCAAATGACTCAATCCCGCTATACGGTTTCCATGGAGATGCCGACAGTGAGAGAGGAGGGAGAGGATGAGGGGAGGGGTATAAATTATTGCCCCAAAGGCTCCATCTCTCTCTCGTTGTCTGGCGCAGGGGGTTTCAACCCTTTTCATATCAAGGTCCATTATTTATTGGTCATTTGAGCCACTGACCACCATTTGGTGACCTTTAGCCTCTCTGACCCAAAACTAGAGAATATTTTGTGGTCGTTGGATAACATTTTGTCCAAAGTAAATGCACAGAATCATAAAACACATTACACATTACCTTGTTCCCGTTCTAGCTGGGTGCTAAGATAAAACTGTTGCTGCTGCTTGCCTCAAACATTTCCTTCTGATTCTGAGCAGCCAGGTGAGTGTAATAACCAATCAAGGACACCCCCAGTGGAAAGTTACCAGGCTCTCAGCCACACACTGAACTCAAAACCAAAAAAAACCCTTCAAAATAAAAGTAGGACACATGTTGCATGCAAATAATTACAAAGACAAAATACAGTGCCTTTGGTCATTTACAGTGTGTGTGTGGAGGAGGAATGGTCCTGGAGGACATTAACACCACACACTGACAGGACTTTATGGGAAACACACAAAAAAACCCTATACCGCTCCACCACCATACCGAGCATAGCGGGATGTTTCTATACCCAGTTACCATGACAACCGTTGAGACCATCCCTTCTTCACCTGCGTTGCTGTGAAATGACTGTCCCTGACTGTCCCCTGCTCTGCTCATCATTCTGCACCTCAAGGCTTCACCGATGACAGCACATGAGAGGCTGTGTGTGTGTGTGTGTGTGTGTGTGTGTGTGTGTGTGTGTGTGTGTGTGTGTGTGTGTGTGTGTGTGTGTGTGTGTGTGTGTGTGCGTGCGTGCATGTGCGTGTACTTGTACTACTATACTTGTGAGGGCTAGAAGTAAAGTAGACACTGAGAAATAGACTTTGTGAGGATCATTTTCCAGCTGCTCCTCAGTCACAAGATTTGATTTAGGGGGTTTCTGTGTAGGATTAGACATTTAGAGGTCAGTTTTAGGGGTTCAGGTGGGAGCCATTCTTCATAAAATTGACGTTCTCACAAGTATACAGACGTGTGTGTGTGTGTGTGTGTGTGACTACAAACTGCAGGACTGCTGCCGCTGTCCCAGCATTCTATTCTGAGAGATGAAAGCAGGACAGTTTTATAGGGCCCCTGGTTAAATGTTCCATTAAGAGGTCCACTCACTCACTCCATTATACAGTAAGCAGGTTGCTGTTCTCACTGATATACGGTAAGCAGGTTGCCATTCGGACTGGTACGGTAAGCAGGTTGCCATTCTCACTGATAAACGGTAAGCAGGTTGCCGTT